>NC_137058.1:9997383-10057383 GCF_032717465.1 Coenobita brevimanus
GATCAGGATGGCCATGGGATTTTGACAATTTGGTAGGAAGCTGGACAGCCATTCACGCTCAGCTTGTGAGTTACGTCTGTATTCATGCACTGCTGATATTTGTCCAGTGATTGGGGTGGCTGGGGGATTTCAATCATTCGGTAAGGAGCCAGAAAGCCTTGTTTGCTCTGCTTGTGGGTTATGGTATGTTACCCACGCGAGGACAGAAAGACCGGTAAGCCACCCAATGGACTTTTTTTTTTTTTACTTTGTAGGCCAGCTGGTGCCGAAGACATAACTTTTATGTCCGGTTACAGACAAAGAAATGCGGACCTAATAGAGCCAAGGCCTAATGTCTGTATATGAAGCATGACCAGATACTGAGTGTCTGGATAATTGAGGGATTAATGTGCTTGTATTTAACGGTAACTTTGTCTTTGATTATTTATTTATTTTTTTAATTTTTTTTAATAACCTCGAAAATCCAATACGCCCAGGAACATGACATGCACATCCTGCTTCGGTAGTTTCACTGGATCTTTTTTCACTGCCCATTAATTTGGATGCAGAAAGTGCAAACTTTTCTATGACACTGAGGAAAAGTTGTCCTTAGTTACTAACACCACCAAAGTGTTCTTTGTGAGCACGTGATAAGTGAGCGAGCGCCATGTTATCACCATTTCCCTCTAATATACAATTATAGGTGGAATCTCCATTATACAATTGCTAGATCTGATGCCAAAAAAACACAGTGTTATGACAAAAAATCTTTTCAAATTTCCTTTCGTAATTGAGGCATTCACTGATTAGAGTCGAACATTCCCTTGGAAAACTTGAGATTCCAGAGGGTTTATGCTTCTTTATGGGCGAATTTTTCGTTGATAAAATTTATTGAATGATGTAGCATATGAAGAAAAAATTTCAGTTCTACTTCACATAAGAGTAAAGTTATTAGCTTCTGCCTAACATTATGATTGGGTCAGGCTGGGTCGGGTCAGGGCGTTCATTTCTAGACATATGATAAAGGTCATATTTTAGATCAGTTTGGTTCTTGGGGGCAGTATAATTTTTGTGTGCATTTTTTTTTTTTTTTTTTTTTTTTTTTTTACGTGATAGACAATGCATAATATTTGTATCCCACCAATTGGGATAAATATTTTCAGTAGTCTACCTATTGCACATTGGAATACATAACTTTACTGTTTTTACTGAGATATCTGTATATAATTTCCATGCTTCATTAATATCTACTGTTCAAACAGTGGAATTCCAGTCACAAGAACCAATAACCTCCTTAACTTAAAAAAAAAAAAAAAAAAGCTCACTTGTAGTTGGGTACTTTCTCTTAATTAGCCTTGAAACTGTCACCGCGGAATTTAAGGATGAATGTTACCATACGATGATCACTAGTACTAATCTCTTCTCCTACCATAATATTAATAAGTTTTCTAATATGTCCAAAACCAGATCTAATATGCTGCCTCATTTTGGACAGTCGATGAGGTGGTGCAATGAACTTTCATGCAAGTTGGTGGACAGGTCCAACCTTCTGTGTGATAATAGGGCCCAGCTCCATTTGACAAGTGATATACAAAAATCAAAGTTTCTAGTGATTTGAGGGCTACGTAATTCACCAATTTGGTTATGAATTCTGGTGTCAGTGTTAGTGGACTGTGGCGATGGGTGATATATCAACCCAAGTGCTATTTTGCTGTTGGACGTATTTCTTAGCTAGAGATGCATACCATCAGAGTTATTGATAGAGGATCAAGAATTACAACTGCATGAAGTCCTATTTTAATGTATAATAGTACACCCCCCGATTCTGCTTTATTATTTCTCCTACTGCAGAAAATATTTAACCTGGTATGTTGCATTCTGAAGACAAATGTCGTTGTTCCATGTTGAATCATGATTCTGTTATGCCTATTACTTCATAATCTTCACCAAGAACATGAGCTTTTCAGTCAGAAAATTTATTTATTTTTGAGAAGAGCGTCAAGGTCCTTAACACCATTAATGTGTCCATGAGTCATGACGTCTACGTTGAATTGTCGACAGGCCTCGTAGGGTGTTTTTTTTTTTTTTTCCCGTCAGAAAAAAAGCACTGCATCATCCAAGAGATCAAAGTGAACAGAGCCAATCGAGTTCAAGCGGAGATTATCATGTGCAAATACAGCCCGCCACTTACAAAATTGATTTCAGATGTCAGTGAACTCAATACCCTACTGCAAACAATGTGATCTAATATGATTATTCTATCTATTGCCAGACGTCTTAATCCCATACGGGGTGGCCACAAACAAATGGCCTCCACGTTACCCTGTCCCACGCCATTTCACAGCCCTGCTCCCAATTCACACACCCCTCTCTCATATACCTCTCCACTCAATCCCTCCACCTCATCCTTGGCCTTCCCCTCCCTCTCTCCCCCTCCACCTCATTCACATACACTCTCCTCGTCAGTCTCACACTCTCCATCCTCTCCACATGGCCAAACCATCTCAGTGTGTTTCTCATAACGCTTCCTATCACATCCACAACCACACCACAATGCTCTTTCACATCCTCATTTATCAGTCTGTCTTTCCATGTGACTCCACAGGCTCCTCTCAAATAACTCATTTCCATTGCTCTCACTCTTGACTTGTGTCCCTCCAACAACATCCAAGCTTCACTTCCATACGTTAGAGTTGGTATCACAATACTGTCATGTAATGACTTTTTCACTTCCATGCTCACTTCCCTGTTTCTTATCACTGCCTTCAAGGAACCAACAACCTTTCTTCTTTGTTCTACCCTTTCAAGCACTTCACCCTCCAAACATCCATCCTTACTCATCACACTACCCAAGTACTTAAACGTACTCATATTTTCCATTTCCTCATCACACAACCTCACTGTACATTCACTGACTTCACCTCTCTCGAAGATGATAACTTCCCCACATTCACCTTTAGATTCCGTTTCTTACACACTCTCCCAAACTCATCTACTGAGCCTTGCAATTCCCCTTCGTCTTCACTTAATAACACAGTATCATCTGCAAACAACAGTACAGGGAGTTTCCAAACACTGCCCTCTCTCACTGGGGCTACTCCAACAACCACTGCCCTACGTTGTATCTCTTTTATAACCCCATCCATATACAGATTGAACAACCAAGGAGACATGACACATCCCTGTTTCAACCCAATTACCTTCAAATAGAAAAACTCACTCAGTTCACTATCCACACGCACTGCAGCCTTAGCACCCTCATACATACTCTTCACAGCATTCAGCAACTTCCCATTTACTCCATATATTCTCAATACTTCCACAGTTCTTGTCTATCCACCCTGCCATATGCTTTCTCCAAATCCATGAACGCCACATACAACTTAGTTCCCTTCTCTAAAAACTTTTCCACTAAAGATCTAAGAATGAATATCTGATCTACACAGCCTCTTCCCTTCCTATAGCCTCCCCGTTCTTCTCCAACTAATTTCTTTGTTATTTCCCTAACTGTCATTAAGTATCCTACCGTACACTTTTCCTATTACACTAAGAAGGTAAATGCCCCTATGATTACCACACACTTCTTTTCCCCTACCCCTTTGTACAAGGGAATAATTATACCTGACTTCTAATCCTCCAAGACTCTACCTTCCTCCCAGGCCAATCTGCACATCTTCCACATCCATTCTACTACTATCTCTCCCCCATGCTTCTGCATTTCACCACCCACTCCATCAATTCCTGGGGCTTTCCCCAGTTTGAATTTCTTCATTGCTTCCACAACATCCATCCGACTGATTTCTTCCCGTCTTCTCACCTCCTTCCTTCTCCCAGCCATTCCCCAGCCACTTATACTCGCATTACTTTCATTCTCTATATTCAACAATTCCTTAAAGTGTTCTCTCCATCTGCTCACTTTTTCTCCCTTCTGAACTAGTAATCTACCATTTTTATCTTTCACTCTGCTGCTATCTTCATTGCCACCCTGTCTGACTGTCTTTACCTCTTTCCAGAACATTTCCTTACAGTCCCTCCACTTGACACTCAAATTTCTTCCTAATTCCTCATCCACTCTTTTCTTACTCTCTTTTACTAATCTTTTCACCTCTCTCTTCCTTTCTACATATAACTTTCTCTTCCGTCTCTCAACTTCTTCCACGCCCCTATTTCTCATCCATTCATTATATGCATTTTTCTGTTGTGTCACAGCCTGTCTCTCCTCTTCATTTCACTATGCTGTTCCTTGCAGCCTCTTTCGTCTTCTCTTCACCCCACACACCACCTCACATGTTGCACATATTTTTTCTGTGAATATCCTGCACAGATCTTCCACGTCCCCTATCTGCTCCAATTCATATTTACCCAATCGTTCCTCCACGTCTCTCTTATATTCTGCCTTTTTCTCATCCTCTTGTAACCTTGCCACTCTCTTTGCATCTACTCCTTCCTCCCGTCCTTCCCTTCTTCTATTTCTCCATTTTACTTGGACCTTGATTCTGTAGAAAGTCCACTCCCCGAGCCTCTATATGCTCTTGCATCCATCACACTTCTTCGCATCCTTTCATCCACACACACACATAATCACTCATTGCCTACCTTTCATTCAATTCAACATCCACCCTTCTCATCACTCGCCATGTGTACCTGTGGATCATTTTGTGCCTGAAGAGGGTATTGGCTATCACAAACCTCCTCCCGGCACAAATGTCCACTAAAGCACTGTTATTCTCATCTATCTCAGCAGGTACACCCCACTCACCAACTACTCCATCCACCTTCTCATTCCCTACTTTACCATTCATATCACCAATCAAATACACTCTCTCATTCCTTTCAAACTTTTCCACGCACACTTCCACATTTTTCCAGGACTCTTCTCTCACTATGCTTGCATAATCTTATGCTGGCACATACATGCACACAATCGCCCACATTTGTAGTCCAACTTTTAGTCTTACCCACACAATCCTTGAGCCAACTGATCCATACTTTCTTAAATTGTTCTTCCATCGGTTACTCACAACAATACACACTCCTTTTGCCATCTCACCCTCACCTACTCCTGCACATATACTCCATCCATACTCCCGTTCTCTCACACTCTCTCCTTTCCATTTAGTTTCAGTTAATTCATATACATCTACTTTCGCACTCTGAAGCACCTGGACAATCTCTCTCTCTTTCACCTCATCATTTGCACCCCTTACATTCCATGTCACCATCCGTGTCATGTCCTTTGTTCTGTCCTTAGTCATCATCTTCTGGTCAGACCTGGTCCGAGGCTTCTTGTTTGTATTTTTAGTTAGTTGTTTCCCCGGGAGGGGCGCTAACCCTCCACCAACCCCCTTGTCTTCACCTAGGGAACACATGTCGGTTGGTGAGAAGGTTGCCACCCAGCGTTGTAAATGATTTTGTGGTTTACAGGTAGTCATTTGGCCTGCCACTCGATGTAGAGCTACCCTAAAAAAAAACAGGGTACCTCAACACTAAGTGGGTGGATGATGGGCAAAAAGCCCTATTTCAGAGTATGTAGCTTGCAGCAAATCCTGGGGAGAACACCTGAAATGAGACTGTTATTATTCTTTTCCTTGTAAGGCTGGACCATCAAATTACTGTAAACTTGTTCAGGATCTCCATACCAGGTTCACATTACATCGCTGGTTCCTGTGAAAATGACTATTACACTTTCTTTAGTTGTACCTCTATAGCAGTATTTACCACTTCGATTATATCATCTACTTTGGCATCTAGAATACAGTAATGTTTCCTTTTACTTGGTGCTCTACCACAAAGCTCCACAAGCTGTCCATGGATGATCGAGTCCCCCATCAATCGAGCCTCGTGAATCGCTTTTCCAGCATCATCTAAAATCTATCACCCTCACACCATTTCACACTGGCTGGAAACTGTCCTGTTCAGGTGGTGGTTGATTAGTTTCAGCAGCAGGATGGGGGAAAATATCAAAGCCATCTTGCGCAATGGAAGTCCCTGACCAGAGAGTGTCGCTCCCCTAGACACTATTCCCAATGTTGCTAGCAACAAGATCCTCCAGTGTTTCAACTTTGCGAGTAAGGATGTTAATTTTTAAGGATATTAGGTACCGTCTATCAGCTAAAACACTTGCACACACAAAAATGTAATGCCACCAAGTATCAGACTGATGAATAAAATATGACCTTTGTCATAGAGCAAATAATAATAATAATAATAATAATAATAATAATAATAATAACTAGAAAATGGAAATTGCCATCAGCAATTTCAGTAACTCACCACATGACAAGCTATTGCTGGACCTTGTGATTTCAATGCCCTTCATATCGTTAGTATCTTGAAGCAATGAGCTGGTGTAGTAAGGCTCCCCTAGAAGAGTGTCAAACATGTTAGGTGAAGGTAAAAGCAATAAAATCTTCACAAAGCGAAAATGGTGGAGTCCAAACAACTTTCCATTGATCCCTGGGTGATCTCAGAAACTAGTGGCCCAAATGGGCCCACAGTCATTTCAGACCTGCTCGCCAACTTGGCTATGTCCGACAAAAACTTCAAGCCTGTATCTTTAGTGGTTTCTGAGAATCCACAAATGGACTATTTTTATAGGTTTTTAAATCTAACTGGAAAACCAGTACTAGGAACTGGATGATGATTTTGGGACATATGAATCTCCCAGTTGGGGAACTCAGATGGCTAAATATGATTGCCATAGCTTTGAAATTAAGCAAATATGAGCAATTTACTTCTTCATAAGAAAGACTAATAATAATAACTAGAACTCTGTAACTGTCCTACAGACATTCACTAGTCTCAACCTACTGTTTCTTAGTGACCTTGAACCCACTGGGGAGATTTGGATTTTTTTTTTCTATCAGCAATGGTTCATGCCAGGACATAACCTGGGCATCCAGATTCCTTGCACAGTCTCTGGTTCTCCTGGAATCGTCAGGAGACTCTGAGGCTGGAATAATAACGATTAGTTACATAGTTTTATTGTGTAGCCACAATAAGGAAGCTTCACCATATGGTAAGGTATGTGTAATATAAACAAGATCTGAAGACCCTAAGGCAACTTCTCGTGTAACATCAACAAGGGATCTGAAAAAGATGTCGAAGAACTCATGTGTCTGCAATTGTTTCTTACAGTGAACTTGACCCCCTTGGGGAGATTTGGATTTTTTTCTCAGCAATGGCCCATGCCAGGACACAGAACCTGGGCCCTTCAGATTCCTTGCACAGTCTCCGGTTCCTTTGGAATTGTTGCGAGACTCTGACGTGAGAATAATAATAATGTCAACGAAAAAAATAGTTTCCATCCACATTTTAGGTGGAGACTTACTAGAACTCTGCAACTGTCCTATGGACAGTCACTAATCTCCCCTTACTATTTCTTAGTAACCTTGACCTCACTGAGAAGATATGGAATTTTTTTTTCTACCAACAGTGGTCCATGCAAGGACACATAACCTGGGCCCTTCAGATTCCCTGCACAGCCTCTAGTTCTCCTGGAATCGCTGGGAGACTTTGAGGCCGGAATAATAATAATTAGTTACGAATTTTTAATGTGTAGCCACACTAAGGAAGCTTCGCCATGTGGTAATGTATGTGTAGTATAAATAAGATCTTAAGACCCTAAAATAACTTCTTGTGTTACATCAAGGGATTTGACAAAGGTGTCAAAGAATGCATGTGTCTGCTACTGTTCCTTGCAATGACCTTGACCCCATTGGGGAGATTAGTTTTTTTTTTTTTTTTTCTGTCAGCAATGGCTTGTGCCGGGACACAACCCGGGCCCTTCAGAGTCCTTGTGCAGTCTCTGGTTCTCCTGGTATCGTTGAGAGACTCTGAGGCGTGAATAATGATAACAATAATAATACCTGTGAAGACAACAGTCTCTGTCTTTTTAGTAGGTGAAGACTAACTAGATAATGGAAATTGCCATTCGCAATTTCAGAAACTCACAACATGACAAGGACATCCATTGTCTTTGTCATTTCAACTGCGGGGGCCAATTTATTTCCCAGTATCTATTGCTGAAGCTGGTGATTTCAACAGGCTTCATATAGTGTTCCCTTCGAAATCAAGGTATTATGGCCCCCCTAGAAGAGTGTCAAACAGGCTGTGACCTTGAGTTTTGGGTCAAGGTCATTTTATACTTGGTAGCCATGATAGCTTATCAAGTTCTATAAATGTAACAAGTTTCGTGACTGTAGCTCAATTCTATCTTTCTTTTTTTTTTTTTAATTGTGCACTCAATGACCCCAAACTACTTTGCATTGACCCCTGGGAGATCTCTGAAACTACTGGCCCAAATGAACCCATAGTTATTTCGGACATGCCCCTCGACCTTCGCTATCGCCTACAAAAATTTCAAGTCTGTACGTTTTGTGTTTTCTGATAATACACGAAAAAATACTATTTTTATAGGTTCTTGGCTTTAACTGGAAAATCAGTACTGGGAACTGGATGATACTGAGTCATATGAAGCCGTCAGCTGGGGGAATCTGATGGCTAAGTATGATGGCCATAGCTTTGGAACTGAGCGAATATGGGCAATGTACTTCGTAAGAAAGAGTGATAATAAGAATAATATTGACAAGAACAATATAACTCACCACTGGTGTGATGAACTATTATACTAATATTGATTAAGACAATACAACTCATGACTGTCGTGGTGAGTTTAATAATAATAATAATAATAATAACAATAATAATAATAATAATAATAATAATAATACTGACATAACTTAACTCAGCACTGGTGTGGTGAGTTGTAATAGTAGTAGCAGTAGTAGTAGTAATAATAATAATAATGAAAGAAAAGCATTAGGGAACCGAATGCTAATCACCTGCTAGAATATGCTGTTGGCCAAGTCCAAGATTTAGGCCATATGTTGATACCCCAAGGGTTTCATGTTGATAGCTCAAGCCTTTCATAATGGTGCTAAAGGCAGGCGATAAAAACTAGTTGATCTTTCGCAGCCATTTTGGTGACCTTGACCTTGACCCCGAGTGCCCATTTTCGAACTCTTCCAAGATTTGGCCATATTTTGATACCCAAGATTTCATGCTGATAGTTCAAGTGGTTCATGAGATATGATGGGAAAACACACACACACACACACACACACACACACACACACACACACACACACACACACACACACCAGAAAGAGAGAAGGACCTAGGTGTGATTATCAGTAACAGCCTATCTCCGGCAGACCACATCAGTGAGAAGATACGGAACATGTATACACTGCTTGCAAATATGAGAATAGCATTCACATACATAAATGAAGATATGCTAAGAAAGATAATAACATCATTCATCAGACCAACCCTGGAGTATGCATCAGTAGTCTGGAGTCCTTATCTAATAAAACACATTTACAAGATTGAAAAAGTTAAAGGGCCGCTACAAGATGGGTACCAAGCTTAAGGGATCTAAGCTACGAAGAAAGACTAAATAAACTGAATCTACCAACACTACAGGAGAGAAGGAAAAGAGGTGACATAATTATGCTATATAAATGCATATCAGGGAAGGAGAAAATAGACATAAATGATTACTTAACCTATGGGGAAGCATCAGCAAGAGGACTGCAAAAAACTGCATAAGAAGAGAGGTGATAAAGATGTAAAGAAATTTAGTTTCCCAAATAGAGCAATTGATCAGTGGAATGCACTACCGAATGAAATAGTGTGTGCCAAAGCAATTAACAATTTTAAGGATATGTACGATAAATATGGTTTAAGACACGGGACAGTACGAGCTTGACTCATTCCTGTAAAGATACAATTAGGTAAGAACAGTTAGGTAAGAAAACACACACACACACACACACACACACACACACACACACACACACACACACACACACACACACACAGGCTGGCAAGAGCATTATCACTCTGGCTTCTTAAGGCGGGCTATAATAAAGTGGAGCAAGAAAACCATTGAAACTGGTGTTGCTCATATCAGCAAATTGAGCCCTAAACAATTCTTCAGCAGTATCAGAAACAAGATGATAATAGCATCAACAACTATCCCACGAGTCACAGATTATGGAGATCATACTGACAATACAATGGAGATAACAAAAATACTCAACACTTTCTTTGCGTATTTATTTACAGTTGAAAATACAGATTCCATAGCTCCAGGTTTTCCTGTTGTCTTAGAGGAGGGTAACACAATCAGCGACATTACTGTTAGTGAGAATGATGCATGAAGTGATACTGGTGAACTTAACCCCTCTGGTGCCAGGAATGATTATTGCCGATTTTTCAGAATTAAAATTGCGGAGAACGACGATCGTAAACATGCAATGAAAAACTGGCGGCCACATGCTCCACCCCGATTGTGACATTGATCCTTTCCAATCTATCAGAACTAAGTGCTGGTTAGGCAGGAGGGAGGATCCCGGCCCAACCCAGGCGGTGGGGGGTGAACCCCCCATCTCCCTCTCACTGCGTCCCTCAACTCCGCTGTCTTGTTGCTACCCTACCTCATTCGCTTCTCACCGCCACCACCACCCTCCCACAACCTCCCCATCCATCCTTCATCACTCCTCCAAGGATCCCCCCCTCCCAGTCATCTGGGGGAAGGGGAGGGGAGAGGGATGGAGGGGTTTTGTTGTGAGTAAGGAAGTTCAAGGGAAAGGAGTAATAGAGGAATGGAGTGGAACTGCAAAGAAAACGAGAGTCGCAACGTATTTTCTTCACAGTCAGAGCTGCAACGGGTAACTGTTTTCAACTTTGACGGGCCGTGGCTCGGTAACTGTTTGGTGTACAATATTCTGGTTTGCGGCATAAAGTGTGTAAATTCAAGCTCTAAAACTTCGGCATAAAACTTTTTACTTTTTTTTTTAACCCTTTAATCATGGGGTGTCACTTTCGTAACACTCTGTTGCAAGGGATCATACCGTGAGGCATCATTTTTGTGATTCTGTGTTATTTTGATTTCGCCCGGGCTTTCAAGTGGTGGCTTGTATCATACTACCAGTGTCCAGCTATACTCAGTTCTGCTAATGTCACCTGTACTCCCATCCACTGTTGACAATTTAGCTAATTTTTCCTGTCCTTGACTCCCCCCATCCTTACCTCCCCTCCATTACCCTCTCCTCCTGCCTGACCAGCTGCGCTGCGCTACACAAATCCTGGACGGATTTTTCCACTCATTTTATCCATTGAAATTTGCCCTTTGTCCTATTCTTATACAAAATAATATATAAAAGAAAGAGAAAAGGTAATTGATACTGCCATACATCTGGAATGGGCTAATTATCACCTGGCAACACTTCACATGAACTCATTTGCTAATTTTCCCTGTTTATTTCCCCTTGAAGTATGCCGTATGACCTGTTCTCATAATAAAAATGAAATACAGCATAGTGTCTTTTGGAACGCCCAATCACCTCCACCAGGAATTCAGCATAGTGCCCCCGTGAACTCCCAGACACCCCCACAAAGAACCCACAGAGGAGCAGCAGTGGCGCACCGAGACTCAGCGTGACAATGGCCCAAGTCAGCCCTGGCCGTATGCCCCTATGACTCAGAGCCCTCCAGCCGTCGCCATAGCAGGAATCCTGCACTACCTTCCGGGCGAGTTTCCACCAACCAACCTCAGGGTAGAGCTGTCTGTCCAGCTCCTACCAGCTCCCCTAAGCAGTCGGCCTGTAGCCACTCCCGCCTTCTTCAGGAGTCAGTCAGTAGCCTCTCTGAAGGTGTCTTCCCTCTTGGGATGGCCAGTAGCCGCCCGCCTCTCACTAAGGAATCGGCCAGTGGCCGACCTGAGGGTAACAAGGAGACGGCTTGTAGTTGCTCCCGCCTTCGTCAGAAGGTGTCATTCTGGAGTCGGCCTGTGGTCGTTCCACACCCCCTCCTGGAGGAGTCGGCCTGTAGCCGCTCCCACCTACGTCAGATGGCCAGTAGCCACTCTGAAGGCGTTGCCCCTGAGTCGGCCTGTAGCTGCTCCTCATTCCTGCTGAAGGAGTCTGCCTGCAGCCGCTCCCACCTTTGTCAGATGGCCGGTAGCCATTCCAAAGATGTTGTCCCCAAGTCGGCCTGTAGCTGCTCCACACCCCTCCTGCAGGAGTCGGCTTGTAGCTGCTCCTGCCTTTGTCAGACGGCCAGTAGCTGCTCTGAAGGTGTCCCTGGGTACACTGGTAGTTATACACCCTCTCAGGCCACGGCTAGTAGCCGGGCCTCGGCGCCTTGTGGTTGCACCATCAGGAAACCACAGCCAGTAGCCGGGCCCCACAGCCAGAAGCAGCAGAGAGCAGCCCCGCCACCCCAGCGTGAGACGAGTTCCCTGAACCCCGACGCAGAGGACGTAGAGGAGTACTGGAGAGGCCCTATAGCCTTCCCCGGTCTCTGCTCCCTACGGCTGGCCCTGGAGAAGACCCACCTGACGGACCCTGATGCAGACCAGTGCCACAGCCCCTCTCTGTTGGCACCACCTAGCTCTTGGGGCCGCAGCCCTCGGGAACCCCAGGCCCTCCCCAGAACGCCCGGGCAGAACCTCCTTACCCCCCAACGGTGGAGGACCTCTACCTCCGGCAGGAACCAGAACGAGAGGTTCAGGCAATTGTTCAGCCCCAGTCCTGAGGGCCACACTCCTGTCCCCAGCCCAGAAAGTACAGACCCCTTCACCACCTGCAGCCCCGGACAAGAGAAGACGCTCCTGCGCGTGATCCTGTGCCCTCTCAGCACGGCCTCCCCTGGCAGGGCTGTAGCCGGCTTGTCTCCTCGCCGCTCCCGCCACCTAGTGACCCATGAGGCAGTGACTGCACCCCTAGTGTAGTATAACAGTTGTGAGGCGATAGAGTGCATTCTTTGTACCAGACCAAGTGTTTTAAGTGAAATTGGAATGATGACGATCTAACAATGACAAGGCGGAACAGTGAATAATCTATATAGAATTAACGTGATAGTGAATAAGACCAATGCACAATACCCATCATATCATAGTAAGAGAAACACCCAAGCTGGAGCTTATATTAATTATAAGCCAAAAGTCCCTTGCTCTCAGTAAATAGTAAAGTGAACATGCTACCAATAAACTCCGCCTCATACTCCCATAATCATAATTACACCCCAGTGCCTTACACCCTCCCCTAGTGAGCCTCATCTCTAACTCCTCCACGTGCTCGGAGACCATGGACTGTACTAATTCTGCATACTCCGCCTCGAGTGTTATTTTAATGTATTCTCTCCTAGTATCCTGTGAGATACTAATAATCTAGGTATAAGTGTTTGTGATTAACCAAATATTGTGTTGTAACATCTGCTGTTGTCCCTTGTCTGACTGAGTAATACACGTGTAAGGTTATTGCCTGGAGTTTTTGTGTCCTGCCTCTCTCTTATTTGTCCTTAGCCCCGGTCTTGAAAGAGAACCCTGCTACACGTTAGGTGTTTTAGGAACAGAAAGTCGAGTCTTAAACACCTAGCATTACACTGGTGGACGGCGGTGGTTCTTAACCAGGGCGAATGAGAGAGGTAGTAAGGAAATACCTGCAAAATGGCACCTAAACCACATGTGCAATTGCCCAAGTTCGACCCCGGCCAGTATGATGTACACACATATCTGGTGATCATCAAACCTTTACTAGATATTGGTTATGATAATGATCAACAAAAAATCGCAGTCATGCTCCCACTACTGGGCAAAGTGGCGGCGAACATAGCACCAAAAGTCATTCCAGAGCTCACCTGGCAGAACTTCACAAAATTTGTGATTAAGGCCATCACCCCATCACTAGGGAAAGTGGTGGCACTATCCCAACTATCCCGGAGCCGAGCCTGCCTAGGGTACACCCCCATGCGCCAGTGCCCTGCCCACAGGGAAAACCCTAACCTGATTTTGGTGAATCCTTGGGAGTTTACAGCCTGCAGCGCCAGGTGTCCACTGCATGATATTCGGGACCAGTTAAAAGCTGCACACTGCAAGCCCACTACCCTAGGTTTACGCAAAGTGTCCTCTCTGGAGGACGAGGCCACAGAAGATGAACTGGCACCTGTAGAGGGGACCGATCCTGGGGAACAGGAGCAGGAGCAGGAAGAAGGAGGCCCCAGACAGCTAGATTTTTAGGCCCCCCCCCCGCACCATCCCATGGTGGCGGGGGCCATTATCCCCAAGTACCGTCCCCCAGTGTACCACAAGATGAAACTGAACGGGGTGAAAGCCAGACCTCTAGTCGATATGGGAGTGGCCAGATCCTGCCTTTACAGCCACTACTTCTCCTGCCACAGATCGACCTTTGGCCCGCACTGCCCCACAGCCACTCACCTTGTGGATGCAGGGGATGGCCCCCTGCCCATCCGTGGGGAGACACGGGCCCTAAGGGTCGACACCCACCAGCCGGTGTCAACCCAGCACCAGTTTATAATTTTTGACTCTTCCTGCTGGAACTATGACGGGTACTTAGGACTGGACTTGCTACAGAAGATAGAGGCCACCATAGATTGCCGCTACTGACAGCTCCAGTTCTGTTCCCCACCCAACCCCACCAGGGCCGTTTGCACCTGTATGCCACAGCCTTGGCCGGAAGACTCGCCCCCTCCCTCCCTCCCTTGCCCCCCTCCTCCCCCCTCCCATGCCCCCTCCCACTACCCTTCCTCCCCCCCTCCCATGCCCCCTCCCACTACCCCTCCTCCCTCCTTTCCCACCACCATTTCTGCTACCGTTACCATTCCCCCTCACCATGAGGCCTGGGTGCCCCTCACCCGGCCCTCCGGCCCCTCTGTCTTATTCTCCTCCCTCCTGCTGCCGGGAGCCTTCTCGGCCTTCCTTTTGTCTCCAACTTTCCTCCTCCCGCACCGCACGGCAGTCTGCATCGTGAACCTTGCCCCTTCACGCCTCACCCTCCCAAAAGGGCTCATAATCGGAGAGATGGATGAAGCCAAACCCTGTGCCCCTTCCCCCTCCCACTCCCCTGCCCCTCTGCCACCCATTCCTGACCATCTCTCCGCTCATTAGTCAGGCACTCTACGCTGCCTTCTCCTGGATTTCCAGGATCTGTTCGCAGCAGGGCCAGCAGACATAGGATATACCACATACCTGTCGCATGAGATTCATATGACAGGCCCACCAATTTGACAACCCTCCCGACGGAAGAACCCCAAACAGCGGGAAGAGGAGGACCGCCAAGTACAATAAATAACAGAAGCAGGTGTCATTTCCACCTTCACCAGTCCCTGGTCCTCCCCTGTCGTCCTAGTGAAAAAGAAGGATTGCACGATGCATTTCTGCATCAACTATTGCCACCCTAACGACGTAACCATCAAAGACGCCACTCCATTTCCTCAAATCGACGATTCCTTGGATTTCCTGTACGGAGCATCCTGGTTCTCCACCCTGGACCTCCAGTCTGGATATTGGCAAGTCCCCGTGCAACAGGAAGACTGAGGCAAAACGGCCTTCTCGACAAGTAATGGCAAACATTACGAGTTTAATGTCTTGCCATTCGGTCTCTGCAACGCCCCTGCCACCTTCTCCAGGTTAATGGAATCTGTCCTCAGCGGCCTCACGTGGGAAATATGCCTGGCGTACTTAGATGATGTCATCGTCTTCAGCTGAACCTGGGCCTACCACCTGCAGTGCCTCCGCCGAGTTTTTACCAGAATTCGTCAGGCAGGCCTCAAACTCTGCCCCTTTAAGTGCGTCCTGGCCGCTCGGACCGTCTCGTTCCTGGGACATGTTATCTCCCAGGCAGGAATCTCCCCCAACCCCGACAAGCTCCGTGTCATTGCGGACATACCCCCACCACAGGACGTCCATGGCATCCGAGCCTCCCTAGGCTTGATATCCTACTATCTCCGTTTCATTAAGGGGTTTGCCCACATCACCAAACCTCTCCATGACCTAACCCGAAAAAGGGAACCGTTCCTCTGGACGGACAAGAGACAAGCTGCTTTCCAGCAGCTAAAAGACAAACTCGTCTCCGCCCCCATCATGGCTTTTCCTGATTATGCCCTCCCCTTCCGCCTCTACACCGATGTCTCCCTCTCTGCCATAGGTGCTGTGTTGGCACAAGTCCAGGAGGGCCACGAACATATCATTGCCTGTGCCAGCAGAGAAAAATTACGCCGCCACCAAGCGAGAATGTCTAGGCATAGTATGGGCTCTCCAACACTTCAGGGCTTACCCCTCCAGAACCCAGGTCACCATCATCTCGGACCACCAGTCCCTCCAGTGGTTAAGACAATCAGACTCCCACAACCCCCAACTCATCAGATGGCGTGAGACCCTAGAAGAAGTCAATTATGAAATCTCCAACAGACCAGGCAAGCTCCATACCAACGCGGAAGCCCTCTCCCGACTCCCCATCCACGCCTTCCAGCCAGAAACAGGCCTCCTGCAGCAGTGGCACTGCAAGGAGTGAATCCCGTGGATTCCTCCCCGCTTGTTCAAGAAACTATACCGGCAGGGTGACCACCTTCTAACCCCCTCTGGTTATATCCTCCTGGCCCATGACACTGCTCTTGATGCCTTGCGCCACCTTCATGCCCATAACGGCATCCATCTGGGTACCAAAAAGTAGCTGCAAGTGTTCAACGACACATACTGGGCATCAAACCCCTCTGCCCTCGCCAAGGAAATTATTCAAAGTTGCCGCACCAGTGCGCTCGGAAAAGACATCACACGCACTGCAGGACCATTGGGCTGCATCACTGCCCACAAACTCTGGCAGCTCCTAGCGATCGATGTGGTAGGGCCTCTGCCCCTCAAATCGGGTTACAAGTACGTAATCACGTTCGTGGACACTTATTCGAAGTTCGTCGTGACCTGCCCAGCCAAGGAACATCACGCTGTCGCAGTAGCCGACGCCCTCCTTCGACACGTCTTTCCCTACTTTGGCATTCTCCAAGCCATCCACTCGGATAACACACCCGAGTTCACCGGGAAAGTCTGCGAGGAACCCAGCAAAATTTTCGGGTACCACTCCCCCTACTGGCCACAGGGAAATGCAGTGTGCGAGAGCAGCCATCGTACCCTCATGAATCATCTCCGCACACGCATATAAGCCACTAAAGACGATGACTGGCCTGCCCACTTAAAAATTGTTCAATGGGGCATCAACTCCTGCCCCAAAGAAGACGGAGTTTCGCCTTATGAGCGGATTTTTGGTGAGACACTCCTCCTACTGCCCCTTCGGCAGCACTTGCAACCACCCACCTCTGCTCCCGCAACAGACCCGCTACACCATATTAAGCACCGTTTGACACACCTTCAAAATAACTTGGACCTCAGCCCTGACACAGCATCCAGCCCCTACCGACCTGGCGACACTGTCATGATCGCTCAACTCCCCATCCCTCACAAGCTTGCACCCTGCTTCACAGGTCCCTACACTATCATCCACGTCCCCAACCCCTATCAAGTTACCTTTGATTACCACGGCGCCCCTCACACTCTCTGAAACCTCCATGTACGTCCCTTCCACGCTTCCGTCCCTACTGCCCCAGCCCCACACCCTGTCCTACCTCCTGCCCCAGCGCCACCCCCCTCTCCCGCCTACGAGTGCTACATCTCCTCCTCCCCCTCCCCCTCCACCCCTCCTACCACCTCCACCTCCCCGGCCGCCACCCCACCTCACACCTCACCTGACAGCTCACCTGCCCCACTGACCTCCCACCACTCTCACTCACCACCTCCTCCCGCCACCCCATCCCCTACACCCAGCACCACGTGCCCCACCCACGTCAACACACCACCACCACCACCCTCGCCCACTGCCGCCTCCTCCCACCCACCACACCTCCACATCCCCACTCCTACCTCCCCACATCCAGCCTCACCAACCACGCGCCCAACAGCACGCACCTGCCACCCCCGCCCACCCACTTCCCCACCCACGCCGACCCTCAAAACTACAACCACCCTCTCTGGCCACCTCTCACACCCACCTGCCTGATACACCCACTCTCCCACCCCACCTGCTTCCCCTCAACTTCACACTGTCATGCCACACCAAGCCCAAATCCCAGCCACCCGTACTCCCCAGAGACCCTATGCCGCATTACCCCGGCACAAAACCCAACCCCTACCCTCGGTGTCCAGCATTCAGCACCACATGCAACAACCATGACAATGAGAATCCTACGGGCTGTATGGGCACCAACCCTCAGTCAAAACCGCAGGGTCCTAGGACCACATCACCTCCTCCACCTCCTCCATCCTCTTCCTCACCTGTGATGTAGAGCAGGATGAAAACCTCGCCACCACTACCTGGCGAGCTCTCCTCAAAAATCTCCAGCCCGCGTACACCACCCACGATACTCACATTTATCACCTCTAGCCATGGGGATGTGACTTTTTCCAAGTGGACGGTGGTGAAATACAGCATAGCGTCCCTTGGAACACCCAACCATCTCCACCAGGAAGTCAGCATAGTGCCCCAGTGAACTCCCAGATACCCCCACAAACACCCAACAGAGGAGCAGCAGCAGCGCACCGAGACTCAGCGTGACAATGGCCCAAGTCAGCCCTGGCCGTATGCCCCTATGACTCGGAGCCCTCCCGCCGTCACCATAGCAGGAATCCTGCACTACCTTCTGGGCGAGTTTCCACCAACCAACATTGGGGTGGAGCTGTCTGTCCTGCTCCTACCAGCGCCCCTAAGGAGTCGGCCAGTAGCCACTCCTGCCTTCTTCAGGAGTCGGCCAGTAGCCTTTCTGAAGGTGTCTTCCCTCTTGGGACGGCCAGTAGCCCCCCGCCCCTCGCTAAGGAATCGGCCAGTAGCCAACCTGAGGGTAACAAAGAAATGGCCTGTAGTCGCTCCCGCCTTCGTCAGAAGGTGTCCTTCCGGAGACGGCCTGTAGTCGCTCCCGCCTTCGTCAGAAGGTGTCCTTCCGGAGACGGCCTGTAGTCGCTCCACACCCCCTCCTGGAGGAGTCGGCCTGTAGTCGCTCCCATCTACGTCAGATGGCTGGTAGCCACTCCGAAAGCATTGCCCCTGAGTTGGCCTGTAGGCACTCTACACCCCTCCTGCAGGAGTTGGCCTGTAGCCGCTTCCACCTTCGTCAGATGGCCGGTAGCGGCTCTGAAGGCATTGCCCCTGAGTTGGCCTGTAGCTGCTCCTCATTCCTCTTGAAGGAGTCGGCCTGCAGCCGCTCCCGCCTTTATCAGACGGCCAGTAGCCACTCCAAAGGTGTTGTCCCAGAGTCGGCCTGTAGCCACTCTACATCCCTCCTGCAGGAGTCGGCCTGTAGCTGCTCCCGCCTTCATCAGACAGCTGGCAGCTGCTCCGAAGGTGTCCCTGGGTTTGCTGGTAGTTATTCACCTTCTCAGGCCACGGCCAGTAGCCGGTCCTCAGTGCCTTGTGGTTGCACCCTTGGGAAGCCACAGCCAGTAGCCAGGCCCCATGGCCGGAAGCAGCAGAGAGCAGCCCCGCCGCCCCAGCATGAGACAAGTTCCATGAACCCTGTCACAGAGGACATAGAGGAGTACTGGAGAGGCCCTATAGCCTCCCCCAGTCTCTGCTCCCTACGACTGGCCCTGGAGAAGACCCACCTGACGAACCCTGATGCAGACTAGTGCCGCAGCCCCTCCCTGACGGCGCCACCTAGCTCTGGGGGCCGCAGCCCTCAGGAACCCTAGGCCCTCCCCAGAACGTCCGGGCTGGACCTCCCAACTCCTTGATGGCGGAGGACCTCTACTCCGGCAGCAACCTGAACGAGATGTTCAGGCAATTGTTCGGCCCCAGTCCTGAGGGCCACACTCCTGTCCCCAGCCCGGAAAGTACGGGCCCTTTTTCACCTGCAGCCCCCTGATGAGAGAAGACGCCCCTGTGCGTGATCCCATGCCCTCTCGGCACGGCCTCCCCTGGCGGTGTCCCTGCCCTGGCAGAGCTGTAGCCAGCATGTCTCCCTGCCACACCCGCCACCCAGTGACCCATGAGACAGTGACTGCGCCCCTAGTGTAGTATAACAGTGGCAAGGCGATAAAGTGCATTCATAGTACCAGGCCAAGTGTTTTAAGTGAAATTGGAATGATGACGTTCTAACAGTGACAAGGCGGAACAGTGAATAGTCTATATAGAATTGACGTGATAGAGAATAAGACCAGTGCACAATACCCATCATATCACAGTAAGAGAAACACCCAAGCCGTGGAGTTTATATTAATAATTAACCAAAAGTCCCTTGCTCTCAAAAAATAGTAAAGTGAACAGCCACCAATAAACTCCACCTCATACCATCATAATCACAATTACACCTCTGTGCCATACACCCTCCCCTAGTGAGCCTCATCTCTAACTCCTCCTCGTGCTCGGAGACCTTGGACTGTACAAATTCTGCATACTCTGCCTCAAGTGTTATTTTAGTGTATTCTCTCCTAGTATCCTGTGAGATACTAATTATCTAGGTATCAGTGTTTGTGATTAACCAAATATTGTGTTGTAACATCTGTTGTCCCTTGTCTGACTAAGTAATGCACGTGTAAGGTTATTGCCTGGAGTTTTTGTGTCCTGCCTCTTATTTTTGTCCTAAGCCCCCATCTCAAAAGAGAACTCCGCTACACATTAGGTGTTTTAGGAACAGGAAGTCGAACCTTAAACACCTAGCATTACAAAAAATATATATAAGAAAGGAAGAGTGAAGCCTAAGTGATATTTATATTCACCTGGAACTACCTAATTTATTATGTATTGTCTAGATTTCCTGTCAATCATTTCATAGCGTATATATTAGCAGTTGTCACCATGCTGACATTGGCAACCCTTCACTGCCCCTAGGCCACAGCATTCAGTTTACTCTCGTCTTTCAAGGTGAAATCACGTCGGATTCGCGCCTGTCCAATTCCGCCGCTTTTTAGCCGCATGCAAAGGGCCCTGTGGCCTCTACCCCTACTAAACCTCGTGTGTAGGGGTAAAGGGGTATGTGACTCTGCTGTGGAACGTGAACGGGCTAATGTATCAATGATAATGATGGACAGTGACTATCTTTCTGGTGACTCTTAAACAGTGCAAGCAGAAATGTAAATAATGTGTAAATAATGTGTAAACAGCAAGTGAAAGCAATGAATGTAAATATAACCAAACCGTGGAAAATAGTTTTATAAGTTACTGCAAGTGACAGTGCATAACATAGTGTAAAAAAAAATAGAAATGTAAATAATGTAAATAAAATAGAGAATGTAAATAGTAATGTAAATAAGTAGTAATATAAGAATACGAGTATATATACTAGGAGCAATGAAAGTGAAAGTTTCGCTCTAGCATGTATCAATACTGGGAGTTTGAAATTGAAAGTGACAGCTTCGCTCTCTACGCTAGTATACAGAACGAGAGTGAATGCCTGGAGTGAAAATAAACTACTAGTACTGAAAGAAACTTATAGATAAATATTGTATATATAAATAAGTGTAATAAAGTACTAGGAATATAAAGTGTAAGTTCGTTTATAAATAATAAATGACAGCTCTGCCTCAGAATACCATCGGGGAACCAGCACGGGAGGAAAGCTAGTATGTGCTCGTAGTTTACATTGCTTTAACAGTGTTTTTGTTTGGAAAATGGATTCCAAACTACTTGAAATTCATAGAATAGTGTTTGTAGTTACAATATCAGACAGTGGTAACCATATTACGGGGTATCGGGAAGTGTAAAGTGGAGCCTTCGTTACCCAACTTCAGAAGTCTCCACAAGTCCTACGGTTGTCGACGAAGGCTCAACAAACATTCCAGGGAAAAGCTGAAGGTATGTGCCATAGGCATATAAAATTTTAATATTCTAGGACTGATAACTGATTGGCAAATATTTTTAAAAAGTCAGTCAGAGTGCGAATATCCTTGCGGGACGCACAATGAGCGCAAAAACATCCCCACGGTGTAGGGATTAATAGATAATGAATGGAGGAAGAAAAAACAAAGGGAAAAAAAAAAGTCCATGTGCCTAAAGGTATCTCCATTCATTAAATACCCATAATATCTGGACTTGAACTGAAGTGGATCAAATGTTTGTGGGAAACAACTCCCAGGAAGCAAATTCCAGAGAGTAGTAGTTCTGGGGATAAATGAATTTTGATAAGCAGAGGTTCTGCATTGCGGGGGAGAGAGTGTGAATTCATGGGTGCTCCCAGCTGCCCAAGTATTTCGGGAGAAAATGTGAAGGGGAGGAACAATTGAAGCCAGTTCGTCTGAACACTTACGGTAAAAATATCTATAAAATAATGCTAAAGAAGCAACATCTCTTCTTACTGATAATGGAGGAAGGTTTTGCGTGATGGCAGGATTATTGATTAATCTAATGGCTTTATTTTGAATTTTGTCCAACTGCCTCAATGCAACTGCTCCACATCCACTCCACAGTGGTGAACAGTATTCGATCTGAGAACGCACATGACTTTTGTATATTGTGCCCATCTGCTCGTCAGTGAAGAACTCACGAACTCTGTACATAAGTCCCAATTTTTTTGGAAGCATTTTTAGCAAGGGACTTAACATAAGTTGTCCAGCTTAGGTTGGGGTTTAGAGTAACACCTAGGATATAAATTGTAGTGGATATGGGAATATTGACATCATTTATTATGTGAGAGTCTGAGGGATTCTTTCTGTTGGAGAAATTAATGTATTTAGTTTTCTGAGCATTGAGACCAGATTTGTTTGTCCCCATTGATTAATTATAGAAAGGTCCTGGTTCAGAGAAATTGCTGTGTTTATTTGGGAATTTATAATATCAAATTGTGCAAAGGAGGTACTAAATGTGAAAGAACTATGAAGGGTCGAGTCATCAGCATAAGAGTGTATTGGGTTGTGATTGACAGATAGGAGATCATTTATATGTATGAGAAAAAGGGTTGGCGCCAAAACTGATCCCTGAGGTATGCCAGCATTTATGGAATAAAACTGAGAATAACTACCATCTACCATGACCTGCATTTTTCTATTATGAAGGTAAGAAGAAATTAGAGGAACCAGTGATGCAAGGCCATAGTGTGACATCTTAGACAATAAGGCCTGGTGCCATACTCTGTCAAATGCTTTTGATATATCAAGTGCTATTGTATGTGTTTCATCGTGTTGGTCTATTGTTTTGTTAATCTCATGGGCAAGAAGGCAAAGAATGTCTACAGTTGAACGTTCTTGTCTAAATCCATACTGTCGATCATTGATTAATTTATTGATTTCTATATGCTTGACTATGTGTTTGTTAATAAACGTCTCAAAAACTTTGCCAGAAATGGAAGTTATTGCAATTGGTCTGTAGTTTGATGGATCAGAAGTTGCCCCCTTTTTAGGAACAGGATGGATATTTGCTTCTTTCCAAGAGGCTGGAAAACTTGACGTGTGGATGCATAAGCGAAAAAATTTTGCCAGTACAGGAGCCAACACTGAGGAGCAATTTTTAAGTACTACTGAAGGAATTTCATCTGGACCAGTAGCTTTGTCTGCTGAGAGATTCTGTAATACAGCTTGTGCGTATCTGGTGTGAATCATGAAAGGAGGTATTTGAGGGAAATCATAATCAAGTACAGGAATATTGTAATTTTCTGTATTTACGGTTAAGTTTGTTGAAAAAATTTCAACAAGAAGTTTGGCTTTTCCACGTAGGTCACTTACTAAATTTCCATTGGGGGACTGTAAAGGTGGAATAGGAGAGGAGGTAGTGAAGTTTTGAATGAATTAAGGGTTGACCAGAATATTTTGTTATCATTTGGGTTGTTTAGTAGTTTGTTAGCCTGTCTATGCAGAAAGTTTGATTTAGAAAGATTGATGATAGTTTTAGCATGGTTTCTGATATTTCTCTAATAGATAAAGGTTTCTTTGGTTTTGGTCCTTGTATAAGTGTTATAAGCTGTTGTTTTATGTTCTGTTACTCTAGCACAATTGTGGTCAAACCATTTAGGAGAATTACATCTTTTTCTGTAACTATGATGGGGAATGAATGTTTCCATGCCGACTTTAATTAAGTCCTGTATGTGGCCCAATGTGGAATTTGCATCTTGGGAGAAAAAGGAGGTCCAAGGAACATCCATGAAAAAATTATGAAGTCCCTCCCAGTCTGCCCTGTAGTAGTGCCATTTAATCACCACGACCTGTTCAGAGCAGGAGGGTGTGGTAGGTGTTAAACTGGTGGCTTGAATCAGACAATGATCCGAGGATCCGAGGGGGGACTTCACTTCGACACTATAATTATCTGAATTGATTGTTAGAAACAAGTCCAGTAGGTGGGGAATTTGATAGGCGCTCTCTGGTACACAGGTGGGTTGACTGACTAACTGGGTGAGATTAAATGAGTCTGCAAATAGCTCACATTCTAGACCAGAGTCATCAGTTCTGGGTGAATAAGTGAGCCATTCAACATTATGGACATTAAAATCACCCAGAATAGTAATTTCTGATGCAGTATTAATGTTGAGGACACTTAGTTGTGAAGACAGACAGTCATATAAACTCGGCTCTGAAGGGGCATTAGGGGAACGATAAACACAACAGGAATACTTAATTTTACCAAAAGAATTTATTTTGTATATGGAATAGTCGAAATAAGTACAATTAAATTTAGTAATCTCCTCCAGGACAATTTCTGATTTAGCAAGGCAACATACTCCTCCTTTGGGTCTGAAATTTTGAATCAAGATATAGCCAGGAAAATTGAATCTAGCTAAATCAGAGGTGGAGCTTACTTATGTCTCTGTCAAAAGTAGCAGATCAGGGGATTCAAACTGGAGGAAATTTTGAACGGAATTGATGTTGGAGTGAAGTCCCCTAATATTGCAAAAGAAAATTTTACTGCACTGACGAGCAGATTTAGGGCACTGCAACAGTGGAGGTGGCACAGTCGTTTGATGACGACCGGGAGGGCCCCGTGCAAACGACCCATCCCTGCCGGTGGTGGTCACCCGAGAAACCACCGCACTAATTCCCAGTATAGCAGCAGCTATGGTTCTTTTCATGGGAGGGAGAGCAGGGGTGTGTTGTGAAATGTGTATGATATGTAATGACAAGATTGGTGTTTCATGGAGAGAGGATAGCTGGTTTAAGGCAATGTGATATAATGTGGATGTGTGTGTTGTGTAAAGAGGGCAGCCTCTTACTTACGTAAGAGTTGAAAAAAATGACCATGAATTGTGTTGTGGGAGGAATCTCTGTCAAAACATTGTGTACCAAAGCAATTACAGTGAAAAAAACACCGGGGCCACATAAAATATCTCTGCGCGTTCTACTGGAATCAAGAAATGAACTATTAGAGGCACTAACTGAATTATTCAGGAAATTGCTAAGAAATAGTAAGGTTCCTCATGAATGGAAGCTAGCAACTATAACTCCAATATTTTTTAAAGGCAACAAAATGCAACCAGAAAATTAATGACCAAAATGCTTAGCGGCATAGCTGTGCAAGTTGTTGGGAACCATTATGAGAGACAAGTTTATTAAGCACTTAGAAATGAATAATCTCTTCAAAGATACACAACGTGGTTTTGGAATAATAGTTCTTGCCTCAAAAATTTAACTGGTTTCTTCTATGATATATTCAGTATCTTTAATGACACCAGATCCGTTGACATTGTCTATCTCGATTTTCTAAAAGTATTTGTTAAAGTTCCCATTGAAGAATACTTCAGAAGTTGAAGGCACATAAGTTCAGAGGCAGTGTGCTTAGCGAGACTGATAACTGTTTACAGGACGTGAATAGAGAGCTGTAATAAATGGCAGAGTGGGACTGGAAAGCTGTTACAAGTGGAGTGCCTTAGGGCTCAGTATTCGGTCCAATTCTTTTTTAGAAAGTATAGATGATATAGATGGTGGTTTATTTTGTAAAATATCGAAATGTGCTGATGATACTAAAGCTGGAAACAGAGCATACACATGTTTATGGAGGCAGGCAATTCTGAGTGACCTCGATCAACTGCCTAATTGGATCCAGACTTTGGCAGATGGATTTTAGTGTTGGTAAATGTAAAGTACTGAACACTGGAAATAGAAATGAAAAGTCAATAACATTATGAACAGTTTTTCAAATTGATAATGTCAGTCGCGAAAAAAAAAAAAAAAAAAAAAAAAGGAATTATAGCAGCAAATGATCTTCAACCATGCAAACACTGTACTGAGGCTGTTAAGAATGTCAGCAAACTAACTGGATTCATTGGTAAAGCATTCGATAATAAATCAGTAAACATCATCCTCACCTTGTTTAATCCTCTAGTACTGCCAGAATGATAATATTGCATCTAGTTTGGTCACCATATGACAAGAAATATATAAACTCGAGAGAGTGCAATGAAGGATGGCAAAGATTATACCTAGATTGAGAAATAAACCATACAAGGAGCATTCAGATGTCTTGAATTTCTTTACCTTAACCAAGCACAGGTTACAAGGAGCTTTAATTCAAGTATTCAGAATATTCAGAGGACACCATAGTGTGGATATGGATAAATTTTTTACAGTTGATCGATGGAATTATACTAGAGGTAATGGGAATAAAATGATCGGCAAACGATTTGTCACCAGAAACTAAGCATTTCTTCATTATTTGAGTTGTTGATATATAGCACACACTGCCCTCTAATGCAGTAAACTATAATATAGTACCAGTCCATGAAAACTCCTTGGATAAGTAACTTTTTTTTTTTAATGCGAGGAAGAAGGAACCAAAGGCCACGAGCCTGCAACTATTGTTCCTTCCAAGAGAAAAACAAAATACAAGGGAGAGCCAAAGTCAAGATCTGATCATTTTGATATGCCTGGACACACTTTGTTTGAAAGACAGGATATCATAGGAAGCAGGAAATACAGACAAAGGGAGACAGTTCCAGAGCTGACCTGTTGCATAAATGAAGGACTGGGAGTAACGGTTAACTCTTGCATTAGAGAATTGGACAAAAAAGGGATGAGAGTTTGCTGCTAGACGGGTACTACGCGCCCGCTGTAGAGGTGGAGGAATGCATGCAGACAGTTTAGAGGAGCAGTGACCATTGATGTAGCGATAGAAAAGAGATAAAGATGCAACAGTGCGGCGAAGAGACAGAGGTTGAAGGGAGTCAGTAAGAGGAGGAGAGTTAATGAGACGAAAAGCCTTTGACTCCATCCTATTGAAAAGAGCTGTATGTGGGGAGCCTTCCCACACATGAGAGTTGTACTCCTCACAGGGGTGGACAAAACTTGTATATACAGTCAACAGTTGTGTAGGGGTAGAGAAGGAACGGAGTCGGCTTAGCACACCTAATCTCTTGGAAGCAGATTTTACAAGAGATGTAATATGATCTTTCTAAGATAAGTCCCGAGTAAATGAAACCCCAAGCATTTTCAAGGATGATGTAGGATTAAGGTGAATATTATTAAACATTAGTGGGTATACCTGTGGAAGATTGTGTTGGGTTGATAGGTGTAAGAACTGAGTCTTTGATGCATTAAAAACAACCAGATTATTTTGGCCCCAGTCAGAGATACGAGCCAAGTCAGACATTAGGTGTGCCATAGCCTCATGCCTTGTTTGTTGAAGTAATTGCTGAGATGGGCGTTGTGGGAACCGAATGGAAAGGTGAAGGGTGGAGTCATCAATGTATGAGTGGATAAGGTTAGATGTACAGCTTAGAAGGTCATTGATGAATAAAAGGAAGAGAGTTGGTGATAGGACAGAGTCCTGAGGAACACCACTGTTAATAGATCTAGGAGAAGAACGATGGCCGTCTACAACAGCGGCTATAGAACGACAGAAAAATAGATTTCTGTAGTGTATATATATATATATATATATAGATTATATATATATATATATATATATATATATATATATATAGATAGATAGATAGATAGATAGATAGATATAGATATAGATATATAGATAGATAGATAGATAGATATAGATATAGATATATTAGGGTTATAACTTTTTTACAGCCCTATATTCCTGTACCTCAAGTCGATGAATTTTTGCTTAAAAACAAAGAAATACTCCCTTATTCCTCTCAGTTTTAAAGAAAGGTCACCCCGAAATAAAAAATTCGATTTTTGCAAGTGTATATTTACATGTATACATCTGATTAGTAAACCAGTACTCTGCACATTCGTATGATATGAATCTACATATCTTCTCCCAAGTCTTCCTAGCTGTAGGAATAAGAATGAATGCAAGGATACCAAGAATTGCTCTTGCATTCCACCTCGCATTATTGATATTTGGAATTTTGAGACAATTAATCATAGGAAAATGCCCTTTTTCTTCAAAGAGTCTAAACACTCGTGTTAAATGGTACAAAACTTCATTACCTCTCTCTGTTCTGACTTATCGAGGATCTCTTCTGTTCCATTAACAAACTGTGATTTTAGTTTTTCATAATTCTTTATTAGATGAGACGCAAATGGATATTCGATGTTTGGAGAATTGGTGTTAGCGCCAAGTTCTTCATCCATCACCAAATGGAGAATCCTGTCCGGAATGTGATGCTGACAGCCGATAAATTGTCGTTTGTTGAAACTCTTATCCGAGGACATTTGTTGTAATCTGACAACAACTCCACACTTTTTCCCAGTGTTAACGCTAATTGTATCACCAGTGATCATTTTTATTGCATGCCATAAGTTGTATTCATCAATAACTTTTGGAATTCCTTCAGCAATAGTTTCAGCCTTGGCATTTTCCAAATGCACTGCATCCAATTTTATTTCGGTTCTTTCATTTTTAAGTAGTACTACCTGGTACTTACTTTCATCAATCCGCTTTCCATTGAAATTTAAAGACCATGTTTCTAACTGTAACTTTTCAATAATTTCCTTCTTCAGTGTAGCAGCATCTGTGTATACTGACTTGTATATTGTTGCTTGGCTTGGAGCTGGAATGTCAATACCATCATGTTACAATTGTTTGCATATCTTAGCAGCTTTGTCGATACTCCAGCAGATGTCACCAAGTTAGTTGCAGCTTTACTTCTGTTGTGTTTTCTGATTGGTGGATGATTAGTCTCATCTTCATCCTTATAATCGCTGTCATCAGATTCAGTGCAACTACCACTAGATTAAAGATCGTATGATGTTGAGTTTTCGTCTTTTTGAAGGGTAAGTGGTTTCCTTACTTGCAACTTAACCTGTTAAGTACCCCACTTCTCTTTTGCTTTGCACTTGTAGGTGGTAGAGTTGTTTTTCATCTGTGGATAACCATTGACCATTTACTTTTGTGATATCAAAAAGGTTATGTACGGCATCATATTTTCCCATCTTGACACATTCATCACAAGATTTTAGCACCTTGTCAAGCTTTGCTTGTATTGTTTGATCTGACACATGTGAAAAGTTCAATTTATTCTCCAGTATTTTTGTAACTTCTATGGAAATTTCGACTATTTGTTCTCTTAATTTGATTTTTGCTCCAAGAAACTTGTAACATCAATCAACTTGCGTTTGATTTAGCATTCTGCATTTTTCGTCTAATGAAGATTCTTCTAAGGACGCAATTCCTCTTCTTCTACGTGACTGCTGGAACAGCACCAAATTATTGGTCCCGACGTCCTTGTTGTTCTGTACAATAGTATCACTTCGTTTGTACAACATCATGCTTATCTGAAAAAAACAAAAATGTTTAATATATAACAGTAACACGCTAAGCAATTATTATGCTGACTGTTCACCTGCAAACTGCGAAAATAAGTGTTACTGTAGATACTGAAAACTGCGTCCCACGTTATAATATTTAGGTTATTATAGATTTCTAAACAATGTTAAACCATACTAGAACATTACAAACTGCCCTAGAAAGTTCTAAACAGTTCTAAAATCATGTGTGCAAGTCTAGGAAGTTATAATAATCTATATAAAGATTAAGAAAGTGATAAAACATGCGTGTGATAACGTTAAATATGTAATAATCCATTTTTTTTTTTTTATTTACGGGTGACCCTTTTTAAAAACTGAGAGGACTAAGAGCTTTTTTCTTTGTTTTTAAACAAAAGTTCATGAATTTATGATACAGGCTACCTTTTACTTGGAAAAACTCAAAAAGTTATAACCCTAGGATATATATATATATATAATTTCATTTTTACGGAGCATGGATGGTATAACTCGAAGAATAACGTTGTTATATATTGTTGACTTAATGTTACTTCCCGATTCCGGTAGACAGTGCAGAATAACATGTCCTTTCCCTCTTTCGTATGAAATTTCCATGACAGCTTTTCCATGTTACATGGTGGTTCTTCTCGTTATTTCCTGCCGGCTTCGTCTGGAGGGTTTGGTTGGTAAGGGAGGGAACCTTCCTGCTTTTCTGTCCTTAACTTTAACTGGTAGAATAGTTCTGTTACTTATAGCCTTCTCTATACAAAACAGCCTTGAAAGGACGGACAGATCTGTTGCTGTTTGCTTTCCCTTGTAATCCTTTTTACGTCTCTCTCTCTCTCTCTCTCTCTCTCTCTCTCTCTCTCTCTCTCTCTCTCTCTCTCTCTCTCTCTCTCTCTCTCTCTCATTTATATCACTTACTTTCGTAAATTCACCAAACCTCATCGCAGTCCTGCAGCCTCCAAAATTTTATTTTCAGGTTAGAAAGACAAAAAAACTTGTAAGTGTAAAATATACCTTCTCTTTACCCCTTCACCACATAAATGTGTGTGTGTGTGTGTGTGTGTGTGTGTGTGTGTGTGTGTGTGTGTGTGTGTGTGTGTGTGTGTGTGTGTGTGTGTGTGTGTGTGTGTGTGTGTGTGTGTGTGTGTGTGTGTGTGAGTTAATATTATCGTCCGGAATAATGTATACAAAGCGTCATCATACTTAAATGATTATAACATCAAAGTTTTTACCGAATATTAAAATGAACGGTGAAAAACTATTTTCTTACGATCGCTCAGCCGGTCTTGGAATTCACTCGGCTCTGTAGTGGTCAGATGATTCCAGCTGGAGTGATGTCCTGGCCAATCACATAGGTTCGATTTACATGAGATAACTGAATACTGTGAGAACCTGCTCTTAATTAATATACCGGATTAAAGAAGTCTAGCCTAGGGACCCTACGCCTCAGAGTGGGTGGAACTACAGGAACTCCGCGTAATGATTCCCTTTTCTTTTTGACATAAGCGTCCTATCTCAAAATTCGCTATAAGCTGCTAAGTTCACTAATAACGGTATTGGATATCATCACAAACTTTCTCTTTTATCATCATCTCAACCATAATTTATACAATGACAAAGTCAATCCGTCATTTTTGTTATTATAGTTCTTCTCCAATGAATGGTATCTTGAGAGAGAGAGAGAGAGAGAGAGAGAGAGGATAACAGGATCTCCGGCATGCTCGTTGATTTCGTTTGCCACCGCAATTATTTTTTTACACTTTGCTGTTCCCTTCCATGCCAGTCAAAAGAATAGGCCATATATTTTTTTTATGAAACCTATTGCGCGACATACATAATATCATAGCACAACATAGACATTACAAATAATTTGTTTTACTCCCAGGCTTCTATGACTTACCCTTAGTTTAATATCGTTTAGAGTTTGTACCAACAGATTACCACATGAGGGGGTTAGTGGCGATCGTATTAACACTCCCAGGCTCCCATACATACTCATCTGCAGCAAGTCGGTTATAAACCGGGATAAAATGCGAAAGATGGCATTGGCATGTGAGTGTTAACATGAATTTTGCATACTGTTCATAATGGATGCCGTATCTATACCACTGAAATCTGAGACCAGATTTACTACTGCGGATCTTGAGTCTGAGAAACCTGTCAGATTTTTTTCTTAAAGCTGAGATACGGGCTGAGGCACCATCACCACCACCACCTCCATCATCATTGTATGAAGCCGGAGAAAACAACATACAAATGAACTATAGAACACATTGACCAGTGAGATGAACCAGCCATTCACACATCACCCAAACCATAAGAATACTGGGTCTACCCTTAAAAAAAAAAAAAAATAAATAAAATAAATAAATAAAAAGAAAACTGTTTACTCAAATATGTGTCAGTATTTATTACATCCACCAAGTTGGAGGATACAGTGTATTAACCCTTGTTTGCGCGCAAGATATTTCAAAAAGTTATTGGTGGATTTCAATGAATTTTTGTGGAAAAGTGGGTCATGGGTCAAATACGAGTTTAATAAATTTTGATTGTGATCTTGGTTATCTAGTATATGCAATGGCGGAGGTATGCGCTAGGTGAGTGCTGGGGACGTGTAGAGTTTTTTTTTTTTTTTTTTATGCAAGGAAGAAGGAACCAAAGGCCATGAGCCCGCAGTAACAGTTCCCTCCAAGAGAAAAACAAAATACAATAGAGAGCCAAATTCAAGATCCGATCATTTTGAGATGCCTGGACACACTGCGTTTGAAAGACTGGAGATCATAGGCAGCAGGAAATACAGACAGAGGGAGACAGTTCCAGAGCTGACCTGTTGCATGAATGAAAGACTGGGAGTAACGGTTAACTCTTGCATTAGAGAGTTGGACAGAAAAGGGATGAGAGTTTGCTGCCAGACGGGTGCTACGCGCCCGTCGTAGAGGTGGAGGAATGCAAGCAGACAGTTCAGAGGAGCAGTGACCATTAAAGTAGCGATAGAAAAGAGATAAAGATGCAACAGTGCGGCGAAGAGACAGAGGTTGAAGGGAGTCAGTAAGAGGAGGAGAGTTAATGAGACGAAAAGCCTTTGACTCCACCCTATTGATAAGAGCTGTATGTGGGGAGCCTCCCCACACATGAGAGTTGTACTCCACACAGGGGCAGATAAAACCCCTGTATAGAGTCAACAATTGTGCAGGGGTAAAGAAAGAGTGGAGTCGGCTTAGCACACCCAATCTCTTGGAAGCAGATTTTACAAGAGATGTAATATGATCTTTCCAAGATAAGTCCCGAGTAAATGAAACCCCAAGCATGTTCAAGGATGATGCAGGATTAATCTGAATATTATTAAACATTAATGGGTATACCTGTGGAAGATTTTGTCGGGTTGATAGGTGTAAGAACTGAGTCTTAGAAGCATTAAAGACAACCATATTATTTTTACCCCAGTCAGAGATATGAGCCAAGTCAGACATTAGGTGTGCCATAGCCTCATCCCTTGTTTCTTGAAGTAACTGTTGAGATGGGCGTTGCGGGAACCGAATGGAAAGGTGAAGGTTGGAGTCATCAGCGTATGAGTGGATAGGGTTAGATGTACAGCTTAGAAGATCATTGATGAATAAAAGGAAGAGAGTTGGTGATAGGACAGAGCCCTGAGGAACACCACTGTTGATAGATCTAGGAGAAGAACGATGGCCGTCTACGACAGCAGCTATAGAACGACCAGAAAGGAAGCTAGCGATGAAGGTACAGATAGAAGGATAGAAACCGTAGGAGGGCAGTTTGGAAATTAAAGATTTGTGCCAGACTCGATCGAAAGCCTTTGAGATGTCAAGTGCAATGGCAAAGCTTTCGCCAAAGTCCCGAAAGGAGGATGACCAGGAGTCTGAAAGGTAGGTGAGAAGATCGCCAGTGGAGCGTCCCTGACGGAACCCATACTGACGATCGGAAAGAAGGTTGTGATAGGAAAGATGCCTTAAAATTTTTTATTAAGAATTGACTCGAAAACTTTTGAAATACAGGACGTTAAAGCAATTGGACGATAGTTGGAGGGTTGGGAGTAGTCACCCTTCTTTGGGACTGGCTGAATGAGAGCAAACTTCCAGCAAGAAGGAAAGGTACAAGTTGACAGACAAAGGCGAAATAGTTTGCCTAGGCAGGGTGTAAGCACAGAAGCACAGTTTTTGAGAACAACAGGAGGGACCCCATCAGGCCCATATGCCTTGTTAGTACTGAGGCCAGTAATGGCAGAAAATACATCAACTGAAGAAATTTTAATGTCAGCCATGAGGAAGTCAGAGGGGGGAAGTGATGGAGGAACAGCACCGGAATCGTCTAAGGTGGAATTGGAGGAGAAAGTCTGTGCGAAGAGATCTGCTTTATCAGTAGAAGAAATAGCTACAGAACCATCAGAGTAGAAAAGAGGAGGGAAGGATGATGAGGCAAAGTTGTTAGAAAGATTTTTGGCAAGGTGCCAGAAGGAGCGGGGAGAATTCGAGTTGGAGAGTTGAGAGCATTTAGTATGGATGAAATTATTTTTAGTAGAGCGAAGAACAGACTTAGCACGATTCCGGGCAGAAACGTAAAGATTATGTGATTCAGGGGTGGGTTGGCTCCGGTACCTTTTGTAGGCCTTCTCCTTGTTGCGGACAGCATTAGAACAAGCGTGATTAAACCAAGGCTTTCTTGCGTTAGTCAAAGGATATGAGAAAGGAATGTATGCTTCCATGCCCGAGAGAATAACCTCCGTAATGCGCAAGGCACACTCAGATGGCTCACGGCCATGGAAGCAATAATCATTCCAGGGAAAATCAAAGAAGTACTGCCTGAGGGCCTGCCAGTCCGCAGCTCCAAAATGCCAGAGACGACGTTTCCCTGGAGGGTCCGCAGGCCGTACCGGAGTGATAGGACAGGTTAAGGCAATAAGGTTGTGATCGGAGAAGCCCAACGGAGAGAAAAGATTAACAGAGTAAGCAGAAGGATTAGTTGTGAGGAAGAGGTCAAGTATGTTGGAGCTCTCTCCAAGGCGGTCAGGGATACGGGTAGGGTGCTGTACAAGCACGGGTAGGGTGCTGTACAAGCACTTATTTCCCCCTCCCCCTCTCTCTCTCTCTCTCTCTCTCTCTCTCCAGTTAATGCTTGTTCGTTTCCTAAATCCTTAATCACATCCTGTTTTTCTCTTATAAAATTGTCTGCTGGAGGAAAGTAAATCATAACAGAAACGATCCTGATGAGTACAACCAAGGCCTTATCAAACTAGTGTTACTACCTTTGGATGACTATAGTTAATTTAGAGATGAATATTTGTAGTAACTGTGTAGGACTCACCCTCAAATGAATCCTAAGGCAATTGTTATTACATTTTTACAAGTGGCTGAATATTTAACTTAGATTTGGTGAAACCCATCGGAATAAAGGCCTAGAAACAGTAAATATAATTTCGCTAAGAACAAGAGTTATTTTCTAAGCTGGATAAAATCGTCTGGACGATGCAACAGTTAATTAAATTATGGCAGCAATGCTAAGTAGGGAGTAGCGGAGATTGTGTAACTACAGTATTTCACTGTGTAATTCCTTTCCTAACCTGAGCGCACTCCTTTGTACATAGCAAAAATATGCTAATCAAAGACAGTGCCTTACTAGACTTTAACAGAATGTGGGAGTACACACACACACACACACACACACACACACACACACACACACACACACACACACACACACACACACACACACACACACACACACACACACACACACACACACACACACACAGTTTTGGTACACGGTACAAAGCAGACGCGTGTCACTGCGGTCTGTGCTCTGCTCAGTTGCATCAAATATCTAGGTTTAAAAATGAGTCAAGGTCGGTACTAGGCTAAATTACAGATGATTCTAGATCAAGTAGAAGCGAAAAAGTGCAATCCAAAGAAAGTATATCAAATAGCCAGAGCCCAACGGAATGGGCTATGTTAGCAGACGACAGGAGCCTCGTTGGGTAAGCAGACGAGCGCCGGGTAAATTCCAACACTGACGGAACGGAGATATTAAACTGTAAGTAGAAAGTATATTTCTATAAGATGCCGTACTTTCAAGAGGTGCAGCCAGGTAAGAGGAAGGGAAATAGTAAAAACCAAAATGATGACTAAACAGACTTGGTGGAATTGGTTACACTTAATAAATTAGCAGAGAAAGTGAAAAAACTGGAGGAAACTTTCAAAGTGGAATTCGATGAAATAAGGAAGGAACTGTACCAACAAAAGGAAGAAAAAAAGAGCAACTGGTAAGGGAATTAAAAAAGATGGAACAATAGGTGAACTACAAGCTGAGGCGGACATTCTGAGGAAGAAAACGAACGAAATGGGAAATACAGTAGTCACCCACGAAAGAGTTTCTAAGGAGTACAGTAATGATAAAGACATAAATAGACAAGCAGGTAATCTGACACAGCAAAGAAGAGACATTGATGAGAAGATAACTCAGGCAAATCAAATGTTGAGAAACTACACAGAGGAAGTAGAAAATACGCGGGCAGAAGTAGCCAAAACAAATCAAGATCTAAAAAACAAGGCTGAAGCAAGAGACATGACAAGAGAGGTGAAAGACATCACATGGTAGAACCCAAGGCTGATAAAGGAAACAGCTGGGATTAACAAATTTATAGGCATCATTGGTAAAGATGAAGAAGAAATAAAGAATAGAATCACCAGAGATAACAAAAGGATGGCAAATATAATGAACATATTGATAGAAGTATTAGAGGAAATCTGTGAGAAAGATGTAGAGGAATTTAAGAGATTAGGGAAATATGAGAGAAACAAGTCAAGGTCCTAGAAAGTAACTTTCAAGTGTGATCACTGTAGAAGAGGTATTAAAAATTCTAACAAACTTAATGAATCAGAGGAGTACAGAGCAATGTGGATTAAAAATTGCCTAACACAAGAGGAATGGGGATGACTAAAGGAAAAGAGGGAAGAAGAAAAAAGAAAGAATGATGTAAGATCAGATGAAGAGAGAAGTAATTTTTTTTTTTTAAGTACTAAGACTGCAAGTAAAAAAATGGCACCCAAACAGCAGGGACTAATAAAAGCAAGATAGCAGACCCAACAAATGTCAAATATGTGAACAATCTGGCTAAGTTCATGTACTCAAATGTGGATGGAACGGTATCCAAATTATTAGAGACAAAAGACTATATCACAGAAAATGAGCCTCATATTCCAACTATCTATCTATCCATTGCAAGACGCCTTACCCCGTAAGGAGTGGCCACAAACAAATCGCCGCCATGTCGCCCTGTCCCCCGAAATTTCACTGCCCTGCTCGCAGCTCACACCCCCGTCTCTCATATACCTCTCCACTTCATCCCTCCACCTCATCCTTGGCCTCCCCCTCCCTCTCCCCCCCCTCCACCTCACTCACATACACTCTCCTCGTCAGTCTCTTACTCTCCATCCCCTCCACATGGCCAAACCACCTCAGCGTGTTTCTCCTAATGCTTCCTATCACATCCACATTCACATCACAACGCTCCTTCACTTCCTTATTTGTCAGTCTGTCTCTCCATGTGACTCCACGTGCTCCTCTCAAATAAACTCATTTCCACTGCTCTCGCTCTTGACTTCTGTTCCTCTGACAAGGTCCAAGCTTCACTTCCATATGTTAGAGTTGGTATCACAACACTGTCGTGTAACTTCCATACTCACTTCCCTGTTTCTTATCACTACTTTCAAGGAACGAGCAACCTTTCTTCCTTGTTGTACTCTTTCAAGCACTTCACCCTCTAAATTTCCATCCATACTCATCACACTACCCAAGTACTTAAACGCACTCACATTTTCCATTTCCTCCTCATCTAACCTCACTGTACATTCACTGACTTCATTTCTCTTGGACACCTTAACTTTACTCTTCCCTACATTCACCTTCAGACTCCGTTTCTAACACACTCTCCCAAACACATCCACCAAGCCTTGCAGCTATCTTTTGTCTTCTCTTAACAACACAGTATTATCTGCCAACAAGAGTACATGGAATGCCCTCTCTCATTAGGGCCACTCCAACATCCACTGTCCTACCTTGTACCTCTTTTATAACCCCATCCCTATAAAGATTGAACAACCATGGAGTCATGGCACATCCCTGTTTCAAGTCAAACTTCAAACAGAAAAATTCACTCAGTTCACTATCCACACGCACTGCAGCCCTAGAACCCTCATACATACTCTACACTGCATTCTACAACATTCTACAACTTCCCATCTACTCCATGTATTCTTAATACTTTCCACAATCCTTATCTATCCATCCTGTCATATGCTTTCTCCAGGTCCATGAAGACCGCATACAACTTCTTTCCCTTCTCTAGAAACTTTTCTACTAAAGATCTAAGAACGAATATCTGATCTGCACAACCTCTTCCCTTCCTAAAACCTCCCTGTTCTTCTCCAACTATTTCCTCTGTTATTTTCCTAACTCTGTCAATAAGTATCCTACCATATACTTTTCCCATTACGCTAAGAAGACAAATGCCCCTATGATTACCACACACTTCTTTTTCCCCTTTTCCTTTGTCTTCTTCTTCAACTCCTTTCGGCTTTCCCCTTAGGGGTCGCCACAGCGGATCACCCGTCTCCATCTTACTCTGTCTTCTGCATCTTCTTCTCTAACACCTACCACCCGCATGTCCTCCTTCACTACATCCATAAACCTTCTCTTTGGCCTTCCTCTCTTTCTCCTGCGTGGTAACTCCAATTCCAGCATCCTCCTCCTGACATACTCCTCATCCCTCCTCCGCACATGTCCAAACCATCTCAGTCTCGCCTCTCTAGCTTTGTCCCCAAACTGACTTACGTGCGCTGTCCCTCTAATATGTTGATTTCTAATTTTGTCCAACCTCGTCACTCCTAGTGAAAAACGCAACATCTTCAATTCTGCTACCTCCAACTGTGCCTCCTGTCTTTTTGTCAGTGGTACTGTCTCCATTCCGTACAACATGGCTGGCCTCACTACAGTCTTATAAACTTTCCGTTTCATTTCTGCAGAGACCTTTCTGTCACAGGTCACTCCTGTCATCTTTCTCCACCCACTCCATCCCGCCTGCACTCTCTTTTTTACCTCTCTACCACACTCTCCATAACTTTGTACAGTTGACCCCAAGTATTTGAATTCGTCTATATTTGCCACCTCTACACCTTGCAGTCTCACGGTTCCCCTGTCATCTCTCTCATTTACACACATGTACTGAGTCTTGCTTCTGCTTACTTTTATTCCCTTTCTCTCCAGTGCATATCTATACCTCTCAAGCTCTGTCTCAGCTTCCTCCCGGCTCTCACTACATATCACAATGTCGTCCGCAAACATCATTGTCCACGTTGGCTCCTGTCTAATCTCATCTGTCAAACTGTCCATCACCATTGCAAACAAGAAGGGGCTCAAAGTCGACCCTTGATGCAATCCCACCTCCACCTTGAAACTCTCAGTCATTCCTACTGCACATCTCACTGCTGTTACACTATCGTCGTACATGTCCTTCACCACCCTCACGTACTTCTCTGCCACTCCTGACTTTCTCATACAGTACCACAGTTCCTCTCTCGGTACCCTATCATAAGCCTTCTCCAAGACTATAAACACACAATGCAACTCTTTCTGGCCTTCTCTATACTTGTCCATCACCATTCTCAAAGCAAATATGACATCTATAGTACTTCTCCCTGGCATGAAACCAAATTGCTCCTCGCAGATCCTCACGTCTCTTCTCAGCCTAGATTCCACCACTCTTTCCCATATCTTCATTGCATGGCTGATCAGCTTTATACCTCTGTAGTTGCTGCAGCACTGCACATCACCCTTGTTCTTGAAAATCAGAACTAGAATACTTTTTCTCCACTCCTCCGGCATTCTTTCATCCTCTAGGAGTTTGTTAAACAATCTGGTGAATCACGTCACAGCCATCTCTCCTACGCTCCTCCATGCTTCCACTGGTATACCATCTGGGACCACTGCCTTGCCATCCTTCATCCTCTTCATGGCATTCCTCACTTCCTCTCTGCTGATCTCTTGTATTTCCTGACTCACTACCTCCAACTCTTCCAACCTTCGAAATACTCCTTCCACCTTCTTAGTACACTCTCCTCACTTGTCAGTACATTGCCATCTGCATCCTTTATCATTCTAACATGCTGCACATCCCGCCCAGCTCTGTCTCTCTGCCTGGCTAATTGGTACAGGTCTTTTTCCCTTTCTCTACTATTCAACTTCTCGTACAGCTTCTGGTATGCCTTTTCTATTGTCTTAGCAACCTCTTTTGCCTTGTACAGGGGAATAATTATAACTGACTTCCAATCCTCCGGAACTCTACCTTCCTCCCGGACCAGTCTGCACATCTTCCATATCCATTCAACTACTATCTCTCCCCCATGCTTCAGCATTTCACCACACACTCCATTAATTCCTGGGGCTTTCCACTTTTTAACTTTCTTCATTGCTTCTACAACTTCTATCCTACTGATTTCTTCCTCTCTTCTCACATCCCTTCGTCTCCCAGCCGTTCCCCAGCCACTTACTGTCGCAATACTTTCATTCTCTATGCTCAACAATTCCTTAAAGTGTCCGTTCTATTTGCTCACTTTTTCTCCTTTCTCCACTACTGTAGTAATCTACCATTTTTGTCGTTCACTCCCCAACTAACTTCTTTGGCACCCTGTCTAACTCTCTTTACCTCTTTCCAGAACATTTTCTTACATTCCCTCCACTTTACTATCAAATTCCTTCCAAAGTCCACATCCACTCTCTTCTTACTCTCTCTTACCAATATTTTCATCTCTCTTCCTCTTAACATATAACTCTCTCTTCCGTCTCTCAGCTTCTTCCACGTCCCTTTTTCTCATCCACTCACTATATGCTTTCTTCTTTTGTGCCACAGCCTGTCTCACCACTTCATTCCACCATGCTGCTCCCTGCATCCCCTTTCATCTTCTCTTCACCCCACACATCACCTCACATGCTGCACAGATTTCCTCTGTGAATATCTTGCACACACCTTCCACGTCCTCCATCTGCTCCAGTTCATATTTACCAAATTGCTTCTCCACTTCCCTCTTATATTCTGCCTTTTCTCCATCCTCTTGTAACCTTTCCACCCTGCTTTTATGAACTACTTCCTCCTGTCCTTCCCTTCCCCTATTTCTTCATTTCATTTTGACCTTGATTGTGACCACTACTTGGTGGTGGTCAGAGTCCATACACCCACCCTCTATGTACTCTTGCATCCATTACACACCTTCTCATCCTGTCATCCACACACACATAATTATTGCCTTCCGTTCAATCAGTTCACCACCCACCCTTCTCATCACTCGCTACGTATACCTATGGATCATTTTGTGCCTGAAGAGGGTATTATCTCTCACCAACCCCCTCCCGGCACAAAAATGTCCACTAAACCACTGTTATTCTCATCCATCTCAGCAGGCACACCAACTCACCAACTGCTCCATCCACCTTCACATGCCCTACTTTTCCATTCACATCTCCAGTCAAAAACACTCTCATTCCTTTCAAACTTTTTCATGCAAGCTTCCATATTTGTCCAGAACTCTTCTCTCATTCTACTTGCACGATCTTGCGGTGGCGCATACACACAAGCACAATCGCCCACATTTGTAGTCCAACTTTCAGTCTTACCCACACAATCCTTGAGCCAACTGATCCATACTCTCATGTATTCTCCTTCCATCTGTTACTGACAACAATACACATTCCTTCATCTGTCCTTCCATTCTTACCTACTCCCGCGCATTAACCCCATCCATACTCCCATTCTCTCACAGTCTCGGCATTTAGTTTCAGTTAATCCACATACATCCACTTTTGCACCCTCAAGCACCTGGACAATCTCTCTTTCTTTCATCTCATCATTTGCACCCCTTACATTCCATGTAGCAACCGTACCATGTCCTTTGTTCGGTCCTTAGTCGTCACCTTTTGGTCAGTTCTGGTCCGTGGCTTCTTGTTCGTATTATTACTTTGTTGTTTTCCGGGGACGGGCACTAACCCTCCGCCAACCCGCTTGTTGTCACGTAAGGAACACGTGTTGGTTGTTTAAAAGTTACCACCACTCATTTGTCTAAAAGAAACAAACTTAACCCCAAGGATATGAAATGGCTCTTTAAATTTGGATGGGTACAATTTTGGAGAAGAAACAAACAGAAAAAAAAAGAAGAAGAAGGAGCAGTTATGATACGAACAGAGAAAAGACTCCAAGTAAAAGAGATAGAAATAGACATACCCTCACAAGCAGAATTAGTTGCAGTAGAGATAAGTACATCAGATGGGATAATTATTGTGACAAATTTACATATGCCACCCAAGACAAACACATGGAATAGAGGTAAATATGAAGAACTGACAGAAAAGACAGTTCAGAGTTTAAGAACCCTACTATATAGAATGATAGAAAAAACTGAATTATACTAACGGGAGATTTTAACACAACTATCAACTGGAATACTCTAGCTGTAAAAGGCTATAAAAGTTGTTGGGATCAAAAGGTCTTGGATCTTAAACAGGAATTTTTTCTACCACAACATGTGAAGGAGAAGACCAGAAAAAGAGGACCAGAAGCCCCCTCATTATTAGATCTCATAATTACTAGACAAGAAAGTGAAACTGACAACATAATTTGTCATCCCCTATTCGGCAAAAGCAACCATGCAGAAATAGATTACAACTTCAGGATAGCCTATGATACAGTTCGAGGTAATGGAAATGACAAGAAAGAAGTTAAACTACAAAAAGGGCAACTATCATGACCTAAAGAAGTACTTCAAGAATATAGACTGGAAAAGGAGCTAAAAGGACACGATATAAATGTTATATATAAAAAGAGTCTGTGAATTTTACGCAACAGGGGTCCATAATTATGTCCCATAGCACAAAGACACGAAAATAAGGATAAAGATCTGGTTTAACACTGATTGTAAAAATGCAAAAGGGAAAAGAGATTTTTTTGTGGATCAGATACAGACGACATAAAAGTGAGAGTGCATATGACACCTACAAGCAGGCATGAAATGATTACACAAAGATAAGGAGAGAAGCACAAAGGCGGTTGAGGAGGACATTATAAATAAAAGTACTGATCAGCCGAAAATGTTTTACAGCTACATACGAAGCAAAACAAAAGTTAAAGATAAAATGCAATCCATCATGGATAACAGGAATCTCTGTATCAATGAAGAAGATATTTGTGAAGCACTAAACATAAATTTCTAGTCAGTTTTTACTACAGAAAGTAGATATGCGAGATATGAAAACGAACAAGCATGCCCATACATCTATCTATCTATCTATATACCTAGGCTGCTTCCCCCAAGGAAAGGGAGGTAGCCGAGACAGGACGACACACTCCCCATTTACTCATCCATTCAAACACATTCATTCGCATTTTAGCCCCAAAGGGGAGAACGGACAGATCCTCACCGCACCACACCGCACAAGGGTCAACTGCTCAATGCAATCAGTGACAGCCGCAGCAGAGCCCGACAGCAGAACTGGTTTACCCCTGCCACATCATAACAGACCCATCCCCTTACCCGCACCTGACCTGACTAGCTGTCCAGGAAGAGGTGAGGAAATCAGACAGGGGAAAAGCCAATGGCCCTGACGAGATTTCATGTCGGGTATTACAGGAATGTGCAAAAGAGCTAAGCATTCCAATAAATTTAATATTCAGAGAATCCTTAAGACAAGGAAAACTACCTGATATTTGGAAGAAAGCCAACATTGTGGCCGTTTTCAAGAAAAGAAATAGACAAAATCCACTTAACTACCGACCAGGATCACTGACCAGTGTCGTAAGGATGATGTTAGAAAAACTGATACGAATAATTTTGATTATATCACCTGGAAAAACACAATATGATACCAGAAAGACAATCTGGTTCTAGAAAGGGAAAATCATGTGTTATTAATCTATTAAGTTACTATAATAGAGTTGCAGAAAAACAGAAAAGAGATAGCTAAGAAGACAGTATATATATATATATATATATATATATATATATATATATATATATATATATATATATGGATTTCAAGAAAGCATTTAACGGAGTACCACACAAAAGACTTTTATGGAAACTGTACAGTCAAGGAGGAATCCAAGGTAATCTGGACGATTGGATGCAAGATTTTCTTAGTAAAAGGGAAATGAGAACAGTGCTAAGGGGAAATTACTCACCATGGAGAGAAGCAACAAGTGGAGTTCCACAGGGCTAAGGGCTGGCACCAGTTATGTTTTTAGTATATATAAATGACACAGACAATAACACTGAAAATGGAAGCTATCAAAATATATTTGCTGATGAGGCAAAAATACAAAGGGAAATTATAAACACAGACTCTTGCATAGAGCTACAAGAGGAATTTGATAAGCTTCATGAATGGAGCAATGGAGGGCAAATGGAATTCAGTGTGGACAAATGTCATGTAATAAAATTTGGTAAAAGTGAAAAAAGACCAGACTGGAACTATAAGTTAGGAAGTTCAACCCAATACACATCAGAAAGGGAAAAGGATTAAGAAGTGATTATCAATAACAGACTATCATCGGCTGACCAAATAAATGAAAAAGTAAGGAACATGTACACACTGCTTGCTAATATGAGGGTAGCATTCACATATATAAATGAAGACATGCCGAGAAAGATAATAACATCATTCATCAGACCAACTGTGGAGTATGCATCAGTAGTCTAGAATCCGCATCTCAAAAAACACACAGATAAGACTGAAAAGTACAAAGGGCCTCTACAATATGGACGCCAAGTTTAAGGGACCTAAGCTATGAAGAAGGACACGAAAAATTAAACCTACCAACATTACAGGAGAGAAGGAAAAAAGGAAACATGATTGTGTTATATACTCGTAAATGCATCACAGGAAAAGAGAAAATAGACGTAAATGAGTATATAACCTATGGGGAAGCAACATATATGAGGGCACTGTAGAAAACTGTACAAAAAGAGAGGTGATAAAGACGTAAGGAAATTCAGTTTCCAACTAGAGCAGTTGATCAGTGGAGTGCACTACCGAATGAAATAGTGTGTGCCAAAACAATTCATAAATTTAAAGACATGTATGGTAAAAATAGTTTAAAACACGGGACAGTATAAGCTTTACTCATTCCTATGAAGATTCATTTAGGTAAGAATTAGGTAAGAACACCCACCCACCCTCCTTCACACACACACACACACACACACACACACACACACACACACACACACACACACACACACACACACACACACACACACACAGAATGCGAACGTATGACATTTAAAAAAATCAGAATGCACCGAGAACAAGACATTCTGAGTTTTAGGTGATATTTGTATCCCTCTTCATGAGCTTTTAATTCTCTCTCTCTCTCTCTCTCTCTCTCTCTGACCTCTGACCTGCTTAGGTGAAGACTTGCTCGCAGCTCTTCCAATATACCGTACCTTTAAAATGGAGCCTACCCAACGATTCTCTTGCTGTTTGTGTTCCAGGGAGTTTATGAGAGACTTCAGGGTGAAAGAAGAAGGAGAATACAGAAGGAGAGTCTGTTTTGTGAGTCAGCAATTAGACTTAGTTTTGAAATTGGGAAAAACAGAGAAGCAATTGACTCAGTGAGTGACAGTCTGAAAGGTTGGAAGAATGAAAATGGAATGGTGAGTACCGAGGCAAGGCATGTTGAGGAAGTGGAAGCTTATGTGTTAGGCAAGGTGGTTCACTTAGAAACTGGGCTGGTTGAGGTTAAGACTAGGTTACAAGATAGTGATGGCTTTTAGTTAGTCAAGGAAGAATGCAAGGCTAAGGTACGAGTGAATAACAGTAATAGGACTCTGGCTATTAGGAATAAGTTTCAGGTACTACAGGACGAAATGCAGGATTAGCCTAGCCACATTCTTGTTAGGGATTCGTTGATTAGGCATCAAGGGAAGGAGTTTTGAATAAAGGTTCTAGGAGTGAGCGTTTTTGTTTTCTTTGTTGCAGGATACAGGACGTGGCCTTGATAGTTGATGACAACCTATGATACCTCAGAGGACGCGGTCGTTGTTACTGTGGTAGAGATTAATAATGAAGCTTCAGACAGGTCAGAGAAAATTCGCAAGAAATATACTGTAGGTACCTTATTAGGAAGTTCCAGCAACATCGTTAGAAGTTACTTGTGTGTGGTTTGTTACCAAGTTTTGACGCTGGTTCTGTAATTCTCAGCAGAAAGATAAAAGTCTAGAGTAGGCTAGATCTGTGTAAAACGGATGGTGTGATGTTTAGGACAATTTTAGTCATGACAGGAGTGTGTATGGTAGAGGCAGACTTCACCTCAATAAGGTAAGAAAGGCTAGCTTAGGTAGTGATCTAGATGACAGCGTTAGGCATGCTTTACGCAGCGAGAGGTGGAAAGAAGGACAATTAATGACATAGCTGATAATAATCGAATCCCTGAGGCCACTGGGGGTAGGGTAAATTAGGCGAGGTCAGCTCACCAAGATAACCGGGTGCATCTGACCTCACCTCCGATTCAGGTGAAAAATGAGGGGATTTGTGGGGAGGGAGGGACTGCTAGGTCATCAACCGCTCCTATAGTCTCACCAATCTAAAACCAAGGTTTGGGTGGAGTCCAGCCGGGGATTTCCCGGCGTACAGCGTTGCCTTGTTTCCTATACTCTGATTGGCTAGTGGCTGACCTGACACCGTTAGAGCTCGCCGCTCACATCTCGCCACCTGGCCTGACATGACTTCACCCACTTCTGTGTGTGTGTGTGTGTGTTTGTGTATGTAAGTGTGTGTAAAGACAAACTAATTTAAGTTATAAATATAACCAAAATAATGAATTTAAAAATCGCATTCTCTCTCTCTCATATAATTTACGATTCCCAGTATGGGCCTGGATGTTGCCGCTCGTGAGTGTTTTAACTTATTTATTTCTATTAAGAAAATAGCGTATGTTCTACTGATTCCTTCAAATTATATTATAAACGTAATTGTTACATTACTTACCCAACTTAGAACTACCGTGAAAGTCGGTAAAAGTAACTACAATTTTTTCAGCACCACTGTAAAATATGTATGCCACGTTTCTTTATTGATGTACAAGAGCCATATACATTACAAGTTTACCTTCCTTTGATATGCTAGAATACTTACGTTTATATTGTATTAGTACGTGTGTACCTATCTGTGATGCGTATTACATATATAACAGAATTTACTCATCGCTCGTTTAGGAAGTATGGCATGGCTGCACCCAGCGCCAGACCCCACCCAAACCTTGGTTTTAGATTGTTGAGACTAAAGAAGTATTGTCATATTGACTGATGGTTTAAACGATTAAACAGGATTCATTTTAGTGTCTCAGAGCCGTAATAGATCAAGCTGTACTATGAACACAAGAAGTATTATACCAAAACAAAACGAATTATATAACTACTTATGCACCTACTGAATATCCTGACATAATTATGATTACAGAATCATGACTGAACCCTCGAGACGAGCAACTAATTGGAGAAGTATCGCTATACAACTACAAAATATGTGCGCTGGCAAAGAAGGGATCAGATTGTTATAAATGATAGACGATGCAATTTAAAGTCAGACACTGAAGACACTGATGCGCGGAAATATTAGTATAATGTTCACAGAAAGTAAACTGATAAAATTCATGTAATGTTCGTAAAAAATTCAGCAACACCAATCACATTATCATTAGGCTTGAAGCTAACTTCAACTGTAAGACCAGCATAAGTAGCCTTTTCGTTTTTAGTTAAAAAAAGAAAAAAGAAAACTAACTTCGATAATAAAAGAAAATAAATTTCTAACGCAAACTAGTTTAAGTTACTACAGGTGGATAACGTCGAGGAAATGTGGGAAATACTCACTAATCGATTGATGTCCGTCGAACGAAAAAATATGCCAAAAATTACCAGAAGAAATCTATCTATCTATCTATCTATTGCCAGACGCCTCAATCCCGTTTGGGGTGGCCACAAACAAATCGCCTCCAAGTCGCCCTGTCCCCCGCCATTTCACTGCCCTGCTCCCAACTCACACCCCCCTTTCTCATATACCTCTCCACCCCATCCCTCCATCTCATCCTCGGCCTCCCTCTCCCTCTTCCCCCCTCCACCTCACTCACATACACTCTCTTCGTCAGTCTTTCACCCTCCATCCTCTCCACATGGCCAAACCACCTCAGTGTGTTCCTCATAACGCTTCCTATCACATCCACATCAACACCACAACGCTCCTTTATATCCTCATTCGTCAGCCTGCCTCTCCAAGTGACCCCACAGGCTCCTCTTAAATAACTCATTTCCACTGCTCTCACTCTTGACTTGTGTCCTTCCAACAACGTCCAAGCCTCACTTCCATACGTTAGAGATGGTATCACAATACTGTCATGTAGTAACTTTTTCACTCCATGCTCACTTCCCTGTTTCTTATCACTGCTTTCAAGGAACCAGCAACCTTTCTTCCCTGCTGTACCCTTTTAAGCACTTCACCCTCCAAACCTCCATCCTTACTCATCACACTACCCAAGTACTTAAATGTACTCACATTTTCCAATTCCTCACCATCCAACCTCGCCGTACATTCACTGACTTCACCTCTCTCAAAGACCATCACTTTACTCTTCCCTACATTCACCTTTAGATTCCGTTTCTTACACACTCTCCGAAACTCATCCACCAAGCCTTGCAGCTCCCCTTCGTCTTCACTCAACAACACAGCATCATCTGCAAACAACAGTACAGGGAGTTTCCAAACACTATCCTCTCTCACCAGGGCCACTCCAGCATCCATTACCCTACCTTGTACCTCTTTTATTACCCCATCCATGTACGGATTGAACAACCATGGAGACATGACACATCCATGTTTCAACCCAACTTTCAAAGAGAAAAATTCACTTAGTTCACCATCCACACGCACTGTAGCCTTCGCACCATCGTACATACTCTTCACAGCATTCAACAGCTTCCCATCTACTCCATATATTCTTAACACTTTCCACAATCCTTGTCTATCCACCCTGTCATATGCTTTCTCCAAATCCATGAAAGCCGCATACAACTTCTTTCCCTTCTCTAGAAACTTTTCCACTAAAGATCTAAGAATGAATGTCTGAACTACACAACCTCTTCCCTTCCTAAAGCCTCCCTGTTCTTCTCCAACTAATTTCTCTGTTCTTTCTCTAACTCTGTCAATAAGTATCCTACCATACACTTTTCCTATTATACTAAGGAGACAAATGCCCCTATGATTACCACACACTTCTTTTTCCCCTTTTCCTTTGTACAAGGGAATAATTATACCTAACTTCCAATCCTCCGGGACTCTACCTTCCTCCCAGGCCAATCTGCACATCTTCCACATCCATTCTACTACTATCTCTCCCCCATGCTTCAGCATTTCACCACACACTCCATCAATTCCTGGGGCTTACCCCGATTTAACTTTCTTCATTGCTTCCACAACTTCTATCCTGCTGATTTCTTCCTGTCTTCTCACCTCCCTCCTTCTCCCAGCCATTCCCCAGCCACTTATACTCGCATTACTTCCATCCTCTATGTTCAACAATTCCTTAAAGTGTTCTCTCCATCTGCTCACTTTTTCTTCCTTCTCCACTAGTAATCTACCATTTTTATCTTTCACTCCCCTGCTAACTTCACTTCCACCCTGTCTTACTCTTTTCACCTCTTTCCAGAACATTTTCTTACAGTCTCTCCACTTTACACTCAAATTCCTTCCAAATTCCTCATCCACTCTCTTCTTACTCTCTCTTACTAATGTTTTCACCTCTCTCTTTCTTTCTACATATAACTCTCTCTTCCGCCTCTCAGCTTCTTCCACGTCCCTATTTCTCATCCATTCATTGTGTGTTTTCTTCTTTTGTGCCACAGCCTGTCTCACCTCTTCAGTTCACCACGCTGTTCCTTGCACATCCCTCCGTCTTCTCTTCCTTCCACACACCACATGACATGCTGCACATATTTCTTCTGTAAATATCCTACACACACCTTCCACGTATCCCATCTGCTCCAATTCATATTTGCCCAATCGTTCCTCCACTTCTCTCTTATACTCTGCCTTTTTCTCATTCTCTTGTAACCTTTCCACTCTCCTTGCAACTACTCCTTCCTCTCGTCATTCCCTTCTTCTATTCCTCCATCTTACTTGAATCCTAATTCTGGTCACCACCAAGTAGTGGTCAGAAAGTCCACTCCCCCAACCTCTATAAGCTCTTGCATCCATTACACATCTTCGCATCCTTTCATCCACACACACATAATCAACCATTGCCTTCCTTTCATTCAGTTCACCACCCACCCTTCTCATCACTCGTCATGTATACCTGTGGATCATTTTATGCCTGAAGAGGGTATTGGCTACCACCAACCCCCTCCCAGCACAAATGTCCACTAACGCACTCCCATTCTCATCTATCTCAGCAGGCACACCCCACTCACCAACTATTCCATCCACCTTCACATTCCCAACTTTACCATTCATATCACCAATCAAAAACACTCTCTCATTCCTTCCAAACTTTTCCATGCACACTTCTACATTTGTCCAGAACCCTTCTCTCACTCTTCTAGCACGATCTTGCGTTGGCGCATACACACACACAATCGCCTACATTTGTATTCCAGCTTTCAATTTTACCCACACAATCCTTGACCCAACTGATCCATGCTGTCTTATGCTCTTCTTCCATCTTTTACTCACAACTATACATACTCCTTCCTTTGCCCTCTCATTCTCACCTACTCCTGCACATATACCCCATCCATATTCCCATTCTCTCACACTTTCTCCTCTCCATTTTGTTTCAGTTATTTCACATACATCCACTTTCGCACCCTTAAGCACCTGGACAATCTCTCTCTCTTTCACCTCATCATTCGCTCCCCTTACATTCCACGTTCCGATAACCATGTCCTTTGTTCGGTCCTTGGTCGTCATCATTTGGTCAGTCCTTGTTCGAGGCTTATTGTTTTTTTTTGTTTTTTTTAGTTAGTTGTTTTCCGGGGAGGGGCACTAACCTTCCGCCAACCCTTTTAGTCGCCTTTTACGACAAGCGGGGATACTGGGGGAGTATTCTTGAAAAAAAAAAACCCTACCCCCAGGGGGTAGAAGAAATAATCACATTAATAAACCGACCTGGATGTCGAACAAAACTGAAGAAATTACTGGTCGCAAGAGAAGAGCGTATAAAATATAAAAACTTACAAGGAATAACGATGGCTGTACCGATTTTAAATTTCAGCGGCAATGTACTCAAATTACTGGGAAAACTGAGGCGCAGATTTATGAAGAAGAAAATTCAAACTAATTCTTTTTATTACCATGTGAGGATAAGAAACTGTAAATGATGGCATTGGCCCTTTAATAAGCTCGGAAGGCAATCCCGTCCATGAAAACCAAGCAATTGTAGCATTATTGAACGACTAATATCCCAGTGTTTTCACAAAGATAAATAATGTGAACAGTTTTGTCCCTCGGTCGACTTTCTCAAGACCAGATGATAAGTATTTAATCAACGACGTGACAAGACACAAAGCGTTAATTTATCTTCAGAAAATAGACCCAAATAAATAAATTTGTCAAGATCATATATCTCCTCTCGCATTCTGCGTGAATATTGTAGTCATTAGCCTTTCTTATAACTAAAATATTCTGCAAATCATTAACAGAAAGTTGGGTACCTCAATAATGGAACCATGCTCATATATCACCTATCTTTAAAAGAGGGCGGTAAAAAAAGCGCGACAAATTACCACCCAATAATCCCAGTGACAGTACTACGTAAAATTCTCGAGAAAATGTGAGATAAAATTACCATATTCCTTTACAAACATAATCTAATAACAAATAATCAGCATGGGATTCGTAATAATAGGTCATGCCTTACAAATGTGTTTGATTTTTTATACAAACCTATACGATAACTGGGAAGCAAAAATACCGTCAGCTACCATCTGCCTAGATTTCCAAAGTGGGTTTGATAAGGTTCGTCATCCAAGACTACTAGAAACACTTAAAGCCCACGGCCTCTCTAACAAATTATGTTCATGGATTGGCGATTGGTTAACGAATCGCAAGCAGCGTGTAGTGGTAAACTGCAAATCTTTAGATTGGTTAGAAGTAACAAGCGGACTTACTCAAGGGTCAGTTCTAGGACCAGTTCTTTTTCCTATTTATATCAATAATCTTGAAAACTGACTCTCTCCTATAGTACCGAATTTTACAGACGACTCGCAGATTGGAGACAAAGTAATTATGAAATCAGATTGACAGTTTATGCAAAGCGACTTGGATAAGTTAATAAAGTGAAGTAGATGAAGTTTAACTTAAGTAAGTATAACGTAATGCATTTTGGCTACAAAAATATTAGATAACTAGCATGGCACTCAGTAGAGCGCATACCTCCGCCAAGGCCCAACATTCAGTTCCTTTTAATTCAGTCAAGTCTAATCCAGTTTCAAACTCATAACACTATAAGTTGTAACATCATAATTTTAAACTATCCATAACTCTTAATCATATATATTTTTTTTTAACTCGCTGTAACAGCCAATACAACAGAGAATATCATTTGTTACTGTACGGCAGCTGGAAAAAAAACTACCCCCCTATAAAAGCATATTTAAATCCGCTAGATCCGGAATTTTATATGGATCCGCGCCAAGCTGAACATATTCGTAGATACCAACATCCTAAATATGCCTGATTTTTTTCATCAAGATCCATGCAATATTCACTGAAAAATTTACGAAAATGTCGAAAAACGCCCTATCTCGTAATGTTAAAGAAATTGAAAAAAAAAAATCCTGGATCCGGATCTTTATCCGGATCCGCACCAAAATTTAATGGAGTCTCTTCTGGGCCAAGGCCCATTCTTCTACCATGTATCGTGGAAATCCGTTCTGCAGTTTTTGTGTAATCTTGCTCACAAAGCAATCAACCAACAAACAAACAAACGGACAGATATGAAAACATAACCTCCTTGGCGGAGGTAATTATGAAAGTCGCATGTTTAATACCCCACTAACGGAAGTAAGGAAGGGACGAGAAGGTTTTAAGTTATTATCAGTAACGACCTCAAAATCTCAAAACAGTTTTAGCAGCCAGTAAAGAAACCAACAAAATGTTCGGCTTGATCGCAAGGAACGTCAATGATATAACTGTCTGTCTATCTATTGCCAGACGTCTAAATCCCGTAAGGGGTGGCCACAAACAAATCGCCTCCATTTCACCCGGTCCCTGCCCCCCTATTTCACTTCCTTGCTCCCAGCTCACACCTCCCTCTCTCATGTACCTCTCCAATCCATCCCTCCATCTCATCCTTGGCCTCCCCCTCCCTCCCCCCCTCCACCTCACTCACACACTCTCCTCTTTAGTCTCTCGCTCTTCATCCTCTCCACATGACTAACCACCTCAATGTATTTCTCCTAACGTTTCCTATCACAACCACATCCACACCACAATGCTCCTTCACTTCCGCATTTGTCAGTCTGTCTCTCCATGTAACTCGACATGCATCTCTCAGATAACTCATTTCCACTGCCCTCACTCTTGACTTGTGTCCTTCCAAAAATGTCCAAGCTTCACTTCCTTACGTTACATTAGAGTTGGTATCAAACTGTTATCATGCAGCGACATTATTACCTCCATGCTCATTTCCTTGCCTCTTATCACAGCTATCAAAAAGAACCAGCAACCTATCATCTCTGTTGTACCCTTTCAGGCACATCACGCTCCAAATTTCTGTCTTTACTCATCACACTGTTAAGTATACAAATGCGCTGACATTTTACATTTCCTCATCATCCAACCTCACTGGACATCCAGTGACTATTTCTCTTGAAGACCATAACTTTATTCTTCCCTACATTCACCCTTAGGTTCTGATTCATACACACTCTCCCAGATTCATTTACCAAGCCTTGCAGTTCCCCTTCATCTTCACTTAATACAGTATCATCTGCAAACAATAGTACAGGAGTTTCCAAAAGTTGCCGTCTCTCATTAAAGCCATTCCAACATCCATTGCCCTACCTTGTATCTCTTTTATAATCCATCCATATACAGATTGAACAACCATGGAGGCATGACACATCCCTGTTTCAGTCCAACATTCAAACAGAAAAATTCACTCAATTCACTATCCACATGCACTGCAGCCTTAGCACCCTCATACATACCCTTCCGGCATTCAACAACTTCCGATTTACTCGATATATTCCTAATATTTTCAAAATTCCTTGTCTACCCATCCTGTCATATGCTTTCTCCAAATCCATGAGGGCCACATACTTTTTTCCCTTCTCTAGAAATTTTTCCACTAAAGACCTAAGTCATCCAATATATTACCAACATGCCGGGAATCGAACCAGGGACTCTCAGATGAAAGTCACGCAGCATATCAGTACACCACGACCAGGTAAAAATTATCTCACATTGTCACAATTTTGAAACCAATGTCTATCCGCCCCCACTGTGGGCCTGAAGAGGATGAGCCAATTCCTTTGGGACTCAGGCAAGTAGATGCTTTTAATTTATCCCAAGCACTTACGGCAAGTCAGAATGAAGGGGGGGAGGGGACACTGGTTACAAGATTGTGACAATGTGAGAAAATTTTTACCTGGTCATGGTGTAGTGGTATGCTGCCTGGCTCTCACCTAAGAGACCCGGGTTCGATTTCTGGCATATTGGTAATATATTGGATGATTTTTGCTGGTTACAGAAGAGGTTGCTCTCTTCATTCTGGCTTGCCATAAGTGCTTGGGATAGATTAAAAACATATACTCATCCTCCTCAGACCCACACTGGGGGCGAAGGGACATTGGTTACAAGACTGGGACAATGTGAGATAACTTTTACCTGGTCGTGGTGTAGTGATATGCTGCCTGGCTCTCACCTGAGAGTCCCGGGTTCGATTCCCGGCATATTAGTTATATACCGGATGATTTTTCCTGTGTACAGAACAGGTTTCTCTCTTCATAGACATAAGAATGAATATCTGATCTATGCAACCTCTTCCCTTCCTAAAACCTCCCTGTTCTTCATCAACTAATTCCTCTGTTGTTTCCATTAGTCTGTCAATATGTATCCTACCATTCACTTTTCTTATTATGCTAAGAAGACAAATGCCCCTATGATTACGACAAACTTCTTTTTCCCCATTCCCTTTGTACAGGGGAATAATTTTACCTGACTTCCAATCCTACGGGACTCTACCTTCCTCCCAGGCCAATCTGAACATCTTCCATATCCATTCTACTACTATCTCTCCCCCATGCTTCAGGATATCACCACACACTCCATCAATTCCTGGGACTTTCCCTATTTTAACTCTCTTCATTGCTTCTATTACTTCCATCCTACTGGTTCCTTTCTCTCATCTCACCTCTCACTTTCTCCCAATCATTATCCAGCCACTTATCCTCGCATCACTTTCGTTTTCTACGAGTATGGTTCACAGCTCCTGAAAGCATTCTCTCCATCTGCTCACTTTTTCTCCCTTCTCCACTCGCAATGTACCATTTTTCTCTTTCTTTCGTTCTCGATGTTTAACAGCTCCTGAATGCGTTCTCTAAATCTGCTCACTTTTTCTCCCGTCTCCACTAGTAATCTATCATTTTTGTCTTTCACTCCCAGACTAATTTCTATATCACCCTAAGTCTCTTTACCTCCTTTCAGGACGTTTTCTTACATTCCCTCGACTTCACACTCAAATTCCTTCCAAATTCGTCATCCAGTCTCATCACACTCTTTCATATTAATCACTCACAATCCCATTCACTCATATGCAGATGACTCAACACTACATAGTTCATTCACACTCAGACATCCATTCACAAAGCCTAATATCTCTACCTCTCAACTCAGTACAGCCATCTCCATAAATCAAGATCTATCTACAATCAGTGAATGGGGACAAAACAACCTTGCCTCTTTTAATGCTAGTGAAACTAAGTATATACAGTTTACTAATAGACAGATATTGCCAGATTCGTACATTACCTTCAGTGCTACTAATATTCCCATCTCCAAAAGTATTGAAATTCTTGGTGTCTCACTTAACAGTGCCCTCAGCTGGACCTCTCATGTCAGATCACTTGCTAAAACCGCCTCAAAGAAACTTGGATTATTGTACAGAGTCCGTAACTTCTTCGCCGATGAGCAGTTAGCTATAATTTATAAGAGTCATGTGCGCTCTCAGCTTGAATATTGCTCACCCTTGTGGAATGGTTGTGGAGAGGTTGCATTAAGACAACTAGACAAAATTCAGAATAAAGCTGTTAGAATCATTAACAACCCTGCCATTACATATAAACTACCTCCCCTGCAAGTAAGAAGGAATGTTGCCTCCCTTGCATTATTTTACAAATATTTTTTTGGCAAATGCTCAGACGAAGTTGCGTCCATGGTGCCACCTCTCCAAGCCTTCCCTCATGCTACACGGGCATCTGGTAGCGCTCATGACTGGAATGTCACTCAACCATATTGCAGAACTTCTGCCTATCAGAATTCTTTCATTCCCCGAACTGCATCTCTCTGGAACTCGCTTCCCCAGAGTTGTTTTCCTCCAAATTTCAACCCACAAGTGTTCAAGTCTAACTGTTACAGATATTTTATGAACGGAGGACACCAGTAATCTGGTGTATGGATTATTTTTTTTTACCCATTTGTTTTTCCTTCCTCCGTTCTGTTATTTATAAAAAAAAAAAAAAAAAAAATCACCTCTCTCTTCCTCTCAACATATAACTTTCTTCCGTCTCTCAACTTCGTCCACACTCACTGCTTCCGATCCACTTATTACATGCTATGTTCTTTTGCGCCACATCTTGCCTCACTTCTTCATTCCACCATGCTGTTCCTTGTACCCCCTTTCGTCTTCGCTTCACCCCACACACCACCTCACATGCTGCACAAAATTCTACTTTGAATATCATGCACACACTTTCCACCTCCCCATCTGCTCCAAATCATACTTACCCAATCGCTCCTCCACTTCTCTCTTATATTCTGCCTTTTTTCCGTCCACTTGCAACCTATCTACCCTCCTTCTATGGACTACTTCTTCCTGTCATTCCCTCCTTTTCTTCCATTACATTTGAATCATGACTTTCACCATCACCACATGGTGGTCAGAAAATCTCCTCCCCTAGCCTCTGTATGCTCTTACATCCATTACACACCTCATTCTGTCATCCACACACACACACATAACCAATCATCGTCCTCCGTTCGTTCAGTTCACCACCCACCCTTCTCATTACTCGCCACGTAACAAGCGGACTGGCTTAATTTCTAAGCTTCATATGTCATTAATTAGACCACACTAGAATACTGTGTGCAGGTGTTGTCCCCGAATCTCGTTATGGACAAAGAAATGTTCGAGAGAGTGCAGCGTAGAGCGACAATAATGATCGAATCTCTGCGAAATTTACTATACGAAGAGCCACTACAGGAAGTAATTATGTTTTCTCCCAAAAGCGACGATTCAGTGATCTAATACATGTATTTAATATTCTTAGCAATTTTTGATGATCTTAGATATAATGTGCTTGAAATACATAATGACACAGTGACAAGAAATAATGGAATGCAGCTCAAATGCAAGAGATGCAACACTAATACAGGATAAAACTACTTTAATATTCTCGTAGTGGTACAATGGAATAGGCTACCCAAAACAATAGTTAAGGGTAAAAACTATTGGTACATAGAAAATTACGCTAGACATGTGTTTTGAGACTATAGGCTGTAACTAACTTTGTGTTGTTTATTTCCGGGTTGAAGTGATGCTGGCGACTGTGAGACGTTCAGTTAATAATGATAACATTCGGCGATTGTGTTTGCTTTTCCTTTACAGATCTGTCAAGTCTAGATTACGTGGTGCATAATCGGTCTTCTGCCTCTTCGATAAAATTTCCATCCTTGTTCTTTCCAACAAGCATGGTGTTTTTTTTTTTTTTCCCTAACGCTTTCCTGCAGGTTTAACAGTATGCTCTGGCGAGTGTTGGAGAGCCTGTCTCTTCTCTAGCCTTTTCTCTCACACGTTGATTAGATCATAGTAGAACAGGTCTTTTTTTTCCAGCAGATAACTTCGTCTTGGGCCAAAAGGCCTCCTGTTGCCTGTAGACTCTGTACGTCCTGTGTGCTTCTATGTACTCTCCCTCTCTCTCTCTCTCTCTCTCTCTCTCTCTCTCTCTCTCTCTCTCTCCTTCAGCCATCATATAAATTCCTTTGTTGCTAGGAGTCTTAGTGAAGTAATTGAATTTACCCGAAAATTTTACGTCTGGAATTATAAAAGAAGTCTCCATATCGAAGGGATTCATGGAGACAGTTTCTGGAATATTCATCACAAGTCGTCTCTGTTATGCTTAGAGTAAAATAGATAACAAAACTGAAAGTCATAGATTTATAGATATATGCATATGTACCCTAATCACGGTATGTACTTTTATGCTCTACGGACACAACGTTGGACAGACAGGAAGACATACATACAGATACAAAAAATCAGACAACGAAGCACAGACATTGAGACCAGCACAGAGACAGGTTGGGTAGATTGGCTGTTATATATGTGTGTGTGTGTGTGTGTGTGTGTGTGTGTGTGTGTGTGTGTGTGTGTGTGTGTGTGTGTGTGTGTGTGTGTGTGTGTGTGTGTGTGTGTGTGTGTGTGTGTGTGTGTGTGTGTGTGTGTGTGTGTGTGTGTGTGTGTGTGTGTGTGTGTGTGTGTGTGTTACGGCACACTAAAAGAGAGCTACTTTCCTGCAACCCTCACACATCACCTTGCGCTTGGAGACTAATACTCACCATCTCAGTTATGATGTACTGGAGATATCACATTGATATCAGGTGTTGTGGTATTAGTGGGGGTGTTTTATGACGTGTTAGTGGGAAGATATGGAAGAATACTGAACACAGTGATATCGACATAAGGTCCCCCAAATGTTCCCTGCATCAACCAAAACTGAATCACACCAAAGAGGTCCCCTCCAACCGCTCTGTTCTATCTACCACTACCTTCCCCATTACATTACACATTGAACAATTGCTATTATGTAAAGGTAGCTTCAGTGTTAAAATTGTTTTTACTCGTCTCCGGTCCCTCTGATCAAGCAGGCCGTTTGACCGCAGGAAATAACTACCCCTTAGGCGTTGTCTCATAGGATCCCTACACCGTTGATGTTGCGTCAGTCCTCGTGTGACATGTGCTGTACAGTGTTCCGTTGTGTTGTGTTGTGTGGGTCTGTTGTACAAGCAGGGCACAGGTCATCTGCAATTCCATCCAACCCAAATCTAAGCTGGCAGCTGAGTAGGGCTGAGCGAAGTTGTGATCGAAGAAACTCTAGGTTAGCTCGAGCATCTCATGTTTAAGGACAACTCCGATGAGTGGATGTCAGAAGGCTTGTGATAAAGCGTTCCGATCGAGATATTGTATTGCCCTGAGCGTGATGTGAGTAGGGAGATGTTTCCTCATCGCTAGTGTTGGAGAGATAGTGGTGGGATGTTGATGTAGAGGGTTTGGTAATGTGTGGGTGGTGGTTTTGGTATCCATAGTTGTGTTGTGTGTCACTCACGAAATGACAGGGACGTTGTATATTGCCACAGAATGCTGCACAGAACTGTGTACTTCAGCTGAAATATAGAACATAGGGGGACAGGCAGACAAACAGACATACAAGCACATACATAAAAAGATAGTTTAATAGAGAGATAGATGTAGAGTCAAATAGATAAAAACAGACATAGACCGATACACACACACACACACACACACACACACACACACACACACACAGGAGGGTGGGATTGCCTACAGTCCTAATGGACCCAGGTTCGAATCCTGGCTTGGGCAGGGAACAGGTTAAGGATTTGAATTTCATAAAGCAGACTTACTGATCTACCAGAAGACCCGCCGGCATGTCGTTAAAATACCTCCGCTAATACCAATACACCAGACCAGTATAAGACAACCCTAGTATACACTCAATATGGACGGTGGGCTTTTCCGCCGAAGTGGCGACATCAGGAGGTGTATACTGTATATACAATAGTATAGGAGGACTACTGGGTCTTGGGAACAGGCTGTGAAGCCTATGCTCAGAGGACACACACACACACACACACACACACACATCTATCAATCTTTCAATCAATCAATATATATATATATATATATATATATATATATATATATATATATATATATATATATTATGTGTCCAACTCAGGACAAAGGCTTCAGGGCCTATATCTCGGGGGCAGTAGCCTATCCCAAGGCCCAGTAGTCCTCCTACACCTCAACATGTCACCACTTCGGTGCTAACACCCACCGTCCATTTTGCATACGTGCTAGGGCTGTCTCATAAAGGACTGCTGTATTGGAATCAGCGGGGGTAATTTTACGACATGTCGGCGGGTCATCTGGTAGATCAGGAAAGTCTGCT
>NC_137058.1:10062383-10190947 GCF_032717465.1 Coenobita brevimanus
CATAATGACCCTCACAAACTCCTCTGGTATTCCATAATGTCTCATGATCTTCCCCATAGTCTCTCTCGAAACACTATCAAAAGTCTTTTCAAAATCAACAAAACAAAGACTTAACGGTACTCTCATTTCATTAACTTGCTGCATCAAATGCCTAACTATAAAGATCTGATCATTACAACCACGTCCCTTTCTAAAACCAGCCTGTTCATCCCTCAGAATACCCTCAACCACCGGATCCAACCTATTTAACAACACTCTACTGAAAACTTTCAAAGCTATCGGTGACAAAGAGATTCCCCTCCAATTACCACATTCACTCAGGTCTCCCTTCTTCGGAACTTTAACAATTACACCATTCTTCCAAACTGATGGTAGTAACCCCGTCACCCATATCTTATTGAATACCTTGGTCAAGATCATTATTAATCTATCCCCCTCCACTTTAATCATTTCCGGAAATAAGCCATCCTCCCCTGGTGCCTTATTATTCTTTAACTGTTTTACTGCTTTCTCCACTTCTGCAAGCCTCAACTCTCCTGTTTCTATATTTAAATCTTCCTGAGCAGGCGGTATATCCTCTTCTGGTGGTATTGGTCTATTAAGAACTGTCTCAAAATGCTCTTTCCATCTATTTTTAATATCTCCATCTTTGGTCAATAAATTTCCTTCCCTGTCTCTAACTGGTATTTCCTTGCGTTTACCTGCATTACCACTCAGTTCTCTAATCGATTCATATGCTATTCTTTGACTCTGTCCATCATTTTTGTTTATTAAGATTTCAGTCTCTGCAGCCTTTTCATCCACACATCTTCTTTTATCTCTCCTAGCTAACCTTCTTACTTCTGAATTCAAACTGCAGTACGCAGCTCTTGCTAATTCAATCTCTCGTTCATCAACGCATTGCATCTCACTCCTCAATTTAGCCTCACCTCTCTTTTTAATCATATCCCACGTTTCCTCTGATATCCATTTCTTTCTCCTGAATCTATATCTCCTTCCAATCGTACATTCAGCAGTCTCATGCAAAACTTTGTTCACATCCTCCCACATCTCATCTACACTTCTCTCCTCCTCTTCCAACGTTTGCAACACCAAAAACCTATTTCTGCATTCTAATCTGAATTCCTCCTTTTCTTCTCCTTCCCTTCTAAGCTTAACAATATCGTATCTACCAACACCAGATTTTTCCTTCTTCTAATTTTTAAGTTTAAACCTTATTTTTGCAATGCTGAGTTGATGGTCACTACCAATATCCGCTCCCCGTTTAACATGAACATCTAGCAGAGAACTTCTATGCCTCCTACTGATAGCGATGTGATCAATCTGATTTTTATATTTTCCACACGGCGACACCCAAGTTGTCTTGTGTATATTGCAATGCTGAAACAGTGTGCCCCCGATGACTAAGTCATTTGCTAGACAGAAGCTTCCAAACCTCACTCCGCTTTCACTCATCCTACTTCCAACTCCCATCTTACCCATACATGCCTCAAATCCCTCATTTGAACAGCCCATTACTGCATTAAAGTCTCCAACGCAGATCAAAACATCATGTCTAGGTACCCTTCCTACTCCTTCTTGCAACTTTACATAAAATGTGTCTTTCCTTTCATCGAGTGCATCATTAGTAGGTGCATAACACACAAACAGACTGATGTTGCCATGATTTGATTTAAACCGTGCGTATAACAATCGCTCATCTATAGGATCCCACTCACATAAAGCCTTATTTGCCTTACAACCCAGCAACAATCATACTCCCTGATAATGCATTCCATCCTGTCGGCCAGATATCAATGAACGTATACCATCCTCCAAATCCAACTTATCGACTCCAGTTAATCTAGTTTCTGTCAGAGCACAAATATCAAGTCCGTAATTTTGAAAAACCTTCACTAACTCATCGATTTTACCGTCATGATTTAGCATTCTCACATTCCAGTTACCAATTTTAATTGTATTTTTTGCATTAACAAAGGAATTAGATTGTAATTGAGGCAACCGTGAGATTCTTAGCACCCCCTGCCCATTTAAGGGCTGCATGGGACTGGGGGCCATTATTGTTCTTTCAGAGTCCATCAAGGTTTCTTTGGCTAACTTCCTGAACACCTCGCCATTGTGTTGCAGTCGCAGTAGGCAGCTAATTTGCCTGATTGCCCACACCCGAAAGACCCAGCTATGCTGTAGCCAGTCACGTGCCGGCATGCTTCCCAGCCATTTCACTCTCAAGGAGTTCCTCTGCCTGAGAAAGCAACCACCCCCCTGCTCCCGAGGGCTTTTGATCTGTGTAGGTAGAGGGCGATCACTCCCTCACTATCGATATATATATATATATATATATATATATATATATATATATATATATATATATATATATATATATATATATATATATATATATATATATACAATATATATATATATATATATATACAAAATATATATATATATATATACAAAATATATATATATATATGTATATATATATATATATATATATATATAGATATATACAAAATATATATATATATATATATATATATATATATATATATATATATATGCAAAATATATATATATATATATATATATATACAAAATATATATATATATATATATATATATATATATATATATATATATATATATACAAATATATATATATATATATATATATATATATATATATATATATATATATATATCGTTTCTTTTCGTTTTTGAAGGCTCCAACATGCTTCCATGTGTCGGCCTTGGTCACCTAATGGCGGCTCTCCATGTTGCACGATCCATTGCAGCCTCCCTGTTCAGTCCCTTAACCCTGAGGTCACACTTAATGACCTTGTCCCATGTCTTTGTCGGTCTGCCCCTCGTAACCCCACCCCCAATATTAACACTTCTCACCTTCCTCACCCAATTATCATCCCCCATCCTCTCCACATGTCCAAACCATCTCAATCTACCTCTCCTCATCACAACACCAATACACTACAGTCCCATCCTTCCTCTCAACTCTTCCATCGTAAACCTAGCCCCTCCAGGCCTTGGACGCAGGGACGCACTGCACATCCACCTAATCATTGTCATTTCTGTACGTCTGAGCCGGCGAATATCTTCCTCCTTCACTGCCCAGGTCTCACTACCATACAGCATTACACTCCTAACACATGCTGCATACAAAGACCCCTTAGCACGTAGAGAGAGTCCTCTCAATGTCAGGAGAGGCAAGAGCTCCCTGAACTTCTTCCAACCACTTCTCACCCTAGCCACAGAGCTAGCTCCAGCCCCACCTCCAGCACAAAACATGTCTCCCAAAAAACAAAACTCTTCCACACACTCAAGAGATTCACCAGCAAGTTCAATCCTTTCATGGCTGACAATCTCCACCTGCTCACCCCGACACGCCGTACACATAAAATCAGCATTCGCAGTCTACCTCTGATACCACTACATCTCTTATGTACCCATTTATCACACACACCGCACAAGATGGAATTACTTCCCACGCCCTTGTGGCAAACTGCACATGGCCACTCTCCCTCGTCTTTGACAGTACCGCCACCAACCCTAGATATCATCACTTTTGTTTTATCTGCATTAACTCTTAAACCCTTGTGCCCCACACCATCTCTCCACTTCCTAAACCTTTCCTCTGCCTCCCTTTTGTTCTCTGCAATCAACACCAAATCATCAGCATACAACAACTCCCACGGGAGTCCGTTTCTAAAGTCACGTGAAAGGGCTTCAAGTACCATGATAAACAACATGGGACTCAAGACTGACCCCTGATGCACACCAACATTCACGGAAAACTCATCACTCAAATCTCCATTCACTCTTACCTGGGTGTGAGCACCCACATACATAGCCATAACCACCCTAACCAGCCACTCCTCCAAGCCAAGCTTTCTCATTGCCCACTTCATCACCTCTCTAGGGACTCTGAAGGCCTTTTCCAAATCACCAAAAACAAAATAAAGATCCCTTCTCCTACCAATATATTTTTCTTGAAGCTGTCGAACAATGAATATAGCATCAGTGGTCCCCCTACCTGGCAACAACCCAAACTGCATCTCATCAATATACACTCTTTCTCTAATCATGCCTTCTAAAACTCTCTCCATTACCTTCATTATCTGATCTAAAAGCTTTATACCTCTATAATTTCCTATTTCCAGGGCATCACCGTTCCCTCCCATTTCAGTGTCCTCCCCGCAGCTGACACACCCCTCCCTCATATACATCTCCACTCCTTCCTTCCATTTCATCCTCGGTATCCCTCTTCCTCTCCCCCCCCCCACCTCACATACACTCTCCTCATTAGTCTTTCGGTCTCCATCCTCCTCACATGGACAATCCACCTCAATGTATTCTAACGCTTTCTATCACATCGACATCCACATTACAACGCTCCTTCACTTCCTCATTTGCCAGAATGTCTCTCCATTTAACTCCACATGCTTATCTCAAATAACTCATTTCCTCTGCTCCTACTCTTGACTTGAGTCCTTCCAGCAAGGTCCAAGCTTCACCTCCATACGTTAGAATTGGCCTCATAATACTATCATGCAGTGATTTTTTATTTCCATGCTCACTTCCCTATTTTTCATCACTGCTTTCAAAGGACTAGCAACCTTTCTTCATTTGGTGTACCCTTTCAAGCCCTTCACCCTCCAAATTTCCACCATTACTCATCAGATTACGCAAGTACTTAAATGCACTCACATTTTCCATTTCCTCATTATCCAGCCTCACTGTACATTCAGTGACTTCATTTCTTTCGAAGACCATAACTTTACTCTTCCTACATTGACCATTAGATTCCGTTTCTTACATACTCTCCCACACTCATTTACCGAGCCTTGCAGTTCCCCTTCGTCTTCAGTTAACAACACAGTGTCATTTGTAAACAACAGTACAGGGAATTTCCAAAGGCTTCCCTCTCTTATTAGGGACGATTCAACATCCACTGCCCTATCTTGTACCTCTTATATAACCCCATCCATATACAGATTAAACATCCATGGAGACATGACACATTCCTGCTTCAGTTCAATATTCAGATAGAGAAATTCACTCAGTACATTATCAACATGCACTGCAGCCTAAGTACCCTCATACATACTCTTCACAGCACTCAACAACTTCCCATTTACTCCACATATTCTAAAATATTTTCACATTCTTTGTCTATCCCCTCCGTCATATGCTTTTTCGACATCCATGAAAGCTGCATACTACTTCTTTCCTTTTTCTAGAAACTCTTCTATTTAAGACCAAAGGATGAATATCTGATCTACGCAACCTCTTCCCTTCCTAAAACCTCCGTTCTTCTCCAACTAATTCCTCTGTTTTTTCCCTAACCCTGTCAGTATCCTAGCATATCCTTTTCCTATTAGAAGCAGAAGACAAATAACCTATGATTACCACACACTCCTTTTCCCCCTTTTCATTTGCACAGGGGAATAATTATACCTGACCTCCAATCTTCCAGGACTCTACATTCCTCCCAGGCCAATCTGCACATCTTCCACATCCATTCTACTACTATCTCTCCCCCATGCCTCAGCATTTCACCACACATTCCAACAGTTCCTGGGGGCTTTCCCCACATTAACTTTCTTCATCTCTTCCACAATTTCTTCCATCCTATTGATCTCCCTCCTTCTCCCATCCATTCCCCAGCCACTCTTACTCGCATTACTTTCGTTGTTCATGGTTTACAGTGTCTCAAAGTGTTCTATCTTTTAATTTTCTTTCTCCTTTCTCCATTAGCAATCTGCCATTTTTATCTTTCACTCTCATACTATCTCCTTTATCACCCTGTCTAACTCTCTTTACCTGTTTCCAGAAAATTTTCTTACATTCCCTCCACTTTGCACTCTAATTCCTTCCAAATTCCTCATCCACTCTCTTCTTTCTCTCTCTCTCACTAATCTTTTCATCTTTCTCTTCCTGTCTACGTATAACTCTTCCGTCTCTCAACTTCCTCCACACCCCTGTTTCCCATCCACTCACTATATGCTCTCTTGTTTTGCACTGCAGCTTGTCTCCACTCTTCATTCCTTCATGCTGTTCCTTGCACCCCCTTTCGTCTTCTCTTCACTCCACACACCACCTCATATGCTGCAGAGATTGCTTCTGTGAATATCATGCAGACACCTTCCACTTCCCCCATATGATCAAAATCATATTTATTCAATCGCTCCCCAACTTCTCTCTCTAATTCTGCCTTTTTTCATCCTCTTGCAACCTTTCTCCCTTCCTTGTATGGACCACTTCCTCCTGTCCTTCCTTCCTGTTCATCCATTGCATTTGAATCTTGAATTCACCACCACCAGTGTGGTCAGAAAGCCAACTCCCCCAACCTTTGTATGCTCTTCTTGCATCCATTACACACCTTCTCATTTTGTCATACACACACACACACACACATAATCAGTCATTGCCTTCTGTTCATTCAGGTCACCACCCACCCTTCTCATCATCCGCCACATATACCTGGGGATCATTTTGTGGCTAAAGAGGGTATTAGCTGTCACCAACCCCCTCCCGGCACAAATGTCCACTAGAACACTGCCATTCTCATCCATTTTTCCAGGCACACCCCACACGCCAACTACTCCATCCACATTCACATTCCATACTTTTCCATTCATATCTCCAGTCAAAAACTCTCATTCCTCTTACACTTTTCCATGCACACTTCCACATTTGCTCAGAACTCTTCTTTCACTCTGCTTGCACGATCTTTTGTTGGCGCATACACGCGCGCGCGCGCACACACACACACACACACACACACACACACACACACACACACAATCCTACTTTCAGGTTTACCCATCTAATATTTGACCCGGCTGATCCATACTCTCTTATATTCTCATTTCATTTCTTGCACACAACAGTACATACTCACTCTTGCCCTGTCGTTCTCACTTAGTCACGCGCATATACCTCATCCATACTCCCAATCTCTCATACTATCACCTCACCATTCAGTCTCAGTTAATCCACAATTTGTCCACTTGTACACCCGAAAACACCTGGACAATTTCTCTTTCACCTCATCATTTCACCCCTTACATTCCATGTTGCAGTCCGTATCATGTCTTTTGTTCGGTCCTTGGTCGTCACCTATTTGTCAGTCCTGATCCGAGGATATATATATATATATATATATATATATATATATATATATATATATATATATATATATATATATATATATATATGGCAGCTCGCTGTCCATCTAGCTTGCTGAGCTATTGTAAAAGAATAATAGTGAATTATGGGCTGTTCACAATGAAGTGCTATGGAAAGGATGCAAAGCTACAGTACTGTATTATTCTGACGGTATTGTATTATTCGGGAAATACAGCAAAAGGATCAAAATCCCCGTTAAGATGAGATGACTGAACTATAGTTGATAATTTCATGGTCAGGATAGCTGTTATTTTATCTCAGCTAACGACTGATGATAATATTGAACACTGAGTTATAAGTGCCTGAGAGAATTAAACACCTCACAATTGATTCTCTCATAGCCAAGAAAACTGTTGTTGTTGTTATATAAAACCAGTGTGCTTGACCGAGCTTCTATAGGGCCGTTCTACTGCGCAGTACATACGAGTATACCTCTAGCTATGGTACACAGCGCCTCAACAGGATCGGATCAGGACAAGTATTCTACTGTCGCTAATGTCAGACAAACTTATCTGCTTGAGAGCGGGTACAGCAGCTTCAAAGTGTAAATATGTGGCAAATGTTGATTCAGCTTATAATAACAAGGGTGGGGGGGAAGGTCACATGCTTTTTTCCTACTGATCTGAAAATATTAATTACATTTTTTTTTCTGATGAACATTGTAAAGAGTAAAATTATATTTTATAATCACAAACTCCAAAGATTTTATAATCACAAACAAGTAAGATTAGATTCATATATGGAACTGGAAAACAACCATTTGCTTTGTTTTTTAGTGCAACTGTATACTCAGTACTGTACTTGATAAGGAATATGTGTTAACTACTATTAAAGCACTTTGATATTCTCTAGTACCTATTTTATCCGAAGAATTACCATATTCTGCATGTACGTCGGTTAGTACGATATTCATTGCAGAATCGGACCTCCTCCTCGGAAGGAGTGTTGCCAAGATTTTATCCTTCCTCATGACGACCAGGTACAAACCAGGAATGGATGTCTGTAGTGAAAGATGTATATGTCAAAATTAAATGTTGTAATGCTGACGCGTGTCGGCATGGCATCGGTGTGATCCCCGAGTCAGCAAAGAAAAGCCAACACCTGACGGGACATACCACCAACACCCACCTTAAATGACCAGCACGGCAAACAAATCGGGCTGCACACATAATAACCAGTAAGCCATGCTGGTTCCACGTCCAAAACAAGAATACTTAAACAACACACAAGAAAATATGGTGCAACGTCAGAAGTAAATAACTAAGGAACAAGTACATAATAAACCTTTCATGTCCACAAGAAAATGACAAAAACACATCATCAACATCATCATCGCCTTCACAGTCACCATCACTAATCTAGGATGACTACTATCGTCTCGTTTATCAAAATAAACATCAGTTATAGCCAATATTACCTCAACCACCACCATCATCTTCCCATGGGGTAGGCTAGAATAAAAATTAAATAAGTAAATAAACACAAAAATAACTAACACAATGAGATATACAGGAAACAATAATTCTACTTTCTGGGCCTTGTCACTGAGAAAGTTATGTCGTTGTAAGTTACGTTGTTGTGGGAACTTCATTAGAGCTGATGTTTGATGCAGTTGTGTGAGACAAAGTTGAGCGTAATACTCAAGTCCGTGTTAGCTGTTTCATTATGACTTGTGATGTGCGTCAATGTGTTATGAGTGAAGAGTTGTGTAATGAATGCACATTTATGGTAATGTTTATGGTCGTGGCAATAACAGCGATTCTTTGGTGGTGGTGGTGGTGGTAATGATGATGGCGGTGGAAGTTATGGTTTTGGTGATGGCACTGTGATAATAATGGTTGTAATGGAAGATCCTTCATACTGATGAATTTAATGAAGACCATTTTTAACCCATCTATTTCGAATATCCTCTTGTATTCTGAATGTACTCGTCTGACAAAACTTCTGTATAAAGCCTAGTAGGTGAGCCCGGCGTTGCGAAAACTCTGACCTTATTTGTTCTAGTTTAGTCTTTCTACTCCAGAAAGACCATGTACTCTCATGCTTTTTAAGAGTGATTATAAGATGTCCAGGAACTTTCTGTTTCAGCTTTCGCAGACTAACGCACAGTATTTGTGCGCATTTGTATACTGTTACTGGTGACCTCAAATGACCTCAGAGGTCAACCTCACGGCCTATGTCCGAACTGGAGGTCATGTGAGTCTCCATGCCAAAATTTGGGCTGATGGATCCCCTCGTTCCATCGTTCGAGCGTGTATTACCGATGACCTCAAATGACCTCTGACCAGTGACCTCAAATGACCTCGGAGGTCAACCTCACAGCTTATGTTCGAACTGGAGGTCATGTGAGTCTCCATGCCAATAATTGAGCTGCAGGGGTAACCGGCGTTGCCCGGGTCAGAAAGGCGAACACACTAAAAGTGACCTCAAATGACCCAGATCTGAATTTCGACCATTCTTAGGTCATCCTCATTCAGAATATATATGGGTCTGAGGGTCTCTGGCTCTTGGTTTGGGCGTGATTGAAGGACAAACAAACAAACTATGCAGCGTGAAGAGAGAGACCTATACTTTACACAATAAAAATCATCCAGTATATTACCATACATATATATGGTATAGTGGATTGCTGCCTGGCTCTCACCTGAGAGACCTAGGTTCGATTCCCGGCATAGTGGTAATATATTGGATGGAAAACAACGCAGCTCTTATATATATATATATATATATATATATATATATATAAGGAGCTAAGGGTCAAGTTGGGAATTATCTAATTTCAAAGATAGGAGGTATGTAAATATTTATGTTTTAAAATACGTGTTTTGTATACAGTACACTTATCCTTAATTTCTTGTACTGATAAATAGGTTTTTCTATGTGTTTATATATCGGTATAACTTCAGATACTCTGAACTTTTATTTCCTAGTTACAGCGTTTACTTTCAAATACATTTCCAAATACATTTTGAAGAGAGAGAGAGAGAGAGAGAGAGAGAGAGAGAGAGAGAGAGAGTTTCAACAGTCCTTTCTCTCTTTGAGCCCCAGTAGAAAGGCCGTTTTTTTTTTTATTTGCATGCATCACCCCTTTCCGAATTCTTACATTAGATTAGTGAAATCCACTGTCTCCCCGGTGTGGGCTCACTTCCTATCTAACAGCCACGACAACATAATGCAGACCCTACAGAACAACGCCCTTCGCATCATCAATGACTGCACCAATACCACTCCTACAGCTCACTTACACTCTGAAACCAAAGTCCTTCTGTTAGAGAATATTTTGACATGAGAGCCAAATAGTTTTACGCGGCAACCTGTGCTAACACATAACACCCCTGTCATTACATGTCAAGAGTCAAACAGCACAACTAGACACATAAAAAAATCACCACATCCCGTCTCCAAACACTCCACAAATAGTAATGAAGAAACACCTACATACCCAATTCGTGCACTTGACATTAAACACCTTGATTATAACAGCACGTTACAAGCTCACCTCCAGATATCCACCTGTCATAAGTACCCCCAATGAAGAGCTGTTCGAGTTTACCTAGTTACGTTTAGCTCACGGCATCACCCAGCCCTCCTCTGTTGTGGGCTTGGATTCGGATTGAATGGAATCACAGTTGACACATGCCCCTCTAGTACACTAGACCCACACATTCACAACCCACATCATGGAGCACTGATAATGAGTGTCACATTAAGACGCAAACACAACATCAACGATGTGAGGGGCCAACGGATGACGCTGTTGTGGCAGCTGTTTAAATGTGGTCGACTAGTCTGCTGAGCCAAGCGTGACCGAGGTTGAGCAACAACAACAACAACAACAAAAACAACAATAACAATCCCATCCTCTCAAAGATGTAACTTTTGGAACACTGCTTTGGAGAAACTGCTGCTGCTAAGGGCAAATAAGGATAATGTTATATCTGAGTAATATGAATCCACCTGAAAATGTAAATCACTTAAGTGTAAAGTTAAGATTTAGTCGGTGCGTTATGCTTTATTTTTCCTGAGGGAGTCGTTGTGTTAGTGCTGCTTAAAAGCAATTGAACAATGTAACTCTGTCATTAGGTATATTTATAGCTAGACGCCTTAATCGAGAAAGGGATGACCACAAACAAATCACCTCCCTGTCTTTCTTGCCTCAACCCAACTCATACACGTCATTCATATATTCTAACTTTCCACCCCATCCCTCCATCTCAACCTCGGCCTTTTCTTTCCCACCATCGACCCTGTCAGTTTCCGACCCTCAACTCTCTCCACATGGCTAAATCTTCTCAAGGAACTCCTAATGGTTTCCAGCACATCCTCATCAACACAACACCACTCCTTCACTTCCTTGTTTCTGTGTGTTTCTCCGCGTAGTTCCACATGCTCCTTTCGAAAACGTCTTTTTCATTCCAATGATTATTGAGATGTGTCTTCAAAAGGTCCATGTTTCAGTTCCACAGGTTAGAGTAGGAATTACAGTGTCTTCTTTTTACTTCAATGCTCACTTCCCTGTGCCTCCTCACTGCTCCTAGTAAACCTGCAACCTTTGTTCCCTGCTCTATCATTTCATGCACTTCTTCCTCCAGACTAGTGGTTCCCAAAGTGGGGGTCATGGCCCCTTCAGGGCATTATTGTAATCTGCTAGGTGGAATAAAGAATTTCATAGTAACTCTCATAAAGGAACATTTTCTGAGGAATAATCTTCCACCAGTCTTCTGGTAGAAGGAATTGGTAGAAGAATGGAAGAATATTTCTGGAATTTGGAAAAGATTACTTTGCTAATAATACACTCGGAGAGGAAGTTGCTGGGGTTGTCGTTATCAACTACTTCCTTCTCCATTACCAGCAAATTGGCTATTCCAGTGCTTACAAATTCTTGTCCACATGGCACTGCAAAGCAACGTCTTCCAAGATGCTGAACATCAAATCCATTCAGTATAATTGGTTTTATGTTCAATATGACCACTGCTGTGCCATTACTGTCTATTACTGATAACCGAGATGGAAGCAAAAAATTTAAACCTAGTCATTAAATCAGTTAACTCTGTAAGTGCTCATTTATGTGCAAGCACAATATGCTACTTTTGATTACACAATCTGTAAAAATCCCGTACCCCAAATGCTTATTTTAGCAGCAGTCCGCTGTTTGCATTTTCAAAAAAAAATTATTAGGGTTAGGTGGGGACCACGGTGTTTTATCTGGGAAGTCACAGTATTGAGAAGGTCATCACAATATATGAAGGTAGCTATATTCTCCATTGTCAGCCCATTAACTCTCACTATGCATTGAGTAATTTCGGCCCTTTCACGGACCATAAATTTACACTTCACTTTCAAATTTCTGTTCTCACACACACAACCAGACTAATTCATCAATGCTCAATGTGGTACTATTTGCAGACATCACAAGCAATTTTCATATATATACAGGGTGTAACGTGACGTATGACAAAAACTTACACCAATGATCTATCATGCCATTTTGAGTATATTTTGTTCTATAACATATACTCTCTGTGACCCCAATTCAGTACCCAGCATTCGGCTGTTTAATTGTAAAGTTTCGTGCCTGGCATGTGCCACTGGGAGAGAGCTTCGCAGGGTGACGGGAGACGTGTATTATTAGTTTAGACTGTACTGTACATAAAAATCCCATATCCTATCAGTACAAACGAGTTTTAAGAAGAAACTTTATGTAGTCTATTGATTCTTTAACATCATCATGCATTCCTGCAATTCTTTTGCACAAATCGACTGTAAATTAAGGATAAAATTCAAATTTTATGGCTTGCGAGGGAGTAGGGAGGGAGGAGAGGGGCTGGTGTGTTGCTGCCAGTTATGTAATCTTTAGTTTGTAGGATATTGCTACCAGCATTATCATAACACCCACAGCTTATTCAATGGAAAAACGTTATTGTAAAGGGAGATTAGCCTCACTTTAAGTCAGGAAGAATATTATTTATAAAAAATTTTCCGCTGCAAGTAAACTTGGCGCAATTGGGTATCTCCACCTGTATTCCTCTCTGCAGCACTGGCATTACCATCGCAAAATCCGTAAAAATAGACAATATCTGCATATTCTTCATTGCTGTATGTACGTGGCATGCTGTTTCATGAACAAGTGAAGCTGAACCCAGTGAACAGCTGAACGTGGAGAACAGTATTTGAAGTTGTGTGCCTCGCCTGCAAATTTTCCCGTTCCAATGACAGTGGACGCAGGGTTGCCAAGGCCTTATAATCAATCTTGCTAGTTTAGTCCTGAAAACTTGCTTGAATGTCGATAGATAGTAATCACTGCAAAACATCGCTAGAAAATACGATTAAATCTCTAGAATATCACCTAAAACTGGCAAAAATATCCAGAATGTAGCTAGATATCATGTTGCAGATGTAAAATAATGCCGCTAGGTAGAAGCAAAAAATACGTCTAGCTGCTTAATCGTTACATTGGCAATCCTGTGTCACTGTTCTCACGTCAACATCGTGTGAAAGAACTGGTGCCACGTTTACTTGCAGCAGAAACATTGTAAGGGATAATAATATTACTCCTGACTTAAAGGGATAGTCACTCATTACAATAACGCTTTTCCATTGAATAAGCTGTGGGTGTTATGATAATACTGATTGCCATATCCTACAAACTAAAGATTACATAACTGCCAACAACACACCAGCCTCTCTCCTCTGTCCCTTCTCTCTCGCAAGCCATAAAATTTGAATTAATCCATAATTTACAGTCCAATTGTCCAAAAGAATTGCAGGAATGCATGACGATGTTAAAGAATCAATAGACTATGTAAAGTTTCTTCTTAAAACTCGTTTGTACTGATAGGATATGAGATTTTTATGTACAGTACAGTATAAGCTAATAATACTCGTCTCCCGTCACCCTGCGAAGCTCTCACCCAATGGCACATGCCAGGCACGAAACTTTACAATGTTAGTAGATTAGGTAATGAAGGGCATGGTGTGGACTGTAGACTTTGACAGTGTGTAGTAGTGGAGGGAAAAACATTCAAGCCTTCACAGGACCTTGGAACCACCTTCCTATGAACGTCTGATTTCCCGCTGCAGTCACTAACTGTGTCAGTATGCATCCAGTTGAGACTTTACTTATGCCGCATTTTTGCGGGCCACTTTGGTTACTTGTACTGCATTTTCGCAGGCCACTTTGGACCGGTTTAGACCTGTCTGGACTCATTAGTGATCGCGAGAATGGGCTAATGTTGGTCCGATCCTGTCCAAGCCTGCTATTGGCTGCAAAAGTGACTGGGCATGGCCTAGAAGAATGTAAACAAATGTCGGGGAGTAGCGTTGATTATACAAATTTCATGCATCCCCTGGATTTTTATCTCGGTCATTAACCCTTTAACCGCGGGTGTCATTCCAGAATGACGTTGCAAAAACTGGACCAAACCGCGGGTGTCATTCTCGAATGTTTGTGAATATTTTGAATACCCCGCGTTTTTTCCGTGCGCCAATTGTTTCAAGGGAGAGTAGCTATTAAGTTCTTTCACTCCAGCCAACCCCCACCTCCCTCTTCCCCCCCTGGGGCCCCACCTCCCACCCCCTGGGCTCCACCCCACCCCGGACCAAGCACGCATCAGTATCTGTCCAGCTGTGTGAGTGACAACACTGCTGATGTGATAGTGAAGTGCAGGCAATTACAGTGCCTTTTACCTGCCTTAGTGAACACAGAGTGGGTGTTTATCGTATGTGCAGTGTTCATATATGTTTATAGTATTATTATCAGAATGAGGTTGGCATTTGGTAATGGTGTGTGAGCGAAAAATAGTGATTACAACACCGCTGATATGGCAGTGAAGTGCGGGCAATTACAGTGCCTTTTACCTGCCTCAGTGAACACAGAGTGGGTGTTTATCGTATGTGCAGTGTTCATATATATTTATAGTATTATTATCAGAATGAGGTTGGCATTTGGTAATGGTGTATGAGCGAAGGTAATGGTGTGTGAGCGAAAAATAGTGATTTTACACCCCTCACTTCTAACGGCACTGTCCGTCCTGTGAAAGTCAACAAAGTCATGAAACCTACATCAATGGAAAGCTGAAGGTTAGTACTTTCTAATGGTACCTTATTTTTTTCTTTAGCTTTATTCTGTGCAGAGTTATTAAGGTTTAAAGGTTTGTTTACATTTGGCTGAAACCCCCGCGGGAGAGGACAGTCAGACCAAAACAATACCCGCGGTTAAAGGGTTAATGCTTTACCCCGTCCCATCCCAACGTTTTCTGGGCAGTGGTACGCCCCAGTCCTGACATTTTTGGACTTTTTTTTTTTTTGGCTCAAACATCTGCTTTTGGTGAGAAACATCGAAAATTCATAGAGAAATCGCTCACCTGAGGTTTAAAATACTCGATCTAGGTACAAGTACTTCCTTACCTGACTGGGTTTTCTAACAGGCTGGCACCAAAGAAAACGAGTTCTATGGGAGGGTAACTATTTTATCCACTCATAAACAGTATTTATTTATTTACTTGGTACGAATTTATATGTAGTACAAGAGTATATTGGTTTTCAAACAGTAATATAGGCATTATAAGCATTGTTTCACTCACTAACTCATCACCATTCATGACCTTTTTTTTCCCACATTACCTGATCATCATTTCTGATTGTTTCTTCCTCTAATGCTATGTAAACTTTGTCTTACACATTGTCATCGATTGGGGAATCACTCTGGCCCTGAATGTCTTTATTGGCCAGGTCACTGGTAACAGGTGAATTGCCGAGACAATGGCGTGCAGGGGAGGGGGAGAGGTTATGCGGTGTAAGGTATTGTCCCTGCTTGGCATCTTGTAGAGGAATAGAGGAAGGTGTCCCGTGTATACGTGCCAAAAATCACTCACGAAATCACTAGCGAAAATTGAAAATTGTGCAAATTAGGGACCTTGCAATGTTGCCACGTTAATTCACGTCGCCGGGACATGAGTGCACATCATATGCGGATGTTAATTCACGTCGCTGGGACGGTGCGGGTTAATAATCTTGTTTCCTGCGATCTATAATAATACAAAGCCTCTACTTCATGGTGAGATTTATTTGGTTCCCTTCTTGGATGATCATGTGCTTCTGCTAGCGTTGAAAATGTAATTCAAAACAAACCTTATTCCCAAGTCTGCCATTGTTGACCATTGATGTTTACACCCTGCCACGGACGCTCCTTGCCTCCTTCTTGGCTGTTGCTGACGCGCATTCGTTTGTGCGCAGACCAGTCTCACCTAGGCTAGCTTGTGGGGCAGGACTGCTTTGGACCAGTCTGTACCGGTCGAATTGTCTCGCCATAACAGCAATAAGACTGGTCTAAACCAGTCGATACCTGTCTAAAAGCCTTGTGAAAACACGGCTTCGTTTGGTTATAAATGTCATTCCGGTTTATCACTAATAATTCAAAAGGCACATATTAATCATTAAAGTTATAATTGCTTAAATCAGTATCTGCATAATCCGGTATCTTACATATAAATGAGGGTACAAAGTCAATTTGGCGCACGTTCAAACACGAGGGGGACTGACCAATCATCACCTGAGAGCATCGAGCAGTTTTCCCAATTCCATCTGTCCTCAGCTGGCAAAATCAGTGTGTCAGACTCCCTGAAACCGACTAGAGCTTCAGTTTACCCCAGCCAGTGCAAGCATCTTCCTGTGTGTTGAAGAAACACACATTGTTTATGCATACATGTGTGGAAAGTTTTTAACACTCTAGTCAGATATCGAACCTGGGATTCCTAGACAAAAGCAGGGCACCGTTATCACTACATCATAGCGGGATAAAAGCCAGGTCACCTAAATTCTACGAGGATCATGTAAATCCATAATGGGGGGATATTTTTCAACCTGAACACATATGATGACACATTTTAGAGTCATCTGGATTTTTGCATAGCTCCAGGTAACTCGGCAAGTGACAGCACTTTTAAAAACTTTCCACATGTGTACACACATGTAATGCATGTTTCCCCAACATATAGGAAGATGGCAGTACTGGCTGGGGTAGATTAAAACTGCTGTCAAGTGCTGCGTTGCGTGGGGCAAAAAAAAAATCCAGATGGCTCTGAAATATATGTCATCATATTGTATGGGCTTGGGTTTTAAAAATACTCACCCATAATGTATTTACCTGGTCCTTCATAGAATTCAGGTGACTTTGCTTTTATCACGCTATGGTGTGGTGATAACGCTGCGTGCCTTCAATCTAGAAGAAAAGTCCCTGGTCCGATTCTTGGATATATATATATATATATATATATATATATATATATATTGTTACGGAACAGAGAGAGATAATTAACACTTCAAGTGAGAATACTAAAATCACTACTGTCCCGCGAAGTTCCAGGTTAAAAACAAACGACTTAGGTAAAATTACAAGTTAAAGTTTAATGCTCAAACTAACAACTAAACATTCAGGACTCATAAGGATAATGTAATGGCAAAACAGGTTACATATATCGTTAACTGCAATAGCCTCTATTAACACGAAACTAGCAAGAGCAAATTTATCTAAGTCAGCCCTGATAAAATGAGAAAACCGGATAATGCTGAGTTAAAGCAAGATATAATATTATTACAGATACAAAATATTACTAATACTGGCTCACAATATGGAACCAATATGAATCATAAAAACTTTACCAGGCTTACGAATTAACGCCTTAGGCTATACAGTACAAGAAAAATGGTAATAACACTTATATTCAAATTATACAGCAGTTAGATGACTGGAGACTTCCTGAGAACTCACAAAAATAATAATATAACTGTACAGGGGAGGAGAGAGATGTGAACAGAATGAGGAGTAGATCTAAGTGGCAACTAATGCAGACTCTGAGCTCATTATATAGGGGGCCGGCAGAGCCTGATTCAACTTGCAAGAAGGACGCGCAAACGAAGGCACAGAGGACGAACAGTTGACACTCCTGCTCTGAACAACAGAAAGAACGACTTACTCTACTATAAGGGGGAGAAGGGGGGAGTGAGGTAGAACACGCAAGCCTGGTCACTATGGAAGCCACGTGGCGAATCGTGATCAAACATGCAGCATACTGTACATTAGAATTATACAAAGGATGATGAAATCATAGGCTATGTAACACCTCCCCACAAAGAAAAAGAAATTTACAAAGGAAATTTCTTATTACTCTAAAACAATCTGCCTAAAGTCTTGATAAGCAATCTGCAATAACATTTTCTTTCCCCTTGACATGTTGTATGTCTAATGAATACTCCTGAAGAAGTAGACTCCATCTTGTCAATCTCTGATTTTTATCTTTAAAATTACTAAGGAATTTCAGTGGGTTATGATCGGTATAAATGACTATGGGGTCAAAACCAGAACACAAATAAAATGAAAAATGCTGTAAACTCAAAATCAAGGCCAAAAGCTCTTTCTCAATAGTTGAGTAGTTCTTTTGAGGTGGAGTGAACTTTTTACTGTAATAAGATACAGGGTGTTCAATACCCTGATCATCCTCTTGCAGCAAAATAGCCCCAGCTCCTGTATCACTTGCGTCAACAGCCATCTTAAAAGGCTTAGCAAAATTTGGAGTAGTGAGCACTGGCTGACTTAATAGGATAGCTTTAAATTTACTGAAAGAGGATTCATAGTTATCGGTCCAGACAAATTTAACTCCCTTTTTCAGTAGGTCTGTAAGTGGTGATACAAGAATTGAAAAGTTAAGAACAAATCTCCGGTAATAACCTACCATTCCCAAAAATCTTTGTAGCTCTTTCCTACTTTTAGGTCTGGGAAGATCACTTATAACCTGAACCTTAGCTCCTGGTGGTGCAACGTGTCCACCACCAATTACGTACCCAAGGTACTGAACTTTAGCTTGACCAAACTCACACTTTGATAAATTAGCTACAAGATTAGCCTGAACCAAACGCTCAAGAAATTTACTGACATGGCATAGGTGATCTTTCCAGTTGTCAGTGAAGATTAATACATCATCAATATAAACAACACACCCTGCCAAACCCTCTGTTACAACATTCCTGAGCTTCTGAAAAGTGGCTGGTGCATTCTTCATACCATACGGCATTACAGAACATGCAAAAGTCTTTCCTAGTGTTACAAAACATGAGATCTCCCTAGCACGTTCATTCATAGGTACTTGCCAGTATCCCTTTAACAAATCAAAATTACTTATGTACCTAGCCTTTCCGATCTTGTCTATGCAATCTTCCACGCGAGGGAGAGGGCAAGTGTCTGTTTTGGTTATCTGATTAACACGTCTGTAGTCGATGCAAAGCCACTGTGACCCACCTGGCTTAGGGACTAGAGTGACAGGAGAACTCCACTCGCTCTGACAGGGCTCAATCATCTTGTGGTCCAATAGGTAGCCAAGCTCCTTCTGGATGAGAGGAACTTTCATTGCGTTCACATGGTAAGGAGGGAGATTAATTGGCTTTGCGTCTCCAACATCGACATCATGCATCAACACAGTGGTTCTTCCTGGAGTGGCACGGAACACTTGCGGGTACTCCTGCAGTAATGCCGAAAACTCCTGCCTTTCCTCGGGAGGTAGATGAGAAAGCTTAGTCTGGAGATCATTCATGATATCAGGATTCTTCCCCAAACTATCACTCAGGCTCATACTGCATGGGAGAACTTCACTTGCAGACTCGGGTGGAACAGCTACAGTGCAGACTAGGTTACTTTCGTCCGGCCTGTGATATAACTTTAGCATGTTGATGTGACAAAGTTGCTTGTTCTTTCTATGATCTGGTGTGGCGATGACATAGTTGACATCACTGAGTTTCTTCTCTACGAAATAAGGAGCACTAAACTTGGCTTGAAGAGGTTGTCCATGCACTGGTAGCAGAATCAAAACCTGATCTCCTGGCTGAAAGTGGCGTAACCTGGACTTCTTATCATACCAAGTCTTCATCTTCTCCTGAGCAGCTCCTAAATTCTCTCTCGCCAGCTGTAAAGCAGTGGACAGCCGTTCTTTGAACTTCATCACATACTCCAGCAGGTTGACGTCATCTTCCTCCGACAGCCAGCATTCCTTGAGTAGCTTAAGGGGTCCTCTTACTTCATGGCCAAACAGTAGTTCAAAGGGTGAGAAGCCCAGTGATTCATTTGGAGATTCTCTTGCGGCAAATACAACGAATGGAAGACCTTTATCCCAATCTTTCTGATGTTCCAAACAGTATTTCCCAAGCATCGATTTGAGTGTTTGATGATATCTCTCCAATGCTCCTTGGGTCCGGGGATGGTAAGCTGAAGACGTGATCTGGGTGATGCCCAACTCTTTCAGAGACTGCTTGAAAACATTTGACATGAAATTACTTCCCCGGTCTGACTGTAACCACAGTCTTTGCTGAGATATTTCTAAGTGGAATGGCTTCAGGATAACGAGTAGCCATATCAATCAGGGTCAACACATAAGAAAATCCTGAAGAAGTCTTAGGAAGAGGGCCCACAATATCCACCAACACACGGGTGAATGACGCCTCAAAAGGAGGAATGGGAACTAGGGGTGCAACCTTTTCGGTCTGATTACACTTCCCCACAACTTGACAGGTGTGACAAGACTTACAATACCAGGAAACATCTCTGAAGATACCTGGCCGGTAGAAGTGTTTCAAAATGCGTGCCACAGTCTTCCTCACTCCAAGGTGTCCTGCCAAACTGGAATCATGAGCCACTCTAATGATATCCTGCCTACAAACACGAGGGATGACAACTTGATGTACAACCTCCCATTCACAGTCGGCTGATGCTGTTGGGGGTCTCCACTTTCCCATAAGTACTCCTGACTTTATATAATAACAAGTAGAAGCACCAGCTGACTCTTCCTCACTGCAAGCAGAGTTAGCTAGACCTTTCAACTCAGGGTCAGCAACCTGCAACTCAACCAACTCTTGACGAGACAAATTATCAACACTACGGGGTACTGCCTCATCTGGTGAGTGGTCCAAATTAGCAAGAAAAGTGTCAGCTAGGATAACACCATCATCATCATTATACTCTAAGTCAGCAGTAACTTTAGACTTAGCCCTAGTGACAGAACATGCAGAGAACACATCAGGGACATCACAATCCAGGGTCGCAGTCACTGATTCACTAGACAACTGAGGAGCTGGACACACTTGACTTCCACCAATATTATTTCCAAGTAAGAAAGTTACCCCTGACATTGGGAGTGTCTCAACCAACCCAACCATAACGGAACCATTAACAAAACCAGACTCTAAATTCACTCTGCACAGAGGGACAGAGAAATAATTATTCCCTACACCTTGTAAGATTACAGTTTCATCAGAGGAATTAACATTAGAGCTTAGAACACTGGTCAGCATAAGGGATTGGCAAGCACCTATAGCACGATATATTTTAACTGATTTCCTGTCATTACTGTCCAGAGGACTGACAAAACCATCAGACAGGAAATTAGCACATGAACTCCTGAGAGTGTCACCCACGTTACTGCTCAAAAGAGGAGCTTCATCATGAGAATTTAATTTACCCCTCAAAGCAGGTTCAGTTAACTCGGTTAAAGAATTCTGGGAGCTCTCAAGGGTGGACACTAGACCAATTGACTGAATATTTAAAGACTCCTTTTTGTTCACATCACGCTGTCTCCTGAAACATTTCTCCGTAGTATGACCAAGCTTACTACAATAAGTACATTTACTTTTCTGAAATCTAGAGGTGGAGCTGGTATTTACTTCCTGAGAAACATCATCTTTATTCTCTTTCCTGTTACCTGTACTCTGAGTAGAGGCAACATACTTACTCTCAGCTTTCCTTTTTTCTTTAGAATATCTCTTGTGAGTGAGAACATATTCATCAGCTAAAACTGCAGCATCAGACAAATTATCTATTCTTTTCTCATCAAGATATAGGCTTACATCTTTATTAATACATCTTTTGAAGTCCTCCAGCAAAATCATCTGCTTAAATTTATCAAAATCAGAATTTACTTTCTTAGAATTTAACCACTGCTCTAACAGATCTTCTTTGATTTTTGCATACTCAACATGGGATTGCTTATCTTGCTTATAAGTTGTCCTAAATTTTACTCTATAGACTTAAGGAACAAGCTCATAGGCCTTAAGAATCAAGCTCTTAACTACATCATAATTATCAGATTGATCCTGAGGCAAAGATGCATAAGTTATTTGAGCTTTACCGATGAGAACACTCTGAAGGAGTACTGGCCAATACTTTTTGGACCAATTAAAACCTGTAGCTACCCTCTCAAACAACTGAAAATACTTTGTTAAATCAGATTCATTAAAAGGAGGGACAAGTTTAACATATTTAGCCAGAGCTAGATGATCCAGTTCCATACATATATATATATATATATATATATATATATATATATATATATATGTGTGTGTGTGTGTGTGTGTGTGTGTGTGTGTGTGTGTGTGTAATGTTATATAAATTCGACAGTTTGTACTTCCATAATTGCTAAACGTGTGAAACTATTGCCATTATAAATTTTTTCCTTATTTTTCATTATAATCATGTCCCTTGTACACTTGATCAGTAGGGAGGCTGTCCCAACTAGGACTGCCAGTGGCGTTGTGTAACAGTTAGCTAGCCCGAACATTATCAGGTAGAGTTATGGAACCTTCAGCTGTCAAACACTAAAGTCATTTTTTAAGTAAAGGATTTCTTTTGCATAACCGTCGGTCTGAGAGATTACCTCTGACAAGGCCTCTTCACAACAGACCCGGTGTCAATCTGTGCTATGTTTTATCTCTACAATGTGGCATTTTTGGAAATAAAATAATTGAATTGACTTGGACATGGAAACTTTGACCCCTTCTACTATAAGACGAACTTTTCACTTAAATTCTTAAACCACCTGACCAGTTTATTTAGCTTTGCATTTACTTACTGAAGGGGACAAGCGGGAAGCATGAAGGGTCCACCAGTCTGATCTCCCGAAAATCGAACTCCCAGTGAATGAGACAACAATAGTCTTTGACATAAGCCCCCCCCCCCCCAAAAAAAAAAGTACAGAGCGAGCAGTACGTAGCACATTCAGCCGCACTTTACAATATTTTATGCATGTAATCCTGGTAAAATGGTCCAGTGTTTCCCTATAGACGCGGGAGAAGGAGGAAAGGCGAGGATGATGGTTTGGAAAGGTGAGGGAGAGGGGAGGGTTAAAGGGGGGGGGGAAGTAGAGGCTGGAGCGAATGGTGTGGGGAAAAGTGGTCAGGAAGACACGCTGGGAAGATGGGTTGGAATCCTCCGTTGTGCACTGCTGGCATGAAGGCTGTGATGCGCTTACGGTTATGGGTAGCATTTTGCCAGTCTGGCGGCAGGTGCTAATGAGAAGGTAATAATCTCTTTGCGATTTGCCGTGCTGGGGTGGATACACAGGTGGCATGGGTGACTGTTGGTTCTCAGATTCTATCCCGACTGTTGGATGGAACAATTTCTAGATCTGAATTCCATATCACAATGTTCATTTTTCTTCCCTGTGGTCCAAATGACACGTTATAAAAACGCTCTTCCACTTATAGCCCAACATCAGATCTGAATACGAGATCCCAAGTGCATCATAAAAAAAACGGCGGGATCAAGTGTCGGTTGACATGTAAGGGATGCACGGAACTAATTCTATCATGATGAGTTGTAGGTGGGCTATTGGACCTCTGGAACCGGTTTCCTAGCTTATGTCCATTGTCCAAAGTACACAGATAATGAGAATTAAAATTAAAGCCTTCATCTAACTCATTCAGTATAAGAGGCCTCTCCTAAGTGAAGCGAAATCATCTGAAGGTCGCAAATATAGTAAACAAAAGATGGTATGATAAACAACGGGTTACTGATACTCTGTGAACAACTGCATAAAGCACTGGATAATTATGAGTTAACATGGTCACTTGCCTAGGCTTATTGTGTCAATGATGTAATATCAAACCCAAACACTTGAAGCTCTATGATTTCCCTCTCTGAACTCCACTTTCACACGTAACCCACTGAGTATGATGTCAGTTTCATTGTTTTATTTATTCTCGCCATTGCCTTTGAGCTTATTCCTTTTAAGAGAGGTCGATGATGATATATGACAGAGGATTGCATTTCCCACAAATCACCCAAAACTTTAAGCATGTTGGAGTTCCTCCCAACATTTCCTCATTTAATGCCTTTCACTTTGTCAGAGAATGGAGAATGAAAGACTGACTAAGAGGGTGTATGTAGGTGAGGTGGAGGGAGGGAGAGGGAGGGGTAGACCGAGGATGAGGTGGAGGGATGGAGTTGAGAGGTATATGAGGGAGGGGGGGGTGAGTTGGGGGGAGGGTAGTCAAATGGTGGGTGACAGAGTGACTTGGAGGTGTTTTGTCTGCGGCCACCCTTTGCGGGATTAGGGCGTGGGGCTATAGATAGATAGATAGATAGACTTTGTCAGTGCTGCTGTAAGATCATTTGTTTCAGCTTAGGACAGACCCTCGCAGTGAACGGGATAGAAAGTTACCATCAGTGACTTTACCCCCACTAGTCCTTATATACTTGAAACTTCATCCTCAGTGCCCCCAACAACCACCCTTCTCTTGCTGCTCACCTCCGTCCACCAGCGTAACGCCGCGCGCCTCCCTGATGATGGTGTTTACCGCCTATTTATTTAATCGTTAACTCAAACTTACAAGCAGAGTAACTGTATTGCATTGATCGTTCCCAGTTCAAAACATGTGTTCAATAGGAATACAAAATAAATAAACTTGACATTTATGTGACCTGATGGAAAATTGCATGAACTTCTCACACTATCCCACTACCCTCAAGCGATTCCCCTTCTTTCTCTTCATATTCGTCTCAACCACTCCTCTCAGTTCAAGCCACTCCTACCTCACCAAAGTGAATAATCATAAACCTCAGCTGCCGTCCACCCTCTTTTCTTCTACCCACACTTCTTGTACCATCGCACTTTCCATATTCCTATCCAGCCCTACATCAACTACCTAAAATACCCAAACATCAATATCGTTATACCCTCTTCCCTTCTCCCAAGACCTCTCACACCTCAACTCATTTCCCTCAAACAACCACACCCCACTCACTGCCACCTCTACTACTTATGCCTCAGTCTCCCTATATTCTCTCCGTCCCTCAGAGTTGCCTCTTTCCCACGTAAGGGAAGGACATGGATATATATGAATAGGAGTAAAATGGCTTGTAAAATGCTGAGAAGCCACAAGAAGACCACAGACAGTCAGAGAGAGAGAGAGAAATAATCAGCCTATTGTGGAAGAGGGTAATGGGTGAAAATGCAGCGACACGCTACGATGGTACACACAAACACTATCTATCTATCTATCTATTGCCAGACGCCTCAATCCCGTTTGGGGTGGCCACAAACAAATCGCCTCCAAGTCGCCCTGTCCCCCGCCATTTCACTCCCCTGCTCCCAACTCACACCCCCCTCTCTCATATACCTCTCCACCCCATCTCTCCATCTCATCCTCGGCCTCCCCCTCCCTCTTTCCCCCTCCACCTCACTCACATACACTCTCTTCGTCAGTCTTTCACCCTCCATCCTCTCTACATGGCCAAACCACCTCAGTGTGTTCCTCATAACGCTTCCTATCACATCCACATCAACACCACAACGCTCCTTTATATCCTCATTCGTCAGCCTGTCTCTCCATGTGACTCCACAGGCTCCTCTTAAATAACTCATTTCCACGGCTCTCACTCTTGACTTGTGTCCTTCCAACAACGTCCAAGCTTCACTTCCGTACGTTAGAGTTGGTATCACAATACTGTCATGTAGTAACTTTTTCACTTCCATGCTCACTTCCCTGTTTCTTATCACTGCTTTCAAAGAACCAGCAACCTTTCTTCCCTGCTGTACCCTTTCAAGCACTTCACCCTCCAAACCTCCATCCTTACTCATCACACTACCCAAGTACTTAAACGTACTCACATTTTCCAATTCCTCACCATCCAACCTCGCTGTACATTCACTGACTTCACCTCTCTCAAAGACCATCACTTTACTCTTCCCTACATTCACCTTTAGATTCCGTTTCTTACACACTCTCTCAAACTCATCCACCAAGCCTTGCAGCTCCCCTTCGTCTTCACTCAACAACACAGTATCATCTGCAAACAACAGTACAGGGAGTTTCCAAACACTATCCTCTCTCACCAGGGCCACTCCAACATCCACTACCCTACCTTGTACCTCTTTTATTACCCCATCCATGTACAGATTGAACAGCCATGGAGACATGACACATCCCTGTTTCAACCCAACTTTCAAAGAGAAAAATTCACTTAGGTCACCATCCACACGCACTGCAGCCTTCGCACCATCGTACATACTCTTCACAGCATTCAACAACTTCCCATCTATTCCATATATTCTTAACACTTTCCACAATCCTAGTCTATCCACCCTGTCATATGCTTTCTCCAAATCCATGGAAGCCGCATACAACTTCTTTCCCTTCTCTAGAAACTTTTCCACTAAAGATCTGAGAATGAATATCTGATCTACACAACCTCTTCCCTTCCTAAAGCCTCCCTGTTCTTCTCCAACTAATTTCTCTGTTCTTTCTCTAACTCTGTCAATAAGTATCCTACCATATACTTTTCCTATTATACTAAGAAGACAAATGCCCCTGTGATTACCACACACTTCTTTTTCCCTTTTTCCTTTGTACAAGGGAATAATTATACCTGACTTCCAATCCTCCGGGACTCTACCTTCCTCCCAGGCCAATCTGCACATCTTCCACATCCATTCTACTACTATCTCTCCCCCATGCTTCAGCATTTCACCACACACTCCATCAATTCCTGGGGCTTTCCCTGATTTAACTTTCTTCATTGCTTCCACAACTTCTATCCTACTGATTTCTTCCTGTCTTCTCACCTCCCTCCTTCTTCCAGCCATTCCCCAGCCACTTATACTCGCATTACTTCCATCCTCCACGTTCAACAATTCCTTAAAGTGTTCTCTCCATCTGCTCACTTTTTCTCCCTTCTCCACTAGTAATCTACCATTTTTATCTTTCACTCCCCTGCTAACTTCACTTCCACCCTGTCTTACTCTTTTCACCTCTTTCCAGAACATTTTCTTACAGTCCCTCCACTTTACACTCAAATTCCTTCCAAATTCCTCATCCACTCTCTTCTTACTCTCTCTTACTAATCTTTTCACCTCTCTCTTTCTTTCTACATATAACTCTCTCTTCCGCCTCTCAACTTCTGGGAAAGAGAAATGGATAATGGGAGGTAAAACTTACAGTGGTTAATGCAGGAGGACTGAGAGGGAGGATATGTGGGTTATGAAAAGCAAAATATTTAAAATATAGAGAAAAGTAGGGTTAGGAAGAAACAAGTATAGTGAACCGATAATCCAACTGCTTCTAAGAATAATTCCGCGGAAAAATAACATAAAAATCTTTTGGCGAAGTGAAATGGCGAGACTATACGCCTACCCTACCCTAGACTCCTTAGGAGAGACCACCCCAATTCTAAATAAGCCATCATAGACGAAAGTTCACACACACACACACACACACACACACACACACACACACACACACATACACTTAACCTTATATTTATCAGGTTGGCTACCAGCAGACAGTTTGTTCATTTTAATGGAGGTGTGTTGGACTTAGGTGGTTGGAATCAATTTCGTTTTTAAATATTCTTTAATAACATCATCCACTATGAAGGGTCACTCAGAAAATCGGCATCCAATTATCCACCTAGTGCCCAGCACCGCCGCTTACACTACCTGCTGCACGGTGATGTATTGGGTCGTTTGTCACAGGCTCCGACACAGGCTCCTCGCATATTGTGGTGGTGGTGGTGGTGGTGGTGCAAAGAAGTGAAAGGTTCGAAGGAAGTGCTGGAGTGGGAAGATTTATGAAAGTTATTTTACTGTAGGCCTATATCAACCCCTGCAATCTGATGTTTCATATAATAAAGAATTTTGCTATCTTCAGAAGCTTGTACACCCACGCACCAAAGTTTCTGTACCTCCTTCGGTGGAAGGAAGTGGAAGTCAGGGTTAGAGAGAGGGCAGGCGAACGGACAACCGTGAGTGGTAGTTTGGAACTGAGCTACGAGGCGAATAGTGAGAAACCTAATGAAAATGGAATCGAAACATTTCCATGCTATTCACCTGCAAAACATTATGCGTTCGTAACATACATAGCATATACAGTATTTTAACATAGACTACTATGTTGTCATGGTGTCCTGTGAACCTGACCCATTTGTTTCGGATCCTCATGATAACAAATAAAGCACCGAGCCAGTGGTATATCAGCTGCAACTGGTCATTATCACTGCAGTGATAATTTTTCTGAGTGTTATTCCTGGATTGTCTATAGGTATACTATAGAATGATTGTGAATTCAATGCTGATTCCCACAGTAGCTGTGCGGACGGTTACAAATGTTGCAGTTATATTATATGGACGAATACTCCACATTGTGATGAACAGCGGAGAGCATTGGCCAATAATTTACTATAACCAGATGAAATTAGATGCAAACAACACAAAATATTATGAGACAACGATATCCTGCTCCGCCTTGTTATCCAGGCCTTAACTGTTACTTCACCTCGTACGTGCATTATTTTCCTTCAGTCTCTGCCTCTTTTATTACTTTTATTTCCCGGTATCCTCGTACTGCGAGCCCTCATATTCCTTAGGCTTCGTCCACACGAGTGGGCGGTGCTCGACGGGCAAACAATGATACCAAATCACATTCCAGTTCACACATTTAGAAGGTGGCTGGCGTGCACGAGCGTAGATGACGTCATAAGCAGGAAAACCAGTAGCAAACTATCTATAACACCCTTTCCTGTTGTTGAGGCAATGCTTGCCGTGTAGACAACAGAACAAGTGTGCCTGGTAGTGACCAATGGCCGCCAGAAACTGCTCGATTTGGTAACACTGCTAAAGAAGCAAGGGATATACGCTCAGCAGGCATTGCCCGTCGGACATTGCCCTCTCGTGTGGACGAGGCCTTAGGTGGTTTCTAGTCGTCCGGTCCTATAACGCCTGCTGTATTACATTATTCCTCGCATCATCACTCCCACACAAACAACATTAGCACAAGACTGCTGAATCGTTTATTACCATTATTGGCGCTGCCACTACTAATCCCCCTTTTTCCATTGTGTCTAATTTCCTTCACAATACTACTACTGTTACTCCACTATAAATCTGTATAATAATACATGACTGTCCTTATGGCTGTGTATCTGCTAACCATATTGTCCCTCTCCCACCGTCGACAACTCGTCACTTACCCCGCACCGCTACCCCAGTTACACCCCCCTCTCTCCCACCCACCATTGACTCTACTCCCTCCCCTCCCCACTCCGACACCACATTACCCTTCACCACATCCTTGGGCCAACAGGTTTGTTGTTTACCCTTTACCGGTGAATATGCGTGGTTTGCATTAATAATAATAATGAAAAAAGGAATATGGGAGGCGAATGCTAATCGCCAGCCAGAATATGCTGTTTGCCAAGTCCAAAATTTAGGCCATCTTTTGATACCATGAAGGTTTTATGTTGATAGCTCAAGCCGTTCATAAGCTATAATGGTGCTAAAGGCAGGCGATAAAAACTAGTTGACCTTTGGCAGTTATTTTGGTGACCTTGACCCTGACTCCGAGTGGCTATTTGCGAACTTGTCCAAGATTTTGGCCATATTTTGATACGCTGAAGGTTTCATGTTGATAGTTCAAGCCGTTCATGAGATATAATAGGAACACACACACACACACACACACACACACACACAGAAGCAGGCAAAAACATTATCGCTCTGCCTTCTAAAGATGGGGAATAATAATACTATAACAACAAGAACATAGGTGTGTACTGTAGTGTTCCTAACATTACACTTAAAAACTGTAGACCCAAACGTGCCTATATTACAGAGCACTGATATATTAACCACAGAACCGACCACAGACCGTTGTTATCATTACCACTGGACCTTCCCTATAGCACTTCACCATGATAATACATCCCATTGTAGTCCTTTGTGCGATCACTACACATGTTTGGGAAAAAATAACAGTGCACACCATGCCTACAAACCACTAAAATACGCATGTGACGTTTCAAAGACATCCATCAAGTTAGCGGACAAACAAACATACGACTGGACATAGACTGAGGCCGAATGTCTCGCATCAGTATGTGACGACCTGGCAAAACTGTTACCATGCTGCTTTGCAGGTGTCACCATAGTTATATCAATAATAATAATAATACTCATCATCATCATCATCACATGATATTAGGCACGGCACAGAGGAGGCCAAACACTGTAATAGCATGTGTCGACGCAATGTAGAATGTTTGCCATGACAGAAGGTTGAGCTACTGTCAAACATTAATTTAGGATTACTATAACTCTAACATTACAGCATATTATGGCACTGGTTGGTTTTATGTCACAGCTGTTTTCACGTGTTTTATCAGGAAGATGTCCTCCTCTGTATCATGCATATTAAAATGTGATTACTACTACTACTACTACTACTACTATTATTATTATTATTATTATTATTATTATAACTATGGTGACACCTGCAAAGCAGGACGGTAACAGATTTGCCAGGTCGTCACATACTGATGCGAGACATTCGGCCTCAGTCTATGTCCAGTCGTATGTTTGTTTGTCCGCTAACTTGATGGATGTCTTTGAAACGTCACATGCGTATTTTAGTGGTTTGTAGGCATGGTGTGCACTGTTATTTTTTCCCAAACATGTGTAGTGATCGCACAAAGGACTACAATGGGATGTATTATCATGGTGAAGTGCTATAGGGAAGGTCCAGTGGTAATGATAACAACGGTCTGTGGTTGGTTCTGTGGTTAATATATCAGTGCTCTGTAATATAGGCACGTTTGGGTCTACAGTTTTTAAGTGTAATGTTAGGAACACTACAGTACACACCTATGTTCTTGTTGTTATAGTATTATTATTCCCCACCTTTAGAAGGCAGAGCGATAATGTTTTTGCCTGCTTCTGTGTGTGTGTGTGTGTGTGTGTGTGTGTGTGTGTGTGTGTGTGTGTGTGTGTGTGTGTGTGTGTGTGTGTGTGTGTGTGCGTGTGTGTGTGCGTGTGTGTGTGTGTGTTCTTACCTAATTGTTCTTACCTAATTGTATCTTTACAGGAATGAGTCAAGCTCGTACTGTCCCGTGTCTTAAACCATATTTATCGTACATATCCTTAAATTTGTGAATTGTTTTGGCACACACTATTTCATTCGGTAGTGCATTCCATTGATCAATTGCTCTGTTTGGGAAACTGAATTTCCTTACGTCTTTATCACCTCTCTTCTTATGCAGTTTTTTGAAGTGTCCTCTTGCTGATGCTTCTCCTTATGTTAAGCAATCATTTATGTCTATTTTCTCCTTCCCTGATATGCACTTATATAGCATTATCATGTCACCTCTTTTCCTTCTCTCCTGTAGTGTTGGTAGATTCAGTTTATTTAGTCTTTCTTCGTAACTTAGGTCCCTTAAGCTTGGTATCCATCTTGTAGCGGCCCTTTGAACTTTTTCAATCTTGTCTATATGCTTTTTGAGATGAGGACTCCAGACTACTGATGCATATTCCAGGGTTGGTCTAATGAATGATGTTATTATCCTTCTTAGCATGTCTTCATTTATGTATGTGAATGCTATTCTCATATTTGCAAGCGGTGTATACATGTTCCGTACCTTCTCGCTGATGTGGTCAGCTGGAGATAGTCTGTTATTGATAAACACACCTAGGTCTTTCTCTCTTTCTGATGTGTATAGGGTTTTATTTCCTAACTTATAATCCCAATCAGGTCTTTTTCCACTTTTACCAAACTTGATTACATGACACTTGTCCACATTGAATTCCATTTGCCATGTACTACTCCATTCATGAAGTTTATTTAATTCTTCTTGTAGCTCCCTACAAGAGTCTGTGCTAGTAATTCTCCTTTGTATTTTTGCATCATCTGCAAACATATTCAGATAGCTCTCATTTCCAGTGTTACTGCTTATATCATTTATATACACTAAAAACATGATTGGTGCCAGCACCGAACCCTGTGGTACTCCACTAGTCACTTCTTTCCATGATGAGTAGTTTCCTCTTAGTACTGTCCTCATTTCTCTTTTTATGAGAAAGTCTTGCATCCAACAAAACAGTTTGCCTCGAATTCCTCCTTGATGGTACAGTTTCCATAAAAGTCTTTGGTGTGGTACTGTGTCAAAAGCTTTCTTGAAATCTAAATAGATACTGTCCACCCATCCTTCCCTTTCCTGTATTGTGTTTGTTACTCTGTCGTAGTAGCTCAACAGATTAGTAACACATGATTTTCCTTTTCTGAAACCAAACTGTCTTTCTGTTATCATACTGTGTTCTTCTAGATGATTTACCCAAGCTTTTCTTATAAGTTTTTCTAATACCTTGCTTATAACACTGGTCAGTGATACTGGTCGGTAGTTGAGAGGATTTTGTCTATTTCCTTTCTTGAATAAGGGGACTATATTTGCTTTTTTCCAAATATCAGGTAGTTTCCCTTGACTCAAGGATTTCTTGAAAATTAAAAATAATGGTTTACTTAACTCCTTTGCACATTCTCGTAATACCCAACATGAAATTTCATCAGGACCACTTGCTTTTCCTCTGTCTAATCTACTTAACTCCTCCTGTATTACTTTTTCTGCTATTTGTATAACTGGTAGTATGTGTGGACATGCGTGTTCCACATAGTCCCTCTCAAAATTTTTTTCTTCTGTAAAAGCTAATTGGAAATTCTTATTTAGTGCTTCACAAATATCTTTCTCTTGTGTATAAGTGATTCACTCGTCCGTAATGGATTGTATTATATCTTTTACTTTGGTTTTGCTTCTGATATAGCTGTAAAACAGCTTTGGTTGATCACTACTTTTATTTATTATATCCTCCTCAAACTGTTTTTGGGCTTCCCTCCTTATTCTTGTATAGTCGTTTCTTGCCTGCTTGTAATTATTATACGTCCTTTCACTATTGTGTCTGTATCTATTCCACAACAAATCTCTTCTTTCTTTTGATTTTTTACATTCTGTATTGAACCATTTCTGTATTTTCTTATCTGCTTTGTGCTGTGGGATGTACTTCTGGACTCCTATTTCATAAAATTCACAAAAATTTTTATATACAGCATTTAAATCTTGTCCTCTAAGCTCATTTTCCCAATCAACTTCTAAGAAATACTTCTTTAGGTCATGATAATTTCCCTTTTTATAGTTTAGGCTCTTTTTAACTGTCATTGCTGTTTACTATGTCATATGCTATCCTGAAGTTATAATTTAGTACTGCATGATCGCTTTTGGCGAGTGGAGGGTGATATTTTAAACTGTCAATGTCATTTTCTTGCCTAGTAAATATTAGATATAGCACTGAAGATACATCAAGTCCTCTTTTTCTAGTGGTTTCCCTCACATGTTGCGTTAAGAAAAACTCTTGTACGAGATCCAGGAGCTTTTGGTCCCAACAGCTTTCTTGGCTATTTATATCTAGAGTATTCCAATTTATATTTGTATTGAAGTCCCCAGTTGGTATAATTCTTTCCGATTTCTCTTCCATTTTATGTAGCAATGATCTTATACTCTGATTGAACTCTCTGCCAGGTCCTCATATTCGTCTCTTTCCCATGTGTTTGAACTGGGTGGCATGTACAAATTGGCTACAATTACTTTACCTTCAGATGTGTCTATCTCTACTACAATCAGTTCTACTTGTGATGGTAAATCTAGGTTTATTTCCTTGACTTTTAGATTTTTCTTAGTTAATATTATAATTCCTCCTCCTTTTTTTAAATTTGTCTCTTCTCCATATATTGTATTCCTCTAAGTTTAGTATGTCATTGGATATCCTTGGTGTTAATTTTGTCTCAGTTAGGCATATTATTTGTGGTTCATTTTCTCTGATATAATCATTCATCTCTAGTAATTTAGATACCATTCCATCCACATTTGAGTACATCAACTTTATCATCTTGTTTATATACTTGTCATGACATGGTTCTACTACCTTCCTCCTTTTTCTTCCATCCTGTTTGTGTATCACTTTCGTACCTGCAATCCTATTACTTTGTAAAAAAATTTCTTCTTCTCCTCTTCTGATCTTCCCTCATTTTTTGTTTTTGCTTCCTCCCTTTTCTCTTTCAGTAATTCCAGTTCCTCTTGTGTTAGGCATCTTTTTATCCATACATTTTTGAACTCCTTTTTTTCCATAAGATTCTTTGCATTTTTTAGTATCGCTTCCACAGTGTTTACACTCTGGAAAGTCACCTTTAGATGTCTTGTCTTGCTTTTCTCATATTTCCCTAACCTTTTGTGTTCCTCTATGTCTTTAGTACAGATTTCCTCTGATACTTCTTTCAGTAAGCTCATTACATTTGCCATCTACTTTTTGTCTAGTGATCTTGTTTTTAACTTCTTCCTCTTCTATACCAGTGATTACTATTGATTTATTTATCTCTACTGAATCTCTGACTAACTTTGGATTGTTTTGGATTATTCTTTTCACTTCCTTTTTAATGTTTTTTTCCTCCACCCTTGTTTCTAAGTCTTTCTTTACTTTCACCACTTCAGCATACGTGGTTTCTACATCATTTTTGTAGCTTTCCACAGCTTCATTCACCTGTGTTATCTTCTCCTCAATATCACTGCTCTGGTCCATAAGACTGTTTGCTTGCCTAATCGTCTCTGTGTTATTTTTGAACTCTTCTGTGTGTGTGTGTGTGTGTGTGTGTTTGTTCCTATTATATCTCATGAACGGCTTGAACTATCAACATGAAACCTTCAGCGTATCAAAATATGGCCAAAATCTTGGACAAGTTCGCAAATAGCCACTCGGAGTCAGGGTCAAGGTCACCAAAATAACTGCCAAAGGTCAACTAGTTTTTATCGCCTGCCTTTAGCACCATTATAGCTTATGAACGGCTTGAGCTATCAACATAAAACCTTCATGGTATCAAAAGATGGCCTAAATTTTGGACTTGGCAAACAGCATATTCTGGCTGGCGATTAGCATTCGGCTCCCATATTCCTTTTTTCATTATTATTATTATTATTAATGCAAACCACGCATATTCACCGGTAAAGGGTAAACAACAAGCCTGTTGGCCCAAGGATGTGGTGAAGGGTAATGTGGTGTCGGAGTGGGGAGGGGGGGGAGTAGAGTCAATGGTGGGTGGGAGAGAGGGGGGTGTAACTGGGGTAGCGGTGCGGGGTAAGTGACGAGTTGTCGACGGTGGGAGAGGGACAATATGGTTAGCAGATACACAGCCATAAGGACAGTCATGTATTATTATACAGATTTATAGTGGAGTAACAGTAGTAGTATTGTGAAGGAAATTAGACACAATGGAAAAAGGGGGATTAGTAGTGGCAGCGCCAATAATGGTAATAAACGATTCAGCAGTCTTGTGCTAATGTTGTTTGTGTGGGAGTGATGATGCGAGGAATAATGTAATACAGCAGGCGTTATAGGACCGGACGACTAGAAACCACCTAAGGCCTCGTCCACACGAGAGGGCAATGCCCGACGGGCAATGCCTGCTGAGCGTATATCCCTTGCTTCTTTAGCAGTGTTACCAAATCGAGCAGTTTCTGGCGGCCATTGGTCACTACCAGGCACACTTGTTCTGTTGTCCACACGGCAAGCATTGCCTCAACAACAGGAAAGGGTGTTGTAGATAGTTTGCTACTGGTTTTCCTGCTTATGACGTCATCTACGCTCGTGCACGCCAGCCACCTTCTAAATGTGTGAATTGGAATGTGATTTGGTATCATTGTTTGCCCGTCGAGCACCGCCCACTCGTGTGGACGAAGCCTAAGGAATATGAGGGCTCGCAGTACGAGGATACCGGGAAATAAAAGTAATAAAAGAGGCAGAGACTGAAGGAAAATAATGCACGTACGAGGTGAAGTAACAGTTAAGGCCTGGATAACAAGGCGGAGCAGGATATCGTTGTCTCATAATATTTTGTGTTGTTTGCATCTAATTTCATCTGGTTATAGTAAATTATTGGCCAATGCTCTCCGCTGTCCATCACAATGTGGAGTATTCGTCCATATAATATAACTGCAACATTTGTAACCGTCCGCACAGCTACTGTGGGAATCAGCATTGAATTCACAATCATTCTATAGTATACCTATAGACAATCCAGGAATAACACTCAGAAAAATTATCACTGCAGTGATAATGACCAGTTGCAGCTGATATACCACTGGCTCGGTGCTTTATTTGTTATCATGAGGATCCGAAACAAATGGGTCAGGTTCACAGGACACCATGACAACATAGTAGTCTATGTTAAAATACTGTATATGCTATGTATGTTACGAACGCATAATGTTTTGCAGGTGAATAGCATGGAAATGTTTCGATTCCATTTTCATTAGGTTTGTGGGAAATATTTTCCCCCAGAGCAGTTGCGCTCTCTAAATTTATCATAGTTTATCCCTGGTTAAAGGCAGAGGACGTAGAGACTGTTGTTAATTTTTCAAGCGGTTTTAATAACCCAGAAACGACGTTCTCTTTAATAATTCTTGTTATTGATAAATTAAATGCTACTGCATTTAACCCCTGAGGACAACTATGCATTGTAAATACATGTAATTATGTGGTATTTTCCACTGACCTAAGCTGCGTCTGCGCGATAGGTGACGTGGCAAGCAGGGAAAGATTCCCCTGTTAAGGCAGATGTGGAATTAAGATATTTACATAGTTAAAGGGAATAATTGGTCTAACTTTAATTTAAGTGGAACTAAGATTAATTTGTTAGATTTGCCCTGTACATATCATGATGTAATTTGACTGTATTTAGTACTGTAAATAACTAAAAGTTGGCAACCTACCATTCTATGAGGGAGGTAGAATTGCCGCGTTCACTCACTCTGTTCCTAGTCGCTCTCAAGCTAGGTTGTACATACGCACCATAAGGACGCTTGCTTGCTCATGCAACTACACTAAGCAGCCTCATCGTCATCGGTTATCGATCACTCCCTCTTCACTAGCTAAGTATCCTTTACGAATTGGCCAATTCAAGGGGGGATTAGCTATGAGGTAGAAGAGAAATAGTTATTGTAGGTGAGTTAAGGTTAAGTTACGTTTCACCTAACTCTATGAGACTTGTTTGATTTACTTAAGAACAACTTTATAAACGAGTAACGACCTACGAGTTGTTATTAGTAAATACCAGAAATTTCTTACATAGCGGTGCTCCGGCAGGGATACCGGCTTGTATACATTAAACTATTTTCACATTGTGGTGTCCAGAAAGAGGGCCCCGATTGGTTTAACAGAATTACTCTACATTTTTCACAAGGTTTCTTACTATTCGCCTCGTAGCTCAGTTCCAAACTACCACTCACGGTTGTCCGTTCGCCTGCCCTCTCTCTAACCCTGACTTCCACTTCCTTCCACCGAGGGGGATACAGAAACTTTGGAGCGTGGGTGTACTGTGTTTAATCGAGTCCTCTGCTTGTGAAGAAGTTAATCAAGGCTATAGCTACTCCTTTTATGACGATAAAGTCTGTCTTAAGCTGAAAACGCTTGCCATAAGGAAGCATGTATAAAATAACTAAATTTGTATAAGATTTAATAGATTACAGAACATGAACAGACATTGTTTGTAATGTCATATGATTATAAAAAATACTCTGATCACTTAAAAAACCGAAATACTCAAGCTGGGTAAGAATGAGTGATTCGTGGAACATAGCCCTTCCAGACCTGGTTGTTGTTCTCAAGAGGATTATATACGGCTGGCAGTTGCGAGAATAAAATACGTCAGTAGAGCAATCTTACTGGGGTTTATTTTGAGGATCTCACGAGGCTGGGCACACGAGTAAATTACATCCCAACTACTGGCTTCTTCCTGAAATAATTTGGTTCACCTTATCTTCATTGGCGTTTCTATTCATCACTGTACTAAGCTTAGTACCTGAAAATGTCAAGCAAATGTTAGAAATATGTTCCATTAACTCACAAAAAAATGTCGCCATTATTTCTTATGGATTCCTCTTTCTGTGAAAATAACTGCCAGGTTGATAGTTATGATATACTGATAAAATACTTGAACCTACATGCAAATTCAGTCAGATTTTTCGTCCTTCCACCCTGTTATTGCTTTCTTACGCCTTTTCCATCCAACATCTTGCCACTTTCCTCCCATCTTTCCCCCGGCTCAGTCGCTTTTTTGTCCAACCCCCTCACACCCTGTTACTCTCCCTTTATACCAAGGAAGCTTAAGATGAGGCAGAGTGAGGACTGTTTTCAGACGTGTCTTTCTTCAGGAGGCGGGCCTTCCTGCACTTTTATAAGTAATTGATATTTTATAAATTATTCTTTTATTATTTTTCAATGTTATTTTTCCTACTATCAGATATTAAATCCATTTTGAATATGCACTTTTTATTTTGCTGCGGCTTTTACCTTGTTGTCCGGCGGCATATGACCTTGGCAGTTGCGTCACCAGACTTTAATACATTCAATCAATCAATCAATCAGACGTGGCTTCCACGTTAGATGTCAATGGCGTTGATTCATGTTATCTGATACTGTGATGCAGGAAGGCGCGAGATCTTCAAAATGGTAAACAAACCAGTCGCCTTAGCCACCAAACCTCCCACATATTCCCAGCATACTTGCTGTGTATTTGCAACTAATGCCACACCTTGCCAGGGTTGAAGCTTCGTTTGTTCTACAAAGATGCTAGAGGGTGCGTATTTATAGCTGAAGTTGTTTTCTCGAAATGAACAAGTAAATAACGTAATGTTACGTCCCCCACCCCACACTGCCACAGGCTCCAACAGCAGTAGTCAGTATAGGAAGGACGTTGCCCACTGAGTTGTTCTCCTTCCTATGGTCAGCCTTTCGGTGTACAGCACACAGATCAGCTGAGGAGAAAATAAACACTGACTTCTTAAAGTTCACTGTCTTTATTTTCCAAATAAATCCACTTAATGCTTTCCAACTTCACTTCACTGTACTCACAAGCAATGGAGCTATTCAAACTTTACTAACTGCTATTACACGTAATGCTTGACAACACTTCACAGTTATTACACTTAATGCTTGACAACACATCACTGTTTTCACAAGTACTGAAAATACACAATCTGCCCTGACACTGCACAACACTCGGACTGAACTGAAAACCGACTGGACTGGTTCTAGTCTCTTACCCACCCTTATATAAACTTGCATTGTTCGAGAATTATCTACATTTTACGAGAACAACAGTTTTGGTGTATTCTGGAGAGAGAGAGAGAGAGAGAGAGAGAGAGAGAGAGCACAGTTACCAACTCAGAGACAAGCAAAACATTGCCAGTTTTCTTACAATACATAACACTATAAATTATTTAGCATACTGACTTAAATTACATAATTTAACAAGCAATCGCATAAATAAAACATTATAAAGAATATGAGCAGAAAAATTAATGCTTAAGTTACGAAATAACTACGCTCACAAACAGCTGGCAAACTGGCAACTCTGACTCATATCGGAGCTAGCTACCGTAAACGTCGGGAAACATTGAGAAACATCTCGACTACCTAACTGGCAAATTTCGCCTCTTAACACTACCCCCTTCCTAGTTCTTTGTCGTCCCGACAAAACTACCACAATATAATCAAACATGAACTTTAATCCTAATGAAACATCGAACTATACACAAAATAATCCTTGAACTTATCAGGTCTTCTTCTATGCCGCTTCTGACGACGTCCTTGCTCCCCCACACAGTCCACTCCTGGAAGGTCTTGGTCCTCTTCCTGATGCACTTCTTCTCTCAGGAAACTGTCACCATCCTCTTGCACTTCAGCTCCTTGATCCTCTTGAACATTCTCGGCTGCGGAAGAGCACGATTCCTCGGAGATGTCCCGGCTGTATTGTCCTGGCCCATGTTACTGCCACAGACGGTTCACATGTACTATTGCGGGCAGGAGTTGTTAGCCACCCTCCTCCAGCCAACCCGTGTATGTGGCAGCGTCGCATTCACGAGCACAGAAGTTGCCTTCGATGCATTTCTGTCGAAAGATATCTCATCAGCTTTGGGCTTGTAATGAAGGTTTGACTCTGATAGCACGAATATATCACATTTATTATTTAGTAACTTTTTTTCTCATACAATACCAAGCAAGCGAATTAAATATGTTTCTTGGATTCCACTCCATGACTTCCTGTACCGTAGGTTTGAATCAACGAACACAAAGAGTGAACAAGTTCGAAGCATTCATTTGTTACCGAGAGAGAGAGAGAGAGAGAGAGAGAGAGAGAGAGAGAGAGAGCGAGAGCGTGTATGGTGAGCACCTGTGAATTTTGGAGAAATGAGGTGGAGGCAGACTGGCGCAGGGAAATGCAAGGGATGAGAAACCCTGGATTCCTGCACTCTATTGAAAACAGGCCATAGTGTGAATATTTCTTCCATCAGTCACTAGAACTTGCCTTGCTTTGTAATAAAGGGTCTTTTTTTTTTTTTTATTTTTTTTTTTAAGGATTGTCGGAGGAATGATGAATTAGGAGATAAATGCTGATGATTTAACAAAAAGTTGTGCTTAAGAAAATAATTTGCCTCTCTGCCCAGAGAGGGATATCCAGCTAATGAGAAAAATACTCATTGGTTTGCTAGAAATCTCCAGGTGTCAACCACCAGAAAAAATAATGCGAACATAAGGCATTTAACAGAAGCTGCGCGGCCTGCCTAATAATTTGACAATGTCAACTGGCGTTGCCCAGAATAAAACCCGTCTGTCATTTTGTCCGACGAGAAGTTATCCTGGGATAAATAAACTCCTTCGTCATCAGCCAAAGGAAAAATTCCCTGTTTAGCTCGAGCACGTTATTTATTCGTATCGCATAAGATAATGTGTATGTAGCCGGAATGAAGCCCATTATCTACGGCCTGGCAACCTCCTTGTAAAGAGTACTATTTTCTACCGACAGACTGATTTAAGCGGCGTGAGACTCATCTTTCGTGTAAGGAAATCCACCTCGCCTCTGTGTGTGTGTGTGTGTGTGTGTGTGTGTGTGTGTGTGTGTGTGTGTGTGTGTGTGTGTGTGTGTGTGTGTTGAATTGCGAGTTATCTGACTTGTGGAGCATGGTAGGGTTGGCAGGTTTACTGACTGGGTGGATGGACTGGTTAGCGTAAGCTGGTGGTTTCACAGGCGGATTAGGTGAAATGGGTGGGCGAGAGGGAGGGAAAGGGTTGTTGGGCTGGTTAAGTAGGGTGGAGTGGGGTTCGTGCATTAAGTGGGGTGGGTGGTGGGGCTACCTGTAGGACAAGAAAAAGACGGGTTTATGTCGTCCTACTTTTGAGACATACTAAGCCTGTGGGTATATGCGTTGATGGGTGGGTGTGTAGGTGGATGGACGGATTGTGGGAAAACAGGCCTCTGGGATTAGGTCACTTGAGTGAATACGTTCGAGTTGGGAATAGATCAGTGTGCGGAAAATCCGTCCACAGGGAATATTATTCTGGAATCATGCTGAAGTAGGTATATAGAGCCAGTAGGTTACAAAAGGTTCATCGTGCAATACCTCTGTTGGTTAAGAGGTCTGCGTTTCAACTGCACGCATCAGTGGGTGATATAACCATGTCGGATAACAGGTTTATGGGGAAAATAGGCTCATTGTGAAAAATATGTCCATGGGTATACGACCATGTGGGAAACCTGCATCCATGGAGAGATTTAAGGTCGACGGAGAAATTGGTCCGTTGGGAGGAAATACATCAATGGGGAAAATTAGTTCATGGGAAAATAGGTTTACATAGAAAAGTAGGCGTCTTTCAAAAAAAGTCATTAAGGAAAATAGATCCATGGGGGAGTTCCGAGTGGTGAAAATGTCCGTTGATAAAAATATTAATGAGGTGAAAATAGGTCCATAGGGGCGTACACGTACTGTAAACATACATGGAGATATTTGAAATAGATGGGACAAACTTCCCAACTTTTAACAGCGACCGTTGCCTGGAACTAGGCTTACCACTGCACATCTTGGACCAAACAACCATTAGCCAGACCCTATTACCACTTCGTCATCCAATTATTATATTTCATAATTTACCTTCATTTAGTCATTTAGGCATAGAAAGCCAACCGAAACGAAAGGAAAAATCCCTGTTTAACTGTGTTGAACATCTCATTTCTCCACCTCATTCCTCTAAAATTCACAGGCACCCACTTCTCTCTCTCTCTCTCTCTCTCTCTCTCTCTCTCTCTCTCTCTCTCTCTCTCCTGGTCACAAATGAATATTTAGAACTTGTTCACTCTGTGTTCGCTGGTTTAAACCTACAGCAAGTCGTGGAGTGGACCCAAATATATATTTGTAACTTGCTCGGCTCTAAACGAGAAACAACTTATCAAATAATCAGTATGATATATTCGTGTTATCAGAGTCAAACCTTCAAAGTAAATATTGCAATTGCTTTATCCATTAATACTAGCCCAAAGCTGAAGAGATATTTTTCGACAGAAATGAATCGAAGGCAACTTCTGTGCTCGTGAATGCAACACTGCTACATTCACGGGTTGGCTGGACGAGGGTGGCTAACAACTCCTGGCCGCAATAGTACCACCTTTGGGCTAGACTTCCTGCCAGAGCTGCCATTTACGGAAATTCGTCTGCTAGCACGGACAAAACTGAGCATCGATGACGTATACGGATGAGTGTGACGTCACTCATCCGTTCCACGGAAACTACGGATTTTCTCTTTATTTGCCAATTTCTCTGATTTACGCGAAGTAAATGCCTATGTTAGGGCGTTTTATTCGTGTATACACTCAATACACTGTGACATGTACAGTTTTAGGTCACATGCAATCGTGTCGTAGTCAATATACTTAGTCATACTAGCAACGATGGCCCAATCTGTCCCTGACGTTGGTCTTTCTTTTTTTTTTTTTTATGCGAGGAAGAAGGAACCAAAGGCCATGAGCCCGCAATAATACAGTTCCCTCCAAGAGAAAAACAAAATACAATAGAGAGCCAAATTCAAGATCCGATTATTTTGAGATGCCTGGACACACTGCGTTTGAAAGACTGGAGATCATAGGCAGCAGGAAATACAGACAGAGGGAGACAGCTCCAGAGCTGACCTGTTGCATAAATGAAAGACTGGGAGTAACGGTTAACTCTTGCATTAGAGAGTTGGACAGAAAAGGGATGAGAGTTTGCTGCCAGACGGGTGCTACGCGCCAGTCGTAGAGGTGGAGGAATGCAAGCAGACAGTTCAGAGGAGCAGTGACCATTAAAGTAGCGATAGAAAAGAGATAAAGATGCAACGGTGCGGCGAAGAGACAGAGGTTGAAGGGAGTCAGTAAGAGTTAATGAGACGAAAAGCCTTTGACTCCACCCTATTGAGAAGAGCTGTATGTGGGGAGCCTCCCCACACATGAGAGTTGTACTCCACACAGGGGCGGATAAAACCCCTGTATAGAGTCAACAATTGTGCAGGGGTAAAGAAAGAGCGGAGTCGGCTTAGCACACCCAATCTCTTGGAAGCAGATTTTACAAGAGATGTAATATGATCTTTCCAAGATAAGTCCCGAGTAAATGAAACCCCAAGCATGTTCAAGGATGATGCAGGATTAAGCTGAATATTATTAAACATTAGTGGGTATACCTGTGGAAGATTTTGTCGGGTTGATATGTGTAAGAACTGAGTCTTAGATGCATTAAAAACAACCATATTATTTTTATCCCAATCAGAGATACGAGCCAAGTCAGACATTAGGTGTGCCATAGCCTCATCCCTTGTTTGTTGAAGTAACTGTTGAGATGGGCGTTGCGGGAACCGAATGGAAAGGTGAAGGGTAGAGTCATCAGCGTATGAGTGGATAGGGTTAGATGTACATCTTAGAAGATCATTGATGAATAAAAGGAAGAGAGTTGGTGATAGGACAGAGCCTTGAGGAACACCACTGTTGATAGATCTAGAAGAATGATGGCCGTCTACAACAGCGGCTATAGAACGACCAGAAAGGAAGCTAGTGATGAAGGCAGAGATAGAAGGATAGAAACCGTAGGAGAGCAGTTTGGAAATTAAAGATTTATGCCAGACTCGATCGAAAGCCTTTGAGATGTCAAGTGCAATGGCAAAGCTTTCGCCAAAGTCCCGAAAGGAGGATGACCAGGAGTCTGAAAGGTAGGTGAGAAGATCGCCAGTGGAGTGTCCTGACGGAACCCGTACTGACGATCGGAAAGAAGGTTGTGATAGGAAAGATGCCTTAAAATTTTTCTATTGAGAATTGACTCGAAAACTTTTGAAATACAGGATGTTAAAACAATTGGACGATAGTTGGAGGGTTGGCAGTGGTCACCCTTCTTTGGGACTGGCTGGATGAGAGCAAACTTCCAGCAAGAAGGAAAGGTACAAGATGACAGACAAAGGCGAAAGAGTTTGCCCAGGCAGGGTGTAAGCACAGAAGCACAGTTCTTGAGAACAACAGGAGGGACCCCATCAGGCCCATATGCCTTGTTAGTACTGAGGCCAGTGATGGCAGAAAAAACATCAACTGAAGAAATTTTAATGTCAGCCAAGAGGAAGTCAGAGGGCGGAAGTGATGGAGGAACAGCACCGGAATCGTCTAAGATGGAATTGGAGGAGAAAGTCTGTGTGAAGAGATCTGCTTTATCAGTAGAAGAAATAGCTACAGAACCATCAGAGTAGAAAAGAGGAGGGAAGGATGATGAGGTAAAGTTGTTAAAAAGATTTTTGGCAAGGTGCCAGAAGGAGCGGGAAGAATTCGAGTTGGAGAGTTGAGAGCATTTAGTATGGATGAAATTATTTTTAGTAGAGCGAAGAACAGACTTAGCACGATTCCGGGCAGAAACGTAAAGATGATGTGATTCAGGGGTGGGTTGGCTCCGGTACCTTTTGTAGGCCCTCTCCTTGTTGTGGACAGCATTAGAACAAGCGTGATTAAACCAAGGCTTTCTTGCATTAGTCAAAGGATATGAGAAAGGAATGTATGCTTCCATGCCCGAGAGAATAACCTCCGTAATGCGCAAGGTACACTCAGATGGCTCCCGGCCATGGAAGCAATAATCATTCCAGGGAAAATCAAAGAAGTACTGCCTGAGGGCCTCCCATTCTGCGGCTCCAAAATGCCACAGATTATGCTTCCCTGGAGGGTCCACAGGCCACACCGGAGTGATAGGACAGGTTAAGGCAATAAAGTTGTGATCTGAGGAGCCCAACGGAGAGAAAAGATTAACAGAGTAAGCAGAAGGATTAGTTGTGAGGAAGAGGTCAAGTATGTTGGAGCTCTCTCCAAGGCGGTCAGGGATATGGGTAGGGTGCTGTGCAAGCTGCTCTAGGTCATTAAGGATTGAAAAGATGTAAGCTTGTTCACCAGGTGGATCCGTGAAAGGAGAGGAGAGCCAAAGGTGGTGGTGAACATTGAAATCTCCTAGAATGGAGATTTCAGAGAAAGGAGAAATGGATAGAATGTGTTCCATTGTAGATGTAAGATAGTCAAAGAATTTTTGATAGTAGAATTAGGGGATAAGTAAACAGCACAGATATATTTAGTCAGAGAATGACAGGACAGCCGAAGCCAGAGTGTAGAGAATTCAGAAGAATCAAGTTTAGGAACATGAGAGCAAGATAAGTCGTTGCGTATATATACACAACAGCCACCTTTGGCTTTGAAATGAGTATAGAGAAAGGAGAAGGATACAGAAAAGGGTTTGCTGTCAGTTGCCTGAGACAGCTGAGTCTCCGTTGGAAAAAGAAGGTGAGGTTTAGAGGAGGAGAGGTGGTGCTCAACAGATCGAAAGTTAGAGGAAAGGCCGCGAATTTTGCAGAAATGAAGAAGAAGAGAGTCAGACAGTGGTTCCAGGCACTTCGAGTCGTCACCGGGAGAGGGGCGGATGGTGGGTGTCCAGAAAAACATTTTTAACTGGGGTGTATCAGTAAGGTTACGGTCACCATTCCCAAGGTTTTGGTAAGTTACTTTAAGTTTCGTTATTACTTTATAGGTTATTGTGTTCAGCCCTGAATTATTCTGTGTGATTTAGCAGTGTTTGCCCTACAGCATTAATGCTTCATTCTCCTCGTTATATTGATAGAAAACGTGATGATAGCGAAAAATAAAGTAACACTTTCGTATATAATGTACGATATCGCAGTGATGATAGGGTGGAATAAAGTAATACGTACAGTATATGTAATATACAATATCATGAAATCACAGTCGATTACCTACAGGCTGTTAGTAGGACGACTTGAATAGGTACGTAATTATGTATTTCATGCATTTACAAGTTGTCATGACACCCACCAAGAAATTTGGAGACGAGTGGTTATTTAACGTGGATTATCAGCCCTGGTTGTCAAGAGTGGAACACGATTCGTCTAAAGCTAACTGCAACGCTTGCACGAGGTCTCTGGGAGCTGAATGTATATAATAATATATTAATGTTATATTATTTGATTGCTTAGAATGTGGTATTATTTTTGTTATTTCATGGTTTAAATTTACCAATTTAGCCTAGGTCATATTGTTGCTATGTCATGATTTCGTGTAGGCCTTACACAATAAATCATTTCTGAAGCTCGTGGAATTTACCTTATTTATTTAATATATGATCATATATATAATTGCCAGATAGTATATTACATAGCTTTATGCGATAATGTAAGCTAGGTTGCACAAGATTAATGTTTGGCTAACGGGAAAAACAAGGAATAATGTGAATATGATACATAAATGGTAGGCTTTCGTCTGTTTGTCATAGTTACACCCACAGAGTTACGCCAATGGACAAAGAAAACTATATGACGTCATATATCCTTAAAGGAGCTGTGAGTGGCCAGGGTCTCTGACCACTCAGAGTGCACGGAATTTCATCACACGGAAATCAGACAGCCCTGACTTCTTGCCTCCCCTAATCCGATATGTTACGTCTGATAGGCGGTGCAACATAGTGTAAGGCCCATCCCATGGGCTCTGCAGCTTTGGTGACTGTCCCTTCTTTTGCTGAGGATTGTATAACCAAACTTGGTCACCATCCTTGAAGCTCACCTCGCTTGTCTTGGCTTCATACTTGCCCCCCCCCCCAAGGGGGGGGTCCATAAATGCCCCCACCATCTGCACCTCTCACGGTGACGACTCAAGGTGCCTGGAACCACTGTCTGACTCTCTTCTTCTTCATTTCTGCAACATTCACGGCCTTTCCTCTAACTTTCGATCTGTTGAGCACCACCTCTCCTCCTCTAAACCTCACCTTCTTTTTCTAACGGAGACTCAGCTGTCTCAGGCAACTGACAGCAAACCCTTTTCTGTATCCTCCTCCTTTCTCTATACTCATTTCAAAGCCAAAGGTGGCTGTTGTGTATATATACGCAACGACTTATCTTGCTCTTGTGTTCCTGAACTTGATTCTTCTGAATTCTCCACACTCTGGCTTCGGCTTTTCTGTCATTCTCTGACTAAATATATCTATGCTGTTTACTTATCCCCTAATTCTACTGACTATCAAAAATTCTTTGACTATCTTACTTCTACGATGGAACACATTCTATCCATTTCTCCTTTCTCTGAAATCTCCATTCTTGGAGATTTCAATGTTCACCACCACCTTTGGCTCTCCTCTCCTTTCACGGATCCACCTGGTGAATAAGCTTACATCTTTTCTATCCTTAATGACCTAGAGCAGCTTGTACAGCACCCTACCCGTATCCCTGACCGCCTTGGAGAGAGCTCCAACATACTTGACCTCTTCCTCACAACTAATCCTTCTGTTTACTCTGTTAATCTTTTCTATCCATTGGGCTCCTCCGATCACAACCTTATTACCTTAACCTGTCCTATCACTCCGGTACGGCCTGTGGACCCTCCAGGGAAACGTTGTCTGTGGCATTTTGGAGCCGCGGACTGGGAGGCCCTCAGGCAGTACTTCTTTAATTTTCCCTGGAATGATTATTACTTCCATGGCTGGGAGCCATCTGAGTGTGTCTTGTGCATTACGGAGGTTATTCTCTCGGGCATGGAAGCATACATTCCTTTCTCATATCCTTTGACTAAAGCAAGAAAGCCTTGGTTTAATCACGCTTGTTCTAATGCTGTCCACAACAAGGAGAGGGCCTACAAAAGGTACCGGAGCCAACCCACCCCTGAATCACATCATCTTTACTTTTCTGCCCGGAATCGTGCTAAGTCTGTTCTTCGCTCTACTAAAAATATTTTCATCCATACTAAATGCTCTCAACTCTCCAACTCGAATTCTTCCCGCTCCTTCTGGCACCTTGCCAAAAATCTTTTTAACAACTTTACCTCATCATCCTTCCCTCCTCTTTTCTACTCTGATGGTTCTGTAGCTATTTCTTCTACTGATAAAGTAGATCTCTTCGCACAGACTTTCTCCTCCAATTCCACCTTAGACAGTTCCGGTGCTGTTCCTCCATCACTTCCCCCCTCTGACTTCCTCATGGGAGACATTAAAATTTCTTCAGTTGATGTATTTTCTGCCATCACTGGCCTCGGTACTAACAAGGCATATGGGCCTGATGGGGTCCCTCCTGTTGTTCTCAAGAACTGTGCTTCTGTGCTTACACCCTGCCTGGGCAAACTCTTTCGCCTTTGTCTGTCATCTTGTACCTTTCCTTCTTGCTGGAAGTTTGCTCTCATTCAGCCAGTCCCAAAGAAGGGTGACCACTCCCAACCCTCCAACTATCGTCCAATTGTTTTAACGTCCTGTATTTCAAAAGTTTTCGAGTCAATTCTTAATAGAAAAATTTTAAGGCATCTTTCCTATCACAATCTTCTTTCCGATCGTCAGTATGGGTTCCGTCAGGGACGCTCCACTGGCGATCTTCTCACCTACCTTTCAGACTCCTGGTCATCCTCCTTCGGGACTTTGGTGAAAGCTTTGCCATTGCACTTGACATCTCAAAGGCTTTCGATCGAGTCTGGCATAAATCTTTAATTTCCAAACTGCCCTCCTACGGTTTCTATCCTATCCTTCTATCTGTGCCTTCATCACTAGCTTCCTTTCTTGTCGTTCTATAGCCGTTGTTGTAGACGGCCATCATTCTTCTCCTAGATCTATCAACAGTGGTGTTCCTCAGGGCTCTGTCCTATCACCAACTCTCTTCCTTTTATTCATTAATGATCTTCTAAGCTGTACATCTAACTCTATCCACTCATATGCTGATGACTCCACCCTTCACCTTTCCATTCGGTTCCCGCAACGCCCATCTCAACAGTTACTTCAACAAACAAGGGATGAGGCTATGGCATGCCTAATGTCTGACTTGGCTCGTATCTCTGACTGGGATAAAATATGGTTGTCTTTAATGCATCTAAGACTCAGTTCTTACACCTATCAACCCGTCAAAATCTTCCACAGGTATACCCACTAATGTTTAATAATATTCAGCTTAATCCTGCATCATCCTTGAACATGCTTGGGGTTTCATTTACTCGGGACTTACCTTGGAAAGATCATAATACATCTCTTGTATAATCTGCTTCCAAGAGATTGGGTGTGCTAATCCGACTCCGCTCTTTCTTTACCCCTGCACAATTGTTGACTCTATACAGGGGTTTTATCCGCCCCTGTGTGGAGTACAACTCTCATGTGTGGGGAGGCTCCCCACATACAGCTCTTCTCAATAGGGTGGAGTCAAAGGCTTTTCGTCTCATTAACTCTTACTGACTCCCTTCAACCTCTGTCTCTTTGCCGCACTGTTGCATCTTTATCTCTTTTCTATCGCTACTTTAATGGTCACTGCTCCTCTGAACTGTCTGCTTGCATTCCTCCACCTCTACGACGGGCGCGTAGCACCCATCTGGCAGTAAACTCTCATCCTTTTTCTGTCCAACTCTCTAATGCAAGAGTTAACCGTTACTCCCAGTCTTTCATTTATGCAACAGGTCAGCTCTGGAACTGTCTCCCTCTGTCTGTATTTCCTGCTGCCTATGATCTCCAGTCTTTCAAACGCAGTGTGTCCAGACATCTCAAAATGATCGGATCTTGAATTTGGCTCTATATTGTATTTTGTTTTTCTCTTGGAGGGAACTGTTACTGCGGGCTCATGGCCTTTGGTTCCTTCCTCCTCGCATAAAAAAAAAAAAAAAAACTTCATCACCTCTCCTAAAAACCTGAGGGCTCCTTGCACTTAGTGGTGTACCTCAGCCAGCCTTTCTTCAAGCTGGAAGTGTCTGTAAGCAGCTCTTCACCAGGTGGTCTTCCCATTAACAAGCCAGCAGGTAAGTGTAACTCATGGCCCAACATCAGTTTTGCAGAGGTGTAGCTGGTAGACTCATAGAATGCAGACCGATATGCCATCAGCAATGCAGGTAATTTCTGGTCCCATTCTGTTTGTCCATATACGCAGTACTTGGTCAGTTCTTGTCCTAGGATCCAGTTGAATTTCTGCACCATCCCATCTGAATGTGGCCTTAGTGGTGTCGTCCTGGTCTTCTTGATCCCCCATGACTTGCAGCATTCATGGAACACAGAAGACTCGAAGTTTCTACCCTGGTCTGAATGTAGCTCTTGTGGCATCCCAAAACGACATAAAAATTGCTCAACTAACACCCGAGCAATAGTCGCAGCCTCTTGATCGGGGATAGCATAGGCTTTTGGCCACTTTGTGTAGTCCATGGTGACATATATAACGGTTTCCTCTTTCAGTGAGTGGCAAAGGTCCAGCAATGTCCACTACGACTCTTTCCAACGGTGCACCCACTTGGTACAGCTGGAGAGGGGCACAGCCACGTTTCTTGGGTCTCTTCTTGGCACAACTCACATCACAGCCCTGACACCATTCTTCAACATCCTGATGCATGCCAATCCAGTAAAACGTCTGTTGCAGCCGGCTTAGAGTTTTCTTCACTCCCAGGTGCCCACTAGTGATCTGGATATGGGACTTAACCAAGATCTCGGACCTCATCTTCTTCGGAACCACTAGTTACCAATACTTGCTGAGGCCGTCGGCTGTCTCCCACTTATGCTCCGGTAGTCCGCTGTTCAGACGAAGAAGGTTCCACTGACTCCAGTAACTCTTGGTTCCAGGGCTTAGCCTGGAAACTTACTTCCATGATGGTCACACTATACTCAACTGCAGCCATTCTAGCACTGGTTGTAAATCTGCATCCTCCATCTGTATCCTCTTCAGGTCTTCATCTGACACTGGCCCTGTCACTGCAGTATGGCTGCATTTCTTACTATGATCTTCCTTTTTAATACACTGCCGTCACTCCAGATCACAAGGCTGACGACTCAGGCTGTCAGTATTGTCATGTACCCACCTAGGATGGTGCTGCACCTCATAATTGAGCTGGTCTAACTTTCCAAGCCAGCATGTCAATTGTCCTTCTGGATTCTTTAGTGTTTTCAGCCACTTCAGTGCTGCATGGTCCATCCTGATGATGAAGTAGGACACATACAAGTAGGGATAGAAGAAATCAAGGCTCTTCATCACTGCCAAGAGCTCCTTACGGGTCACACAATAGTTCTGCTCCAGTGGGCTGAGCTTCTTGCTGTAATACGCCACCACATACTCCTTGTCATCCTTCTGTGACAGGACTCCACCAATACCATGGTCACTAGCATCACAGTCCAAGATAAATGGCTGATTCTGCTCTGGGTTCGGCAATACTGGAGAGCTTGCCAAAGCATGCTTGAGTTTGTTGAAAGTTTTCTGAGTCTCTGCTGTCCATGCAAACTTCTGCCTTTTCCCCAATAGCTTGTGAAGAGGTGCAGCTATCATTGCAAAGTCTTTGACAAAACGCCGATAGCAGGTGCACAAGCCCAGGAAACTCTGTAGCTCTCTCACACAAGTTGGAACTGGCCAGTTTTCTACAGCTGCCACCTTCTCTGGGTCAGTACAGATGCCGCTTTCACCTACAATGTTTCCCAGATACTTTACTTCCTTCTTCTTGGGGTTCAACTTGAGATGCGGTGCATGGATCCTGTTCAACACCTCTGACAGCCTCTCCAGTTCCCGCTCGAAAGTCCGTCTAAACACAATTACATCGTCCAGACAAATGAGAGCCATCTGCCAGAGCAGGCCTTCAAGTATACGGTCAGTGAGGTGCTCAAGAGTAGCTGGGGGATTGCATAGTCCAAATGGCATCACTTTAAACTGCCATAAACCCTGTCCATAAGAAAAGGCTGTCTTCTCTTTGTCCTCCTCTGCAACCTTGACCTGGTGGTATCCTGCCTTCATGTCTAGAGTGGAGAACCACTTGGCACCTGACAGAGCATTCAGGGTGTTATCAATTCTTGGCAAGGGGTATGCATCCTTCACTGTCATTTCATTCAGGGCTCGATAATCTATACAGCACCTTACTGAGCCATCCTTTTTCCATACTAGAACCACTGCTGATGTCCAAGGACTGCTGGACTTTTCTTTTACTCCTTGACTTTGGAAATTCTCCATCACCTTCTACATTTCTAGCCTTTGGGCTGGCGCCATCCTCTGTGCTGGCTGTTTAACTGGGCAATGATCTCCGGTGTATATACTATGCTCCACCAGATCAGTGCACCCCAGGTCTAGGTCTCCGGTGGAGAAGACATCAGCAAACTTTGTCAGCAGCTGCCTCAACTTCAGCACTTGTGAGAATCCAGGCACTGGCAACTGCTTGAGAAAAGGTCTTGTAGGTGCTCTGGCAGATATCCATCTTCTGGGACTATACTCTTTTTACAAGCCTACCTCTGGTGCCACTCAGGGTCCACCACCTAGCTCAGTCCCACAATTTCTCCCTCGTTGATCTTCTGTGGCTCACAGGAGAAATTGGCCACCAAAACCGGCATTTCATCTGCACCTGTTTCCTCCAGCATTCACCCCACCATCACTCTGGCCTTCATTATACATCAGGCTCCACTACCCATATACAGCTATGAAAAGAGCCACTCACACTGAAGCAACATTTCTGATTTTGGGGAACCACTGTAGTGTGGAGCATCCTCACCTCACCACCAGAACTGGTACATTTCACTGCAGTGATGGGGACCGACCTTCCTCGAAGTTTCAGCTTCATGGAACAAAAGTCCAGCTCACATCCTATGGACATCAGATAGTCCAGACCCAGAAGGCAAGAATCCTCCATGTCGGCCATGTAGACTGGAAGAGTAGCCTCTTGCCCTGCCACTTCAGTCTGGACATCCAGGGGTCCCCTCAGTTCTGCGCAGTGCCCAGTTACGCCACACAGTAGTTCTGATGACTCGGGCAGATACCGATGATGTAACACTTCAGGCCTCACAAAAGTCTGCTCCGAGTCCGAATCAATCACCAGGGAACACATTCTTCCATTTACCTTTACACTGCTCTGTTCTTGCTCCTTTTTCCATTTGTGACAATCCTCCTTCTTGTGCCCCAACTTCCCGTAGAACTAGTAGCCTCCTCCAGTATTGCCCTGTTCCCTCCCCCACTTGTAGCAGTCCTATTTTCTGTCCTGGCTTTTCACAGTACCAGCAACTTCCCTCAAATTTTTCCTTTTCACATACCTGCCCCTTTCTTGCCTTGAATCCTGCACTATGACCTGTCTGAGAGGTGGATGTTCTGGACCTGATGTAGGACTCAAATTCTAGAGCCCTGGCTAGTGCTTCTTGCATGTTTCTTGGTTGTGTGTACTTCATTTGCACTTTCAACTCTGCACTGTCAGGAGCATCGATGAACTAGTCCCTCAGTAAAATAGCTAACAAGTTAGGTGCTTCTCCAGGGTACGCCTTGTATGCCATACCCTCCAGGTCATGAGCAAGCTGCTGCAGGGAATCTCCTTGAGCCTGTACACGTCTCCAAAGTGTTGCTCTTTAAACCTCAGTCTGGTATATGATTACGTATCTGCACTCCAGCACTTCTAGTAGGGACTGGTAACTGTTCCTATCCATCACTGACATCTGGCACCCTAAAGGCTAGTAGCAAACTGCCCCCTGCCCATCATCCCAACCATTCTGATCCGCAAGTAACTCAAGCTGTGCACGGTAAGCTTCACAAGAGACACTATCATCAAAATCCTGAGGTCTCTTTTTAACTGGACCCCCATTATAGCCATGCACTACACTGGTCTGGGGCCTAAAAACTGGGGCATCATAATTAAGGCCAGGACTTCAAACTTCTGCATTCTGATTATTCAACCCTGTAATGCTACCTTTAGATGCCTGGGATCTATCAAGATTCACCATACACTGTCCATTCCTTCCATATGCTCCCAGTACACTAACCTGATGCTCAACAGTGCAATATTTCTCTAACCACTAATTATCTTCACATGATTGGCTACGTCCTTCAACTGACTGTCTACATTCTGTCTGCACTCCATCACAATTCCCTCGCTAATCTTCAGTTGGTTGTCTTCATGCTTCACCTAATCGTCTAGATGCTGTTTGAACTCCATGACATTATTGCTTACCTCACACTTCTGCTGCTGTAACTCAGCGTATACTTCCTCCTTCAGCTGCTGCTGCTCTTTCTTCATTTCTCCCATGAAAGCATCCAGCTGTCCTTGCATCCTTAATTGTAATTCCCTCTGTTGCTCCTGTTATACCTCCTGAAGCTGTTCCTATCGTTCTTTCTGTTCTTAAATCTGTGCCTGTAATTGTTCTTTGAGTTCTTTCTGTCGTTCATTCTGTGCCTGCAGTAGTACACTTTGTGCTTGTAACTTTTCCTTAAGTTCTTTCTTTTTTCCTGTAATTGTCCTTTGAGTTCATTTCCGAGTTCTTTATGTTCTTCACTTTGGGCTTGTAATTGTGCTTTGAGTTTTTTCTTTGAAGCTTGTAATAACTTCATATTTGCTGCCAATTACACCTCGTCCTCCTGCCCAGCTCGGGATCTTGTCTGCAAGCCTCCTTGCTCCATGTCGCAGATTACACTCACTGTTGCAATTAATCCCGCTCCTGACACCAGTGTTACGTCCCCCACCCCACACTGCCATAGGCTCCTACAGCAGTAGCCCAGTACAGGAAGGACTTTGCCCACTGAGTTGTTCTTCCTGTGGTCAGCCTTTTGGTGTACAGCACACAGATCAGCTGAAGCAAAAATAAACACTGGCTTTTTAAGATTCACTGTCTTTATTATCCAAATAATTCCACTTAATGATTTCCAACTTCACTTCACTGTTCTCACAAGGACTGCAGCTATTCAAATTTTACTCACTGCTATTACACTTAATGCTTGACAACACTTCACAGTTATTACACTTAATGCTTGACAACACATCACTGTTTTCACAAGTACTGAAAATATACAAACTGCCCTGACACTGCACAACACTCAGACTGAACTGAAAACCGACTGGACTGGTTCTAGTCTCTTACCCATCCTTATATAAGCTTGCATTGTTCGAGTATTATCTACATTTTACGAGAACAACAGTTTTGGTGTATTCTGGAGAGAGAGAGACAGAGACAGAGACAGAGAGAGCACAGTTACCAACTCGGAGACCACCAAAACATTGCCAGTTTTCTTACAATACATAACACTATAAATTGTTTAGCATACTGACTTAAATCACATAATTTAACAAGCAATCACATAAATAAAACATTATAAAGAAAAAGAGAAGAAAAATTAATGCATAAGTTACGAAATAACTATGTTCACAAACAGCTGGCAAACTGGCAACTCTGACTCGTACCTGAGCTAGCTACCGTAAACATCGGGACACATTGAAAAACATCTGGGCTACCTAACTGGCAAATCTCGCCTCATAACAGTAATATGGTGATGTTTTTACTGTTTTTCTATGTCATGTCAAGAACTGAGGGAATAATGGCTTTCAAGAATCAGTGGGTTATAAATGCACTGCATTGTCTACAAAAATAACATAAGCCTGTACAACACTGTGGAGTGACAAACATTAAAAATGGATTATTAAGACGAACGAGTGTAGGCCAGTTTGTAATGTGGCCACCAAAAGCAAGCATCATAATTACTGTGCTTTTCATCTATCTATCTGTCCATATCTATCTGTCTATATCTATATCCATATCTATCTATCTATCGATAGATAGATAGATAGATAGATAGATATACAGTATAATTTAACTGATTGACAATGCCAGTACTTTCATTAACTTTCACCACTCTCACAATACCTCAATAATCTCAGATTAGATCTACTGACAGTGATGTAAAGATCTGTAGGTAGTTTGCAACACTCAGGTAAAGCAAACATAATATGACTACGCAACATTATATCTGGCTAATCTCCATTAGGCCATCATACTCTGTGAACGCGTTTAGTTCGTTTATTTTATGACTACGAACCAATGTAACTGTCTTCTTATACAGCACCACATATACTGCAGGAAGGCTTTTGGTGTAGGCCAAATGTTACGGTTGATGTAGCATATACTGCAAGTAAGTTCTTGGCAAGTTTTTTGTGTCGGAGCATGCAGGCCTACTGCAAGAAAGCTTTTCATTTTATGTGTGTGTGTATTTCTTGGTTGCAAGCTTTTGTATGTGTCCTTTTATTTGTCACACCACGTACTGCGAGAGTGGTTTTGGTTTCTGTCTTATGTTAAATCCTGATATGTCTTATATGTTAAAGCATACACTGTAGCAAAGCCTTGGCATCTGTCTTGATGTGTGTTTCAATATGCTCTGGAAAATGAAGTGCATTAATAATTTTATTTCAAGGCATTCGTAAAGACTTGTATGTGTTTGTCCAATTCTTTACATGTATATGGACTTGAGATGCAATACTTATATTGCAAGTTACTTGTTTCTCAATAGTTTTCCTGTATTGCATGATGCAATGAATATAATAGATGCAGTTATATTCGGTTAGGTTTTGGAAACTAATTTGAATGGCGTTGTGTTAAGAAGAAATGTGTGTGTGTGTGTGTGTGTGTGTGTGTGTGTGTGTGTGTGTGTGTGTGTGTGTGTGTGTGTGTGTGTGTGACCATAACCTGTTATGGCATTGCTGTACTATTTATAGCAAATGCAATGTTAGGCCTTCTTGTAATTTTTTCGTAACTCCTAGCAATGTTTGACCTTATCTTTCTATACGAAACTGAGAATTATTATATCTAAATAATAAACTCTAGCTTAATATGTGTGTCTGTTTCTGTGTTTGTTCATTTCTTTAACGAGAGTAGTAATAAATATCCACCTAATACGTTATGCATTAGGTCATGGTAAGTCCAGGGATTGTCAGAAAAATCTGTCTACCTATATACCTAGGCTGTTTCCCCCAAGAAAGGGAGAAACAAGTAACTTGCAATATAAGTATTGCATCTCTAGTCCATATACATGTAAAGAATTGGACAAACACATCCAAGTCTTTATGAATGTCTTGAAATAAAATTATTAATGCACTTCATTTTCCAGAGCATATTGAAACACACATCCAGACAGATGCTAAGGCTTTGCTACAGTGTATGTTTTTTAACATATAAGACATATCAGGACGACACACTCCCAATTTAATCATCCACACAAACACATTCATTCGCATTTTCGTCCCAAGGGAAGAAGGGACAGATCCTCACTGCACCACACTGCACGAGGGCCAACTGCTCAGTGCAGCCAGCAACATCCACAGCAGGGGGTGACAGCAAAGCTGGTGTACCCCTGTCACATCATAATGGACTCATCCCCTCACCTGCACCTGACCTGATCAGCTGATCAGACCAAATGTGGGAGAATATCCCCTCAGGACTGCTTCATCATTTATTCATTCACAGTTTCTCTCCAATCATTTCCATCATGTGCAGCCTCTCTTCCCTGCTCAACAAACATCCCTCTCGCGTCCAACGCTCTGTTCACACTGTCCATCTATCCTATTCGTGGTCTTCCTCTCAGCCTTACAACTCTCACATCCGATACAGTTACCTTTTTCACAAATTGCTCATCATCCATTCTCTCCATATGCCCAAACCATTGCAACACCCTCTGCTCAACTCAATCAGCCAACTCTCACACAACTCTGGTTCTCCTTCTCATTTCATCATTTCACACTCAGTCCATATGTGTCACTCCACACATAATCCTCAGACTCCTCATCTCCATTACATTCAAACTTTTCCTCTCTGCTACACTCATATTCCATGTTTCAGCCACATTTAACGCAGTCAGTACTGCTTCAGATTCCACTCACTACCATCAGCATTCACCAGACTCAAACCCCCACCTAACACTCTTGCATTCACCTCCCTTACAACCCCATTGATCTAAATATTAAACAACCAGTCACGAGTCGGCTAGTGACATTGGCTTTTGTGGGAAACCGCGAACTCTAGTGGAATCCCAGTTTATCGTTCAGTTAATCGCTCACTCGGTCGGGAGTGTTTTTCAGACAATTTTCCAATGTGTCATAAATGATCGTCTTTGTGCAAGACATTAGCGTTTCCGCTGAGCGATTTATTTTGGGCATGTTTCGCTCATTCTAGCCGTTAGTAAGGCGGCCACAGAACTTGCCTCTTTCCCACGAGTTAGTCAGTCAAGGTTTGAGTGCCACGGAAGTAGGTAGTGTGTGGTAGTGTCCTTCCTACGACGCAGTTCCCACCACCATCGTATTCCCACCTACAGTAGTGTGATCGGCGAGAGACTTAAGCGAGTGCAGTGTCCTTCCAGTAACGACGCCCAGTCATCTGCTTAGTCCACTCATTGACCAGTATTTTCTTTTCGTTTTCCTAGACTTAAGAGTTTAGTTAAGGTGCTGTTCCCTCACATGCCGGCCGGTTGCGCCACATGTTGTTTTCCTAGGTTTAAGAGTCTAGCTTTTGAGTGAGTGAGTGTGATCTCCTTAGTTTGAATTCATTTTGAAATGTAATGTAAATTTATTCCTTTGTAATCAATAAATAACAGTTCTTTTCCTCGAGCTTAATGTAATGTAAACTCGTGTTTCATTTCTCCATACTAAGCGTATTTCCCTTATAGCTCCTAGCTTGCATAAACGCTTTGCTATTCATAACTGGTACTTAGACCAGTCTTTTGTATTAAGCTTAAAATCCGCTGTGCCATCTAGGAGTTAACGCATCAACAAGAACCTGATATCATTAATAGTATTACTTATTTATTATCAGGGGAGAAGTCACTTTCTCCAGAGGCTAACAGTACTAATAAACAGCAATTGTGAGGAATTAGTCTCTGCTGTGTACCGTTGAGAAAGTTTATAAATTCTCGTTCTTAGAGAATCGGCGAAGCAAGCCAGAATAAAGTAATCATTGCTTGATTTTAGCAAGACAATTCATTGTCCCTGCTCCTCAGTATTATTGAATAATTATCATTTAATATTGTATAATCTTAAAAACCCCGTGACAATTGGTGACCTCGCCAGGATATTAACTCCTAGCTCTAAAGCTATTCACGAGATAATACTCACTCGTTCATATTTAGGTATTTATCATTAAAGTCTATAGGCACTACCTTACTGGTGATTATTGATTCATTTTTATTAATTTACATAATAGTTTTGACTGTCAGTTGTTTGTTTAATTTTCTTTCTTTACCAGTTTAATTAGATAAAACTGGTCACCACTAACCTGTGCCTATATTCTTTATTTTTGATTATTGGCATCTCTCTTTGCCAAAAAAAAAAAAAAAATCGCAGTCAGTACTGAGTCGCTAGTTTATTAGACTGAGTTATCATCATGTCGACCAGCGTCTATGTTCAGGAAGCAAAAGATATGGGTCTTAGAGACCCAACTGTAATAAAAAATTACGTCCTTTCTCGCCTTATTCACGAGCAGCAACGCGAGAGTGATGCTCGTGAAGAGCGTAGAATCCAAATGAACACGAGCGAGAACAGCGCAAACACGAACCAAAACAACGCAAACTCGAGTTAGAACATGAGCGAGAACAGCGTGAGGAATGAGAGAGAGAACGTCAATACAAATTACAACAACGCGAGAGAGAACGAGAACACGAACGTGCCGAGCGAGAGGCACGCAAAAAACATGAATTTGAAATGCTGAAGCTCAAGCGAGATTCCTTGGCTTCAGACACATCTGGTGCAGTTGATCCAACCTCCACGAGCGTTCTCCCTGCACATGTTATGGCGACCTCACACATCAAGCTTCCCCCATACAAAGATGGCGAGCGAATCGAGCCATACATAGCTCGTTTTGAAGACATGGCTCAATTGTACCAGCTGGATGATGCAGCTAAGTGGCTTCAGTTTCTTAGCGCGTTTGAGGGCCCTGCCCTTGATATTCTCCACAGAATTCTTGGAGACAATCTCACATATGAGATGATGAAGGCCGCACTCGTCAAAGCGTACGGTCTCACAGTTGACGACCCCAAGAGTCAGTTCATGAGGGCAAATTACAGGATAAAGAGACTGCCGTTCAGTTTCTTGACCGGCTTACTGCTTACTTAGATGAGTGGATGGAGAAAGATGAAACTCCCTCCACGCGTGAGGGGATAATTGACCTTATGCTGCGCACGCAGCTAGAAAAGTCGTGGCCTACTGAACTTATGGCTCAACTTAAGATCTGCCAGGTAAGAGATGCCAGCCAAATGGTGAAGAAGGCTGATCCATTCTTTACTGCATACAGGTATCAAACTCGCAAGCAGTATACCTGGAACAGGAAACCTGATAAATCTGGGAAACCGTCTCAGACTGAACCCCAGCAACAAGGCCGTTTTCAGAATAATGGCCAAGGTCCAAAACTGCAGAGGAAGGACCAGGGGCAAAACACTCAGAAACCTGAGTGGAAGTGGTACAACAGATACCCCAACCAGCAGCAGTCTCAGCCACACAACTGACCATTGGGACTGTCCTTTTCACCACCAGCTCAAGTGAATAGGAGGCAGGAGGTGAACGCAGCCTTCATTCCTCAGCAGCAGCACGGTGATGTCGTCCCTCGCAGTACGGGTACTCCCCCAGTGTTCTCTAGTCCCACAGTAACATTGAACACCCTTCCACAGATGGCCAATGTTCCATCTTCCCAGGCAGTGAGTATGACCCCTCAAGTATCTAGTTCACAAGGCACCATGTTTGCCGCATCATTTATTCAGCAGCCTAATCAGTGGCTAGCTGCTTCCTCCACAGGCCCTTCCACAGGTGACAGTACCTTCCTTGTTCAGTCAGGGTTTGTGGGAGACATTCCTGTGAAGGTCCTGAGAGACAATGGGTCCTCAGGTTGCTCTGCCAAGCAGAGTCTAGTTTGTCCTGAGCAGTACACAGGTCGACAGATCCAAGCTAACCTTATAGATGGATCAGTGAGATTGTTCCCTGAGGCATGTGTCCAGGTGGCATCTCCATTTTACACTGGTACGACAGTCGCAGTTGTCATGCCAGAACCTTTATTTGACCTAATCGTAGGTAATATTCCCTGTGCCAAGGATAGTTGCACCGAGGATGACGCTACTCAGACTTCGGCTGCAGAAACACGAGCCATGACTGAAGCTCCAGATTGTGTCACCCCAGTGACCATTGAATTGCCGCAAGATCTGATATGTAGCCAAGTTGTTGTTCAAGAACAACACTCTGACCCAACACTTGCTGCCGTGCGGAAGAAACAAAAGGGTAGAGTGATAAAGTATTCACGGGGAGGTCGAGCCAAGTTCCTTCGTAAACAAGGATGGCTCTACCGTGAGTCACGAACACCCGATGGTGAGGTTCATCTGCAGTTTGTCGTTCCCGCCAAGTACCGCCAAGCATTGTTAGAATGAGGTCATTGTTCAGCCTCAGGAGGTCACATGGGCAAAAGGAAGACCCAGGGCCGTATCCGAGCTGACTTTTTCTGGCCAGATAGTTTTGTGCGTTCCTGCAATGTGTGTCTACGTACCACTAATCAGGGATATGTCCTTCCTGCGCCGTTTGTAACCACACCCGTAATCTCTGAGTCAGTTGAGAGACAGGGTAGTGGTGAAGTGTGTGCAAGCCTGACGTCTCGCCCATTGGCACCACAGGACACATAATGTCCAGGGCCTGTACATACATATGTACCGTAAGTTAAGGGGGAAGTTTGAGAACCCTGCAGAGACAGTCCGAGGCTGTGTATGAATTACCTTGTGGATCGTCTCGAGCTGTGGGCCTCTCTGAGGATTCCCGGAAAATGCACATTATCCACATGAGTGTTCACACTCACGGTGGGTGTTAAAATGTGACCTGCCCAAGATTGCATAGGGATTCTCAGCTTCCTGTCATTAATCGTAAACGTAGAGTTAGTTAACCAGTAAACTGGGTTCCATTAGCGAATCACAGCATTTGATGTCCTGCACAGACGCCCGGTCTTTTCATTCATGACCACGTTCCCTGGTTAATTTAGCGAATCACAGCGTTTGATTTCTTGCACAAACGCCCAGTCTTTTCTCTAATTAAGTTTAGGGTTTAACCATTAAACTGGGTGATGGGATGTTGTTAAGGTGCTGTTCCCTCACATGCCGGCCGGGTGCGCCGCATGTTGAACCCTCACAGCAGCTTCTGGGGACTGGGTGATGGGATGTTGTTAAGGTGCTGTTCCCTCACATGCCGGCCGGGTGCACTGCATGTTGAGCGAGATGGATGCCAGGTTAGAGCTCCCCCTAAATTGGGTGATGGGATGTTAAGGTGCTGTTCCCTCACATGCCGGCCAGGTGTGCCGCATGTTGAGCGAGGTGCATGCCAGGTTAGAGCTCCCCTGTTAAGAACCCTCATGCCTACATTTCCTGGGTTATAATGTAAATAGTGTACTTTTTGTAACATAAGTACTGATTGCTAGGCAGAGAGAGAGAAATGATACTTTTGATGCTCCACCTTGATTGTTTTGGCATGTGGAGCTGGTGGGTGCAGCATTGCCGTGCAGATTAGCTGGTCGTCCCTGTCGCATGCTGCCACCTCTTCTCTTCTGCCTCATTGTCATTATTTACTATAAATTTGTATTACATGAATTTACACGTAGGTACAGTTACACTACAACTGCCACAACTACACTGTGTATTACATACATTACGCTACATAATAATTAGTTGTTAACATAAATGAAGCGAACTTTTCGCTCAGTTTGACCTGAGTACAGGATTTTTCACTGTCGTCACGGAGTTTTTCCCTCAAGCTTGTTTCTATTAACGTAAATACGAGTTTTTTTTTCGCTCACTGGCGACTGTGACTTTCTCCTGTAGCAGGATAGCACACACACACCACAGTGTGAATATTGTGTGACTGAGTTAGGATTTATATGTATGTATATTGAAATTTTTCCCCTGGGAAAAAATTTCAACTTTTAATGAGGGTTAATGTCACAAGTCGGCTAGTGACATTGGCTTTTGTGGGAAACCGCGAACTCTAGTGGAATCCCAGTTTATCGTTCAGTTAATCGCTCTCTCGGTCGGGAGTGTTTTTCAGACAATTTTCCAATGTGTCATAAATGATCGTCTTTGTGCAAGACATTAGCGCTTCCGCTGAGCGATTTATTTTGGGCATGTTTCACTCATTCTAGCCATTAGTAAGGCAGCCACAGTACTTGCCTCTTTCCCACGAGTTAGTCAGTCAAGGTTTGAGCACCACGGAAGTAGGTAGTGTGTGGCAGTGTCCTTCCTACGATGCAGTTCCCACCACCATCGTATTCCCACCTACAGTAGTGTGATCGGTGAGAGACTTAAGCGGGTGCAGTGTCCTTCCAGTAACGACGCCCAGTCATCTGCTTAGTCCACTCTTTGACCAGTATTTTCTTTTCGTTTTCCTAGACTTAAGAGTTTAGTTAAGGTGCTGTTCCCTCACATGCCGGCCGGTTGCGCTGCATGTTGTTTTCCTAGGTTTAAGAGTCTAGCTTTTGAGTGAGTGAGTGCGATCTCCTTAGTTTGAATTCATTTTGAAATGTAATGTAAATTTATTCCTTTGTAGTCAATAAATTTAACAGTTCTTTTCCTCGAGCTTAATGTAATGTAAACTCGTGTTTCAGTTCTCCATACTAAGCTTATTTCCCTTATAACTCCTAGCTTGCATAAACGCTTTGCTATTCATAACTGGTATTTAGGCCAGTCTTTTGTATTAAGCTTAAAATCCGATGTGCCATCTAGGAGTTAATGCATCAGCAAGAACCTGATATCATTAATAGTATTACTTATTTATTGTCAGGGGCGAAGTCACTTTCTTCAGAGGCTAACAGTACTAATAAACAGCAATTGTGAGGAATCTAGTCTCTGCTGTGTACTGTTGAGAAAGTTTATAAATTCTCGTTCTTAGAGAATCGGCGAAGCAAGCCAGCATAAACTAATCATTGCTTGATTTTAGCAAGACAATTCATTGTCCCTGCTCTTCAGTATTATTGAATAATTATCATTTAATATTGTATAATCATAAAAACCCCGTGGCACAACCAAGGCGACATCACACATCCCTGCTGCAGCCCCACTCTCGCGGGAAAGCAATCACTCACAGTAATTTCCACTCTTACGCATGCTGTACTATTTACATAAAAACTTTTCACTCCTTTTAACCCGCCCCATCCCGACCACTTTCTCACCAATGGTACCCCGCAATCCCGACCATTTTTGGACCCAAATTTTTTTTGCTAAAACTTTCGCTTTTGGTCAGAAACAATGGTCAGTAACGAAGAAATTGTTCCCCGGGGTCCATAATTGCCCTAAACAGGTATGCCTTGGTCACACCTGGCACCGTGTTCTCTGTAGGTGGTCTGAGCCTCTAACGTTTTCTATGGCATTATAAGTCTGGGAAACCAATGAAAGTAAGTAGATATGTATTTATTACAAACATAAAAACATGTGACAAAAGAGTAAATTGGATTTTATACAAAAATAGAGCTGAAATAAGCATTGTACCATCGTGCAAAACGAGCAAAATCGGGCAGACTGGTCACGATGAATCGCTAACATTCCAGAATCATGATACATATCATTTTTTCTACTTACATAATACTTCTACAATAACATTATACCATTTTACATTTTATTGAACTGTTTTTACGTATTCACAGGCATTTCGATAACATTTAGCGTAATGTTGGCGCTTATTTACGTAGTGAGTGAACTCGCTGTGACTGTTGTTTCAACTCGTATTGTGTTTTTTCTACTTACATAATACTTTCCTAATAACATTATACACTTTTCAACTTTAGAGAACTGTTTTGAGAGTTTCAGGCCTTACGTAAATATTTAGCGTAATAATAGCGCATAATAACACACACGGTGAAGTCGCTATGACTACTATTTCAACTTACAGCCTATTTTTGTACTTATATAATAATTCTCCACTAATATTGCACATGTTTACACTTTATATAATTGATATCACATAATTTCAGACCTTACAATTCAACTGAGCGTCATATTAGTGCGTACTTACACAGTGAATGTTATCGCGATATCATTTGTTTCATCTTACACTAGTATTCAACTTATAAATTACCTTACTACTAACATTACAACCTTTTCCACTTTATATAATTCCTATCACATACTTACTAACCAGAATGTTCTACTGAGCGTAATATTTTCACAGATTTACAGTGGGTGTACTCGTGACATCAATTATTACAACTTACACAATTTTTCAACTTATACGTTTTATTCATGCTAACATTACACCCGTTTCCACTTTATATTCTTGCTATCACATATTTACTGACCAGAGTGTTATACTGAGCGTCATATTTTCGCAGATTTACACAGTGGGTGTAGTTTTGATATCACTTCTTTCAACTTACACTAATTCTCAACTTATACATTACTTTCCTGAAAACATTACACCCGTTTCAACTTTATATATGACTTAGCACCTACTGACTGACCTTACCATTATAATGAGCGTCATATCGCCATCCCACACGGTTTCAGTAGTGTAGGAAATTATGGTACTCTTTGAAACAAGGCTGAAGGCACAATGCAACATTGCACTCGACACACTCGTACCTTGTGTCTTTTCTCTGAGTGGATGGTCTGACTGTCGAGTGCTTACATACATGGCAGCAGCGCTGGGGTTTACGACGGTTTGGGTCGGAAGGAATTGTGCTAGGATAGTGGCGTCCTGCAAGACGTAGGGGAGTCTTTTAAGAATTGCCACGTCTCCGACTCGATTGGATAGGACGGTTAGTATTCCGGCGTTTGCGGATTTCTCGTTTTGATAGTAAATTACTAGTGCATAGGATACTAATCCTAAGCCGTCTCATCCTAAAAGAATTCTAATTAAATTGGGGCTGATGATTAAAAAGATTATTGATAGAACAAAAGCTAAGACTAAGTATATAAATCGGTTTATGTTGGGGTCTCCTTCTATGTATCTTCCTCTATAAAAAAGTACTATTGCTGAAATAAATATAACGAATCCTATGAATATTAGAGATATTCAGTCGAAAATGTATGTAGCAACGACAGAGGATGAGTTGATTCTTAGAATTTCTCATTCAATAACATAGCATGTTTTGTCGAATAAGCATAGGAGGGATATGAATAGTGAGATTAGGGAGAAGAATATTAGGAAAACTATCCTTGTTAAGTGTATTGAAATTTTTCAAATCATGGTTCAGGATAAGATTTTTATTTTTTTAGCGCCACAAACTACCGTTTTAGTAATAAACTACCCGAACGAGCTGAGTTGAAATATAGTTAGAATATAGGAAGGCGGTAAAGGTTTGATTAGATGTTAGGTATAATCAGGTTCCTTTTTAGAATTAGGATATTTAGGGGAATTCAATGAAGTCTTAAAACTAGGTATTCTCGTACTTTTCCTGAGCAACAGGAGTATAGTGATCTAGAGAATACACCGTGTTGTCTGAGTGAATAAAGATAGAGAGTGTAAGCTGCTCTGAAAAAAGATAGCAATCTAACCCTTAGGGCAGTTAATTTGTTTCATCTAATGATTCTTATGATTAGGTTGATTTCTCCTAGTAAGTTAATGGAGGGAGGTGCGGCCATATTACTGATTCTTAGTAAGAATCATCATAGTGCTATTCTTGGCATAAAGTTTAATAGGCCTTTATTAATTAGAAGGCTTCGTCTTCCGATTCGTTCGTATACTATGTTTGCAAGGCAGAATAGCCCTGAAGAACATAGACCGTGGCCTACTATTACTACAACAGCTCCGTTTATTCCTCATCACCCAAAGGTCAAAAGTCCGCAAAGTACTAATCTTATGTGGGCTACGGAAGAGTAGGCGATGAGTGATTTTATGTCTACTTGTCGTAGACAGATAATACTAACGAAGAATCCTCCTAGGATTCTCAATCTAACTCATAGTCATCTTAAGTTCTTGTTTATTTCGGTAAACAGAGGTAGGATTCGGATTAGGCCATAACCTCCTAGTTTTAGTAAGACTCCAGCTAGGATTATTGATCCTGCTACGGGAGCTTCAACATGTGCTTTGGGTAGTCAAAGGTGAAATAAGTATATAGGTAGTTTTACGATGAAGGCTATAATAGAGGAGACGAATCAAATAAGGGATAGTATTCTTAGGTTGATTCTTTGGTAAATAGCTCCGATAGTGAGTGTCCCGTTTGTTCTGTAGATGTAAAGTAAGGAGGCTAGGAGTGGTAGGGATGCAAATAGGGTATAGAATAGTATGTAAACTCCTGCTTGGATTCGTTCTGGTTGATATCCTCAGCCTAAGATAAGGATTAGAGTTGGGATTAGGGAAGCTTCGAAGGTAATATAAAATAGTAGGTAGTTTATAGATCTAAAAGTTAGTACTAGGAAAATTAATAAGGCTAAGTTGACTAGTAGAAATAGTCTAGGAAAGTTTGAGGTGAATGTAATTTTTACTCTGGATATAACAATGAGCGCTATAATTCAAATGCTTAGTAGGATTAGAATGTAGCTTAGGTAGTCTGTACCTAGTCTAAATCCTAGGTTATATATGAAGAAGTCGTGATTGTATAAAATGGCGAATAAAAACGATACAGTTAGGATTCCTGTTTGAATTAGAGATCAGTCCTTTACGAATGTCATTAATATAAGAAGTATGAACAAGTATTTTAGCATTCTAAACTATTGAAGGTTCTGAAGTAGTCATTTCCGTGGGAGCGAACAATGGAGACTAGTAGGGCTAGACCTAGGGCGCCTTCGCAGGCTGCTAGGACTAGGAAAAAGAGAGAGAAAAATAATTCGTTTCCGATTGAGGAAAGGCAGTTGGATATTAAGAAGAAAATTCCAAGCATAATGAATTCTAATCTTAGGAGAGTATTTAATAAGTGTTTTCGGTTTGAAGCGAAAGCTCATAGTCCCCTGAAAATTATAGTGAATGCAATAAATAAGAACAAGTTATTTAAAGTTAACATTAGTTTTAATAGTTTAAATAAAAACTCTGGTCTTGTAAACCAGTAATGAAATTTTTTTCTTAAAACACCAAGAGATTGGAGTGAAAATGTATGGTCTTCCTTTTATTATTTTGTTTTCTTTGATTTTTATGCGTTTAATTCATCCTTTGTCAACGGGTCTTGTGCTATTAATTCAAACGGTTTTGATTTCAATTACTACTGGATTGTTTGCTAAGAGTTACTGGTTTTCGTATATTTTATTTTTGATTTTTTTGGGTGGAATGTTGGTATTGTTTATTTATGTTGCGTCTTTGGCAGCTAATGAGCAATTTAAGGTTAGAAGAGAATTTTTTTTTATCTTTTTTTTAGCATTGATTATGAGATTTTTTCTGATTTTTGTGGATCCTGTAATAGTGGCAAATAAGATTGGAGAGTCGACTACGACTTTTTTATCTAAGTATTCTGATATTAGAAATTCTGCTATGAATGTGAGGACTATTTATAATGAACCTAGGGCTATGTTTACGATGTTTATTATTAGCTATTTGTTACTGACGCTGTTTGTAGTTGTTAAGGTGATAAGTTCGTCTTCTAGTCCTTTGCGGTTAATAACTTATGATAACACCATTGCGTAAGTTTCATCCATTGTTAAAAATTGCTAATGGGGCATTAGTTGATATGCCTATTCCGAGAAATATCTCTATTTTTTGGAATTTTGGGTCATTGCTTGGTTTGTGTTTGGTTGTTCAAATTGTTACTGGTCTGTTTCTTGCTATGCATTATGTTGCGCATATTGATTTGGCATTTTCTAGGGTAGCTCATATTCAACGAGATGTTAATTATGGGTGGTTATTACGGACTTTGCATGCTAATGGGGCGTCTTTTTTCTTTATTTGTTTATATCTTCATATTGGTCGGGGGATGTATTTTGGTTCTTATATGATTTTTCACGCTTGAATAGTAGGTGTTGTGATTCTTTTTTTAGTGATGGCGACGGCTTTTTTAGGTTATGTTTTACCGTGAGGTCAAATGTCTTTTTGAGGTGCAACTGTGATTACTAATTTGTTTTCAGCAATTCCTTATATTGGTACTTCTTTGGTTCAGTGGATTTGAGGTGGATTTGCTGTAGAGAATGCTACTTTAACTCGTTTTTTCACTTTTCATTTTTTGTTTCCATTTGTTGTTGCTGCTGCGACTTTGGTTCATATCTTGTTTCTTCATCAGGCTGGGGCGAATAATCCTTTGGGTGTTTTAAAGCAAGTGGATAAAGTTCCTTTTCATCCTTATTTCACTTTCAAGGATATTGTTGGGTTTTTGGTTATGTTAATGGCCCTTGTGTTGCTTACTTTGCTTCATCCTTATCTTTTAGGGGATCCAGACAATTTTATTCCTGCAAATCCTTTGTAACTCCGGCTCATATTCAGCCGGAGTGGTATTTTTTATTTGCTTATGCGATCTTGCGATCTATTCCTAATAAGTTGGGGGGTGTAATTGCTCTGGTGCTCTCAGTGGCAATTCTTATAATTCTTCCTTTTACTCATTTCTCGAAATTTCGAAGTCTTAGATTTTATCCGTTAAATCAAGTTTTGTTTTGGTTTTTGGTTTCTACAGTTGTTTTATTAACTTGAATTGGGGCTCGTCCTGTTGAAGATCCTTACATTATTACGGGCCAGGTTTTAACGATTTCTTATTTTAGGTTTTATTTGGTTATACCTCTGGCAGCAATGTGGTGAGATAAAATGTTAGATTGGTTGCTTAGTTTAAAAGAAAACAAGTGTTTTGAAAGCATTAGATAAGATTGGTTCTTAGTAATCTTAGGGAGAAGGTGTTTACCTTGTCTTTAATTCCCAAAACTGAAATTTTTATTAAACTACTCCCTAGTTAGATTATTAAAGAAAAACAAAATAGTTTAACTCCTATAAAAAAGATTAGGTAGTTAAGGGAAACTGGAAGGAATCTTTTTCAGGCTAAGTATATTAGCTTGTCGTATCGTAAACGTGGTAGAGTTCCTCGGACTCAAATGAAAACGAAAGCTATGAAAACTAATTTGAAATAAAATAGTAGGCTACATGGATCGGCTCCTAAGAAAATTAATACGAATAGTATTCTTATAAATAGAATTCTTGCGTATTCAGCTATGAAAATTAAAGCAAATCCTCCTCTTCTGTATTCGGTATTAAATCCCGAGACTAGTTCTGATTCACCTTCGGCAAAATCAAACGGGGTTCGGTTTGTTTCTGCTAGACAGGAGGCTAGTCATATTAGGGATAGTTGGAGTGTGAATCAAATTATTCAAATGTCTTTTTGGAATCGAGTGAAAAGTTCTATATTGAATCCGCCAATTAAAAAGATAAAGGATAAGAGAATGAGAGCAAGTCTGACTTCGTATGAAATTGTTTGGGCTACGGCTCGGAGTCTTCCAAGCATTGAGTATTTACAGTTTGAAGCTCATCCGGCTCTTATAGTTGAATAGACTCCTAGGCTCAGACAGCATAAAAAAAATAAAACTCCTGTATTAAAATTTACTAGTCCGGTTTGATAAGGTAAAATAGCTCAGACTAGGAGAGAAATAAATAGCCTGAATACGGGAGATAGGTAATATGGTAAAAAGTTGGATATAGTTGGCATTGTTTGTTCTTTGGTGAATTATTTTACAGCGTCGGCAAATGGTTGGAGCAACCCCAGGAATCCTACGATATTGGGTCCTTTACGAATTTGAATGTAACCTAGAATTTTTTGTTCTAAAAGTGTTACAAAAGCAACTCCAATTAAAACGCAGATAATTAAGACTAGGTAGTTTACAACGATAACTGCGAACACAAAATAGTTAGCTTGAACTATTTATAAACCTGTTTATGAGTTTCATAAAATTGAAGTACAAAATTGATTGTTTAGGTAAAAGTGATGTTCATATTTAGTAAAATTATTTTAACTACCTAATCCTTTCGTACTAAGGTAGTTTAATTTTTTTTAGAAGATAGAAACCGACCTGGCTCACGCCGGTCTGAACTCAAATCATGTAAAATTTTAAAAGTCGAACAGACTTTCATTCATAACTGCTGCATTATGTAGAGATTTTAATTCAACATCGAGGTCGTAAACTTTTCTTTCGATGGGAACTCTCAAGAAAAATGACGCTGTTATCCCTAAAGTAACTTAATCTTTTAATCTTTAGAAAGGATCAAATTTATTATCAAAAATCTTTGTTTAGAAGTAAAAACAGTTAGTTTATTTATATCTTTGTTGCCCCAACAAAACATTTTTTTAGTATTTTTCCTTACACTAACAAATTGGCTTAATACTAAATGTGATGTAAAGATTTATAGGGTCTTATCGTCTTTCTAAAATATTAAAGCCTTTTCACTTTAAAGTTAGCCGAGGCATCCCATTCAACCCTAAGAAATGCTGAGGGAAAAAAGTGATATTAACTCCTGAAAACATAGTACAAAAATGAATCTTCAACCACTTAGGATTTAATGCCAACCCAGTAAACAAAGGGTACCAATGTGCCAATCCAGCAAAAATCCCAAAGACCGCACCCATAGAAAGCACATAATGGAAATGCGCCACAACATAATAAGTATCATGTAAAATAATATCAATTGAAGAATTAGCTAACAACCCCCGTTAATCCTCCTACTGTAAATAAATAAACAAACCCTAATCCCCAACACATAGAAGGTCTATAGTTAATTTGCGTTCCATGAAGAGTTCCCAATCACCTAAAAATTTTAATTCCAGTAGGAACCGCAATAATCATTGTTGCTGACGTAAAATACGCTCGAGTATCCACATCCATCCCCACAGTAAACATATGATGAGCTCACACTACAAAACCAAGAATACCAATAGCTAACATAGCGTAAATCATACCTAACCTCCCAAAAGCCTCTTTTTTCCCAGACTCCTGACTAACAATATGTGAAATCATCCCAAACGCAGGTAAAATTAAAATATAAACCTCAGGATGCCCGAAAAATCAAAACAAATGCTGATAAAGAACAGGATCACCCCCTCCAGCCGGATCAAAAAAAGAAGTGTTCAAATTACGATCTGTTAATAATATAGTAATAGCACCAGCTAAAACAGGCAAAGAGATTAAAAGCAAAATAGCCGTAATAAATACCGACCAAGCAAACAAAGGCATACGATCCATCGTCATACCCCGCGGACGCATATTAATAACAGTAGTCATAAAATTAATAGCACCTAAAATAGAAGAGACCCCGGCCAAATGCAAAGAAAAAATTCCCAAATCAACAGATGCCCCAGCATGAGCAATAGCCGCAGACAATGGAGGATACACAGTCCAACCTGTACCAACTCCACTCTCTACCATTCCCCTCATTAAAAGCAAAGTCAAAGAAGGAGGCAACAACCAAAACCTCATATTATTCATACGAGGAAATGCCATATCCGGCGCACCTAACATCAAAGGAACCAATCAATTTCCAAAGCCACCAATTATAATAGGCATAACTATAAAGAAAATCATAATAAAAGCATGAGCAGTTACTACTACATTATAAATCTGATCATCCCCAATCAAGCTTCCCGGCTGACCCAATTCAGCCCGATTTACCAATCTTAAAGAAGTCCCGACCATTCCAGCCCAAGCCCCCAAGACAAAATATAAAGTTCCAATATCCTTATGATTTGTTGAGAAAAACCACCGTTGCATTATAAATCTCATAGTGGAATTAAGACGTTAGATTGCAAATCTAAAAATGTGAGTATTCACTGAGATTTAACATATATGTTAGTGTATAAGCACAAGAAGTTTTGATCTTCTAAGATAAGGTGAAATTCCCTACCATATATTCTTAACCCAACTAAAGGTTTTAAGTTAATCAAACTAAAAGCCTTCAAAGCCTTCAATAAAAATAAAAACCTTTTAAACCTTGCAAACTAATGAAAGAGCAATAGCTCACCTTTAGATTTACAGTCTAATACCTTCAAATTTCGGCCACTTCATTCTAAAATGGCAGATGAATGCCTAAGATTTAAGCTCTTATCATGGAAATTAGATTTCCTTTTAGAACACGTTTTTTTAGTATAAACAGTATACGTGACTTCCAATCACGAGGACTAGAAACTTCTAGAAAAAACAATGATCATTCTATCATTTATTACAATCCTAACTTTCTTAATCAGATGTGTTGTTATAATCCTAGCTTCCATTTTAGCCAAAAAAACAATTATAGACCGAGAAAAAAACTCACCATATGAATGTGGCTTTGACCCTAAGGGATCCGCCCGCTTACCCTTCTCCCTACGATTCTTCCTCATTGCTGTTATCTTTCTAATTTTTGACGTAGAAATCACTTTAATCCTCCCAGTCGCCTACATCTTAGAAATTTCTAATGTCTACTCCTGAAGAATAGTAGGACTATTCTTCATTTTAATCCTCCTCCTAGGCCTCTACTATGAATGAGCCCAAGGAGCACTCGAATGAAGATAACACACTAACCCTACTCTAGGCTATAGTTTAATAAAAATTTTTGATTTGCACTCAAAAGATGTCCTTTTGGACTAGCTTAACCACAGAGATTTAAGCCAGAAGAGAGGCTTCTAACCTCTACTTAAAGCGGTTAAACTCCGTTTACTTCTCTTACACAAAATTATTAGCTCCAACTCATAAGGAGTTTACCAGCTCTCAATATACAGTCTCCCCCCAGCCCCACTAAATTTTTCATAGAAAGTAAAATTCTTAACATGGTAAACACACCCTCAAATATCACCTTGTTATAGTTATATATATCAAATCGCCTTATGTACTAGCTTATACAGGAAAATAAAGACAATGTAGAGTGACAGCCATATACAACTGTAAAAGAGCTGGGCACGGAACATTCCACCATCGGTCCTGCTTATCTAAGTTATGATATATACACAATCTAGGGTCAAATAAACATACACATCGAATGGGGTTAGGTCCTTATATAGAAGAGCTTGATGCGGCCATATCCTTGATGGAACGGGGTTCGGCTGCGCTTGAGGACCCTTTCACACACGCTCTCAACGGCAGTGTTCCCAGGGTCCTCATGAGCCTCACCTCAAGATCGGCCCCATAATTTTTATTCTAAAATGGGTCTAATGCCACTCATTAACTCAGTACATCCAGGAGGTCTGAGTCAAGTCTCTCTCATGAATATATAGTGGCCCTTTATTTAACAGATTAGGGTATTGGAAAACTAAATTTTACTTTACCGAATATAGTCTCTTTTTTAAATTGTAGTCAAACTGATAACAGAAACTTTATAGCAATTCCAATCTAGAAGGAATTTTGAGCTCCACAAAATATTTTATTATTTTTTTGTTCCAACCCCCTCCCGTGCCAGAACAATCTTTTTAGAAAAATTTTTAAATTCGCTTTCCTTCTTGATCAAATACACTGTAAAAAATTATAGTAATATAACTCTTTATTTCAACTAAAAAGCAAAATCAGATAAGATCAAACCAGGCTTTCCAATACCCTAATCTGTTAAATAAAGGGCCACTATATATTCATGAGAGAGACTTGACTCAGACCTCCTGAATATACTGAGTTAACGAGTGGCATTAGACCCATTTTAGAATAAAAATTATGAGGGGGATCTTGAGGTGAGGCTCCTGAGGCTCTATGAGCATGAGTGCTTTTAGCACATGCGGGAGAGCCTCTTAGGCGCAGCCGAACCCCGTTCCATCAAGGATATGGCCGCATGAGTCAGTGCCTTATAAGGTCAAGATAGGACTTCTTATATATTGGCACTAGGTATTTGAGGTTTGCTCGGAATGAAGTCGGTGGTTGGGGCTGTCTAGGAAGAAGAAGGTATGTAGGGTGCTGTCCGTGTTTACCTGGATTTTTGTATAATTTTGTATTTAAGTCTTAATTTGATGTATATATATAACAACAGAGAACTAAGAAAAAATTTACTATGCCTAAAAATCTACTTTTCATGTTTTTAGGTTATACACAATCGAGCGCTATTTATTTCACCAATATAAATATAAGTTTGATTCTTGCTTTAAATATTCGCTTTTCAATTAATAACATATGAAAAGTCCAGTACTCCCAGGCTAACAGGTTCAAAACTCCAAGCTCTAATAGATCTCAGTGTGTATTATTTTCATATCAGTGAAAACTGGAAAAAGTAAATTGAATTATCTCCGGCTAAATCTTGTGCCAGCAGTCGCGGTTATACTCGAAGGGAGAGTGAATACAAGTTGATATTTAACTCTTATGCCAACAAGCAATGATTTTTTTAATTTTATAAAGGGTGAAATCAATTTTTCAAAGATAAATAAATCAACCCATCTCAATTAATAAGTTAACAAATAAAGGAAATAAACAAGGATTAGATACCCTCCTATACCTTTAAGAAAAATTTATATCTGATTAGTAACAGCTATGTGCTCTAAATTCAAAGAATTTGGCGGTATTTTAGTCTAATTAGGGGAACCTGTCTTTTAAACGATAAACCACGAAAAATCTTACCTATGTTATATAGTTTGTATACCGTCATTAAGATAACTTTTACAGAACAAGTTATTGAAATAATTACGTTAAAATATTAGATCAAGGTGCAGCAAATATATAGGCTAAGATGGGTTACAATAAAATTTATATTATCACGAACAAATTTCAGAATACAAATTTTGAAGGTGGACTTAAAAGTAAGGCTTGCTTTAATAAGACAGCCTGATTTTAGCTCTAAAATGTGCACATATCGCCCGTCGCTTTCATTAACCTAAGATGAGATAAGTCGTAACATAGTAGGTGTACTGGAAAGTGTACCTGGAAAGCAAGATAGAGCTTGAAATAAGCAGCTCGTTTACACCGAGAAGAGTACCTATGGTCTAGGTTATCTTGAAATCAGTAATCTTACTTTTGTTATAAGAACGTTAACATTCTAAGAAAACTAATTTTGCACTTTTCTAAATAGTAGATTTTATCGAAATATAAATATAGTGAAAGTAAAAAGTATTGTGAAAGAAAGTAGAAATAACACTTAAAATTCTTAAAAGTAAATATAAAAAATTGTATCTTGTGTATAATAGGTTTTCAAAATTAGATCTACAAATAATCATCCCGAAAAAAAGATAACTAATCTTAAGAGAAAGTTTTTGTAGCAATAAAATTTTAAACTTAACATTAGAGGTGATATGCCAACCGAGCTTTTATATCTGGTTTTCTAAGAAATAAATTTAATTTACGTGCTTAGCTATTTAGCTATGCAACTAAGAAGATTAGGGTAGAGCTTTTTCTTCCAAAATGAAAAATCATAGAACCAATAAATAGACACTTATAAAAGTAGGCTTAAAAGTAGCCATCTTTTCCAGGTTTTTCAACCAATATAACAAAATATTTTAAATTTTACAGGTTCTTTTTATCAAGTATTAGAAAATTAACTTCAACTTAACTCGTTTAGCTACTATGAAATCATTAGTAAAATTTATATGTTAAAATATTTTTTTATTATAAATAAAATCTTTTAAATATTAAAAATTTATCTAAGGAACTCGGCAAATATTATTTCCGCCTGTTTAACAAAAACATGTCTTTGTGAAGATTTACACAGTCTGGCCTGCCCACTGAATTATTAAAGGGCCGCGGTATTTCTGACCGTGCGAAGGTAGCATAATCATTAGTCTTTTAATTAAAGGCTCGTATGAAAGGTCGAACGAGAGAGATACTGTCTTAACAAAAAAAATTGACTTTAACTTTAAAGTGAAAAGGCTTTAATATTTTAGAAAGACGATAAGACCCTATAAATCTTTACATCACATTTAGTATTAAGCCAATTTGTTAGTGTAAGGAAAAATACTAAAAAAATGTTTTGTTGGGGCAACAAAGATATAAATAAACTAACTGTTTTTACTTCTAAACAAAGATTTTTGATAATAAATTTGATCCTTTCTAAAGATTAAAAGATTAAGTTACTTTAGGGATAACAGCGTCATTTTTCTTGAGAGTTCCCATCGAAAGAAAAGTTTACGACCTCGATGTTGAATTAAAATCTCTACATAATGCAGCAGTTATGAATGAAAGTCTGTTCGACTTTTAAAATTTTACATGATTTGAGTTCAGACCGGCGTGAGCCAGGTCGGTTTCTATCTTCTAAAAAAAATTAAACTACCTTAGTACGAAAGGATTAGGTAGTTAAAATAATTTTACTAAATATGAACATCACTTTTACCTAAACAATCAATTTTGTACTTCAATTTTATGAAACTCATAAACAGGTTTATAAATAGTTCAAGCTAACTATTTTGTGTTCGCAGTTATCGTTGTAAACTACCTAGTCTTAATTATCTGCGTTTTAATTGGAGTTGCTTTTGTAACACTTTTAGAACAAAAAATTCTAGGTTACATTCAAATTCGTAAAGGACCCAATATCGTAGGATTCCTGGGGTTGCTCCAACCATTTGCCGACGCTGTAAAATAATTCACCAAAGAACAAACAATGCCAACTATATCCAACTTTTTATCATATTACCTATCTCCCGTATTCAGGCTATTTATTTCTCTCCTAGTCTGAGCTATTTTACCTTATCAAACCGGACTAGTAAATTTTAATACAGGAGTTTTATTTTTTTTATGCTGTCTGAGCCTAGGAGTCTATTCAACTATAAGAGCCGGATGAGCTTCAAACTGTAAATACTCAATGCTTGGAAGACTCCGAGCCGTAGCCCAAACAATTTCATACGAAGTCAGACTTGCTCTCATTCTCTTATCCTTTATCTTTTTAATTGGCGGATTCAATATAGAACTTTTCACTCGATTCCAAAAAGACATTTGAATAATTTGATTCACACTCCCCCTATCCCTAATATGACTAGCCTCCTGTCTAGCAGAAACAAACCGAACCCCGTTTGATTTTGCCGAAGGTGAATCAGAACTAGTCTCGGGATTTAATACCGAATACAGAAGAGGAGGATTTGCTTTAATTTTCATAGCTGAATACGCAAGAATTCTATTTATAAGAATACTATTCGTATTAATTTTCTTAGGAGCCGATCCATGTAGCCTACTATTTTATTTCAAATTAGTTTTCATAGCTTTCGTTTTCATTTGAGTCCGAGGAACTCTACCACGTTTACGATACGACAAGCTAATATACTTAGCCTGAAAAAGATTCCTTCCAGTTTCCCTTAACTACCTAATCTTTTTTATAGGAGTTAAACTATTTTGTTTTTCTTTAATAATCTAACTAGGGAGTAGTTTAATAAAAATTTCAGTTTTGGGAATTAAAGACAAGGTAAACACCTTCTCCCTAAGATTACTAAGAACCAATCTTATCTAATGCTTTCAAAACACTTGTTTTCTTTTAAACTAAGCAACCAATCTAACATTTTATCTCACCACATTGCTGCCAGAGGTATAACCAAATAAAACCTAAAATAAGAAATCGTTAAAACCTGGCCCGTAATAATGTAAGGATCTTCAACAGGACGAGCCCCAATTCAAGTTAATAAAACAACTGTAGAAACCAAAAACCAAAACAAAACTTGATTTAACGGATAAAATCTAAGACTTCGAAATTTCGAGAAATGAGTAAAAGGAAGAATTATAAGAATTGCCACTGAGAGCACCAGAGCAATTACACCCCCCAACTTATTAGGAATAGATCGCAAGATCGCATAAGCAAATAAAAAATACCACTCCGGCTGAATATGAGCCGGAGTTACAAAGGATTTGCAGGAATAAAATTGTCTGGATCCCCTAAAAGATAAGGATGAAGCAAAGTAAGCAACACAAGGGCCATTAACATAACCAAAAACCCAACAATATCCTTGAAAGTGAAATAAGGATGAAAAGGAACTTTATCCACTTGCTTTAAAACACCCAAAGGATTATTCGCCCCAGCCTGATGAAGAAACAAGATATGAACCAAAGTCGCAGCAGCAACAACAAATGGAAACAAAAAATGAAAAGTGAAAAAACGAGTTAAAGTAGCATTTTCCACAGCAAATCCACCTCAAATCCACTGAACCAAAGAAGTACCAATATAAGGAATTGCTGAAAACAAATTAGTAATCACAGTCGCACCTCAAAAAGACATTTGACCTCACGGTAAAACATAACCTAAAAAAGCCGTCGCCATCACTAAAAAAAGAATCACAACACCTACTATTCAAGCGTGAAAAATCATATAAGAACCAAAAGACATCCCCCGACCAATATGAAGATATAAACAAATAAAGAAAAAAGACGCCCCATTAGCATGCAAAGTCCGTAATAACCACCCATAATTAACATCTCGTTGAATATGAGCTACCCTAGAAAATGCCAAATCAATATGCGCAACATAATGCATAGCAAGAAACAGACCAGTAACAATTTGAACAACCAAACACAAACCAAGCAATGACCCAAAATTCCAAAAAATAGAGATATTTCTCGGAATAGACATATCAACTAATGCCCCATTAGCAATTTTTAACAATGGATGAAACTTACGCAATGGTGTTATCATAAGTTATTAACCGCAAAGGACTAGAAGACGAACTTATTACCTTAACAACTACAAACAGCGTCAGTAACAAATAGCTAATAATAAACATCGTAAACATAGCCCTAGGTTCATTATAAATAGTCCTCACATTCATAGCAGAATTTCTAATATCAGAATACTTAGATAAAAAAAGTCGTAGTCGACTCTCCAATTTTATTTGCCACTATTACAGGATCCACAAAAATCAGAAAAAATCTCATAATCAATGCTAAAAAAAAGATAAAGAAAAATTCTCTTCTAACCTTAAATTGCTCATTAGCTGCCAAAGACGCAACATAAATAAACAATACCAACATTCCACCCAAAAAAATCAAAAATAAAATATACGAAAACCAGTAACTCTTAGCAAACAATCCAGTAGTAATTGAAATCAAAACCGTTTGAATTAATAGCACAAGACCCGTTGACAAAGGATGAATTAAACGCATAAAAATCAAAGAAAACAAAATAATAAAAGGAAGACCATACATTATCACTCCAATCTCTTGGTGTTTTAAGAAAAAAATTTCATTACTGGTTTACAAGACCAGAGTTTTTATTTAAACTATTAAAACTAATGTTAACTTTAAATAACTTGTTCTTATTTATTGCATTCACTATAATTTTCAGGGGACTATGAGCTTTCGCTTCAAACCGAAAACACTTATTAAATACTCTCCTAAGATTAGAATTCATTATGCTTGGAATTTTCTTCTTAATATCCAACTGCCTTTCCTCAATCGGAAACGAATTATTTTTCTCTCTTTTTCCTAGTCCTAGCAGCCTGCGAAGGCGCCCTAGGTCTAGCCCTACTAGTCTCCATTGTTCGCTCCCACGGAAATGACTACTTCAGAACCTTCAATAGTTTAGAATGCTAAAATACTTGTTCATACTTCTTATATTAATGACATTCGTAAAGGACTGATCTCTAATTCAAACAGGAATCCTAACTGTATCGTTTTTATTCGCCATTTTATACAATCACGACTTCTTCATATATAACCTAGGATTTAGACTAGGTACAGACTACCTAAGCTACATTCTAATCCTACTAAGCATTTGAATTATAGCGCTCATTGTTATATCCAGAGTAAAAATTACATTCACCTCAAACTTTCCTAGACTATTTCTACTAGTCAACTTAGCCTTATTAATTTTCCTAGTACTAACTTTTAGATCTATAAACTACCTACTATTTTATATTACCTTCGAAGCTTCCCTAATCCCAACTCTAATCCTTATCTTAGGCTGAGGATATCAACCAGAACGAATCCAAGCAGGAGTTTACATACTATTCTATACCCTATTTGCATCCCTACCACTCCTAGCCTCCTTACTTTACATCTACAGAACAAACGGGACACTCACTATCGGAGCTATTTACCAAAGAATCAACCTAAGAATACTATCCCTTATTTGATTCGTCTCCTCTATTATAGCCTTCATCGTAAAACTACCTATATACTTATTTCACCTTTGACTACCCAAAGCACATGTTGAAGCTCCCGTAGCAGGATCAATAATCCTAGCTGGAGTCTTACTAAAACTAGGAGGTTATGGCCTAATCCGAATCCTACCTCTATTTACCGAAATAAACAAGAACTTAAGATGACTATGAGTTAGATTGAGAATCCTAGGAGGATTCTTCGTTAGTATTATCTGTCTACGACAAGTAGACATAAAATCACTCATCGCCTACTCTTCCGTAGCCCACATAAGATTAGTACTTTGCGGACTTTTGACCTTTGGGTGATGAGGAATAAACGGAGCTGTTGTAGTAATAGTAGGCCACGGTCTATGTTCTTCAGGGCTATTCTGCCTTGCAAACATAGTATACGAACGAATCGGAAGACGAAGCCTTCTAATTAATAAAGGCCTATTAAACTTTATGCCAAGAATAGCACTATGATGATTCTTACTAAGAATCAGTAATATGGCCGCACCTCCCTCCATTAACTTACTAGGAGAAATCAACCTAATCATAAGAATCATTAGATGAAACAAATTAACTGCCCTAAGGGTTAGATTGCTATCTTTTTTCAGAGCAGCTTACACTCTCTATCTTTATTCACTCAGACAACACGGTGTATTCTCTAGATCACTATACTCCTGTTGCTCAGGAAAAGTACGAGAATACCTAGTTTTAAGACTTCATTGAATTCCCCTAAATATCCTAATTCTAAAAAGGAACCTGATTATACCTAACATCTAATCAAACCTTTACCGCCTTCCTATATTCTAACTATATTTCAACTCAGCTCGTTCGGGTAGTTTATTACTAAAACGGTAGTTTGTGGCGCTAAAAAAATAAAAATCTTATCCTGAACCATGATTTGAAAAATTTCAATACACTTAACAAGGATAGTTTTCCTAATATTCTTCTCCCTAATCTCACTATTCATATCCCTCCTATGCTTATTCGACAAAACATGCTATGTTATTGAATGAGAAATTCTAAGAATCAACTCATCCTCTGTCGTTGCTACATACATTTTCGACTGAATATCTCTAATATTCATAGGATTCGTTATATTTATTTCAGCAATAGTACTTTTTTATAGAGGAAGATACATAGAAGGAGACCCCAACATAAACCGATTTATATACTTAGTCTTAGCTTTTGTTCTATCAATAATCTTTTTAATCATCAGCCCCAATTTAATTAGAATTCTTTTAGGATGAGACGGCTTAGGATTAGTATCCTATGCACTAGTAATTTACTATCAAAACGAGAAATCCGCAAACGCCGGAATACTAACCGTCCTATCCAATCGAGTCGGAGACGTGGCAATTCTTTTAAGAATTGCCTTAATATTCGTTGAAGGAGGCTGAAATTTCATTTTCCACGTATTTTACCTGGATGACAACTCCACGCTATTAATAAAAAGACTTATTATTATAGCGGCAATAACTAAAAGAGCCCAAATTCCATTCTCCGCCTGGCTTCCAGCTGCCATAGCAGCCCCAACACCAGTGTCAGCTCTAGTTCACTCCTCAACCCTTGTTACAGCTGGAGTCTATCTCCTCATCCGATTTAGACCCGCATTATCAGAAACAACTTTACCAACCCTTCTACTATTTAGATCTCTAACAATATTTATATCAGGTCTAGGAGCTAATTTCGAATACTACTTAAAAAAAATCATTGCCCTATCAACCCTCAGACAACTAGGAGTAATATTAAGAATCCTAGCCCTAGGATTTAAAGACCTCGCATTCTTCCATCTTCTCACCCATGCATTATTCAAAGCTCTTTTATTCATATGCGCCGGAGCCATAATTCATAATGTAAAAGAATACCAGGATATCCGGCTAATAGGAAGACTAGTAACCTCCATGCCCCTAACCTGTATATGCATAAACCTGGCAAATCTAGCATTATGCGGAACCCCGTTCCTAGCAGGATTCTACTCAAAAGACCTTATCCTGGAAATTGCCTTTATAAGATGAATCAATACTGTAATCCTATTTCTCTATATCTTTGCAACCATATTAACAGTATGTTACACCTTCCGCCTAATCTTTTACTCTATAACCGGAGAATTTAACTTAGCCAGATTCAGAAACATTGACGACTCATCCTCCATCATAACTTCACCTATACTAGCTCTTAGAAGAGGAGCAATCCTCAGGGGAGCACTATTATCTTGGCTAATTTTTCCAGAATCCTACATTATTTGCCTTTCTCCCCTTATAAAAAACCTAGTACTAACAATCAGAATCCTCGGAGGACTAATAGGCTATCTACTCAATATTATAAACGTAAACTTTAAACTAAACTCACTCAACCTCTATCCTCTAGTAGTATTTTCAGGTTCTATATGATTCCTACCATTCCTATCTACCTTCAACCTATCAAAATCTAGCCTTAATCTAGGCCAAAACTACTCCAAAATAATCGATAAGGGATGATCCGAAATCAGAGGAGGCCAAGGAATCTTCCAAACATTAATAAACTCGTCCAAACTACATCAAATAATTAGTGATAGAAACTTTAAATCCTTTATAAAAATCTTCCTTATTTTAACCCTTATACTTTCATTCTTTAATATTTACTTTTATAATTTATTTGTAGAATATCGCGTTGAAGTTGCGAAAGAGATGAATACATCTAAAAGTGATTAGCTTCTAAAAAAAATATTTTAACTATACAGCGAAAACGTATCGTGTTATACTTACACCACAGAAGCCCTCTCTTGATAGGAAGATAACTTCATTTCAATCATTAACAGTGATTAGCCTCTCCTTTGGCTTCTACCAAAATTAGAGACTACTTAGTCAAAGCTTAGGCCGAAACTAAGTGCAAAACTTCGCTTTCTAATCTACTTACTTATTTTTTAACCACCCCATCAATAAATAAAAATGTAAAGGAACAATCAAACTACATCAACAAAATGCCAATATCATGCAGCAGCCTCAAAACCAAAATGATGAGTCGGAGAAAAAAATGTGGGTCTGTCCTGGGCATGCTTGGCGATTATTTCACGTGCCAGCTCCCTCACAAACCCCTCAAAGGTCTCTGATACTCCTGTTGTCATGGTGTGCAGGTAGTGTGCGTTCAGGACCGTGATGTCGAGCAAGTGGAAAAAGAGCTTTTTGTACCACTTCATCGTGGTCCTGGCACAGTCAACACTGGAAATCATCGAGTCTGACTGATCCACTTGCCTCATGTTCAGATTATAGTCCAGTACAGACTCGGGTTTCCAGACGTTGCGCCTCCTCTCGCTACGGTGATCCACGGAGTCTGTGCGGTGCATCAGGGGGCTGTGAACAGTTGATAGGAGGCAAACTTCCCTGTTGTGGTTCCACAGGGTGGCAAGGATGTTATTGGCCGGGAAGAAAACCACCTTGTTCTTGTCAAGTTTCCTCCCTATCTTGACCATATGGCGACGGTTTCTCTTGACTGTACCACAGACTCCGGTGTCGTGTTGGAGGAGGAACCTAGCGAGAAGAGGGCTAGTGTACCAGTTGTCCAGGTACAACACATGACCATGATGAAGGTACTCCTCTATCATTGTCTTCACCACGGCCCCAGAGAGTCCTATACTCCGATCTTCTGTTATATCTGTCTGTGCGCCCATGTACAAGACTTGTCTTGCACATAACCAGTATTACAGTCACACATAACAAAGATCTTGAACCCGAAATGGTGTCTCTTGCTGGGTATGTACTTCCTAAAGGAAATATTGCCTCTCCACAACACAAGACTCTCGTCTATGATGAGGTCTCTGTAAGGATAAAATGAGGAGCGGAACATTTCCCGTAAATGATCAAATACCAGCCTAATTCTCCTCATTTTATCTGTGTTATTTGCATTGGCTGGATCTTCTGCATCAAAAAAGTGGAGGCGGCTGAGAATATACTGAAATCTGTTATGACTCATCACCTTTCCAAAGAAAGGTGTGAGGATCATTGGGTCAGTTGTCCAGTAGGCAGGAATTTGGTTTTTCCTTACCACACCCATCAAGAGAACCAGGGCAAAAAATAAGAACATCTCTGAAATTGTAACGGGATAGTCATATTGTTGGGAATGCCTGCTCGTGGTTCCCAAACGTTCACTTTCACGGCGCTGTGTTCGTGAAAATATATTAGTCTGTTCCACTATGCGCCCCACAAACGCCTCCCCAAAGAACAAGTGGAAAAAATCCACCCTAGACGAACCCGCATGCACACCTGGAGCCGTGCAACCAGACCGCCACTCCTCAGTGAAAGGGTGAATGATGGGAGTAAAATTACTCCCATCTTCCCAGTTCCACGAGACACCACCGTCTCCAGCCACGTCCCCTTCGTCCCCTTCGTCAGGGTGGGGAGGTGAGGGTGGTGGGGGAGGTTGGGGAGGTGGAGAGCGGCGCCTCTCATGACTCGCACTTCTCTTCCCTCTCCCTTTTCCTTTACCCTTTCCCTTCCCTTTCCTTCCTTTCCCCACATCCTGGGGCTGTGGGGAGGAAGTTTGGGAATATTGTGGGATGAAAGACGTGCTGGGGAGTGGCTCCACCTCCTCTCCCCTAGGCCTACGTGCACCATGTGCTCGTGCTGCCTCCCTCACACCACTTGCCCCTTCACCCCGCACTCCCGCCACACCACTTTCCCTTTCACCCCGCGCTGCCGCCACACCACTTTCCCTTTCACCCAGCACTCCCACCACACCACTTTCCACTTCCCCAGACAACAGACTTTCACTATACCTGATATGTCTTCTCGCCCCACCTTCTGATCCTCGGGGTGATATTTTTTCTTTTCCCAACCACGAGGCGATATCACGTCCTAAGCCGCCGTCATCCTCATTGTCCTCATCCTCGTCCTCATCAGATTCGGGATGGAGAGATAGCCGTGCACGTGGTTGGGGAGCAGGCTGGCCTTCCCTTGCCTTACGGTATGTCACATACTGCTTTTTCCGGGGCGAAGGGACCTCTTCATCACTGCTTGTTATTTCTTCCTCTGGCTGGATGTAATCGCGATCCACCACATCATTGTCAAGTGGAGAATCACTATCTCCAGTGAAGGCTTCCAGGGTGGATGCAATTTCGTCGTCTGAGAGACCTTTCCGCGCCATGTCTGACCTGGGTCACTGCTAACAGGTGAGTGACCGAGACAAGGGCGAGCGCGGGTCACGCGGGGTCTGGGACACTGCCCGCCTGGTGGCAGGTAGGGGAGGCTTGGGTACGTGGGCGAATCGAAAATCTCGCGCGAATTTTGAAAATTGTGGAAATTATGAACCTTGCAATTGCAGGACGTTGAAGTACGTCAACGGGATTGGCAGTGACATAACGTGAGGACGTGGAAGTACGTCGACGGGACGCCGCGGGTTAACAATCTACCATCAAGTCCGTACAATCTTAAAACAGTCCACAAAGCCTCCCTATCAATTCTATCATACACTTTCTCTAAATCCATGAACACCCAAAATACATCCTTACTTTTCGCTAAATACTTTTCACACACCTATCTCACAGCAAATACCTGATCCACACATACCCTCTCTCTCCTAAAACCACACTGCTCATCAACAATCACGCCCTCTGTACACTCTCAAAGGCTCTTAATTAGCACTCTACCATACACCTTACTGTACCTACAACACTCAACAGACTTATACCCCTAAAAGTAGTACATTCATATTTATCATCCTTACCTTTATACAACGGGACCACACAAGCACTTGCCCAGTCAACTGGTACCATACATCTCACAAAATACACATTCAACAATCTTACTAACCACTCAACAAAATTCGCTCCACCATCTTCCAGGCATTTCACAGCACACCTGTCCATACCTGCAGCTTTCCCAATTTTCATCTCCTTTACTGCCTCCTGAATTTCCTCCATCGTGATCAAAAAATCATTCAATTCTCCCAACTCATTTAGTCCTTGCACCCTTCCATCTGCCACAACCTCAGCCTCCCTTTCCTTCTCTATATTTAGCAATCTTTCAAAATACTCCTCCCATCTCTCCCTTACTGCATCCATCTCAGTTAACATCCTTCCATCCTCTGCTTTTACTCCCTCTTCCTTCCCAGACTCTCCTTTTTGCATCCTTTTCACATCCTTCCAAAACATTTCCTTATTCTGTTGAAAATTCTCAGTCAACCGCCTACCCCACCTCTCATCTGCTGCCACTTTAGCATCAAGCACAGCCCTTCTCGCCCTATTCCTCTTTTTCTTATACGTCTCATATGACACCTCATCCTTCCACTGCAGCCACACTTCATATGCACATCTCTTCTCAGCCACAGTGATACTTACTTCCTTGCACCACCATTCACTTCCCTTTCTTACACCACCACCCACTCGCCTCACACCACACACCTCTTCTGCATGCCCCACCACAACATTTAAACAACTGCCATTCCTCCTCCACACTCCCATTTTCCTGATCTTTCACTGCGTTTCACTCATCTTTCAATTTCTCCTGATACTCTATCATTTTTTCTCTTTTTTCCAAATCACTAACTTGCAAAACCTCCCTGCCACACCTAACTCTCCTAACTCTCATCCATCTTTTACCTACTCTCAACTTTCCCTCCACCAGGTAGTGGTCAGACATACCTCCACCCTCCCCTCCCAAAACTCTTACATCTAACAATCATCCTCTTACATTCCTGGACACAGCCACATAGTCCATCAATGCTCTATCAACAACCCTTCCACCCTCCTTTCTCACCCATATATGCTAAGAATATCTTTCGCCTCAAACAAGGTATTTCCATTCACCATCTCTCCCTCAACACACATCCCTATCATTCGTTCCCCATTTTCATTTCTTCCAGGCACACCATGCCTACCAACTACACCTTCAACTGCTACATTTCCCACTCTAACATTGAGATCTCCCATCATTACCACATTCATATTCACTCCAAAACTCTGTAGACATCATCATTCCAGAAAGATTCCCTCTCTTCTTCATCCCTTTCACTACCAGGCCCATGTGCAGCACAAACACTGACAACTCACGCTTTCACCCACATCACCACCTTCCATTCAGTCACACACAGCTATACTTCCGGACACACTAACAAGGCCACATCTTCTCTCGCCCTTCCTCTATCAACACCTAACATCCTTCCATTCACACTTCCAAACTTGGACTCACCTCTCCCTTTCATCTTTGTTTCCCTCAAAGCCAACACATCCAACTTTCTTCTCACAAACATTTTCCCAGTCTCCTCCCATTTAGCCTCAATCGTACTACATCCACGCACATTCAAAGACCCAATCCCTTTCTATTCCCCGTCTCGGTGTAGAAACTAAAAAACAGAGGAGTTGGTCCCTAGTACCCTCCCCCCACCCCTTTTAGTCGCCTTTTACGACACACAGGGAATATGGAGACAGAATTCTTCCTAAGACAACCTGGCCGCCGAGTTGTAGTACCACCCCATGATGCGGCCAGATTGTGTACTTCCCCGCCACGGGGGGGGGGGGGAGAGTCAGAAATACACCCAGCAAAAATTTGGCGATCGAGCGTGACGCGACGGCGCTAAATTGTAGAATATCGAGATATTGAAAATGCACGAAAAATAAATTCATCCTTGTGTAAATATTGGTATTTTTGGACTCAATAATGGCATGGAAACTAAAAGAATGGTATTTGCAAACATTTTGTGATAGAATGAGTGTCAGTTAGTCTCGCAGATTTTTGTGAAGAAGCACTAGTTACATTATAAAATAGTCTTACAACTTGGGATGTGCCTACAACCATGGCGCTCTCCAAACACTCGAGGCAATACAGTCGTTAGAGGCCACCAAGGACCAATGAATTGCTTGCGGACAGTAAGGGGTGGAATACGAGAATGGGTATTACGAAAAATTTTCAATTTACCATCAAACCCTGACAACCTTTAAAAATTTCTCCATGCCCATAGTCTTTGTAGAAGTGTTCTACTCATGAGATGACAGCTCTGTTTTCCCCTTCTGTTTTTACTTACGGTTGGACCTTCCTCATATCTATGGCTTCCTTGCCTCATACCCACCCTGTCACTGTTCCACTCCTCACTCCCCTCTTCTCCACCTTTCCATCCCTTACTGCCCTCGTCGCCAAGTTTCCACTACTCGCTGCCATCTCCTCCTCTCTCTTACTTTCACTGTCCTTTCCTCCATCTTTCACAATCACTGTTCTCTCCTCCACCCTTCTACCCTCATTGCCCTATCCTTCACCCTTCCACCCTCACTGACCTCTCGATCTTTCCACCTTTACTGTCCTCTCCCCTACCCTTCCACCCTCTTTGCCTTATCCTTCACCTTTCCACCCTCATTGTCCTCTCCTCCATCCTTCCACCCTCACTGTCCTCTCCTCCACCCTGCCACTCTTTCCTTCTTGTCTTCCGATATAATTATATGATCCTTTAGGTTTTGTTCATGGTAAATACAATACTGAATGACTATAGCCCAAAGATAGAAAAACTAAAAGGAAACGTTTATATTATATATGCTAAAATATGTTAAGTCTCATGATGAATTTTGAACCATATCATAAAGTACAACAAGTGAAGGTGATTCTTATGAGATCAGCAACTCTTACGTCCCGTCTTATTCCGTCCTCGTCACACGCACACCTGTATTCAGCAGCTCCTCCGAATTCGAGAGAAAGTATTGTCATTCCCCATGGTCAGTAGTTCCCCACACAGCACTCTTCTGGCCAACTCCACCAGACACCTCTCACCCTCTGATTCTCATGTCCTGTGCTGTTGGCACTGCTCAATGGACGCCAAACCTCTCCCAGAACGGGTTACTCAGTTTCGCTGGTGGCCTGGAATGTAGTTATGACATGGTTTTATTGGCAGCAGGGAACAAGAACAGCTTAAGAGAGCACCTCCCACACTGCACGGACGAGGCTGTTGGCTCAGAGTCGGGAGAGGTGGTCAATGGAGAGGCTGCCCTTTGCTGGTGTGCCCATAGCTGCACCGCCTCAGCCATACATCATCCAGTATGGAATGCAACAACCAATGAGTCAAGGCGTCAAGGTATTCAGCTTAGTTATACCGGAACCTACGAAACCCCTTAAACACCTCAGGAACATCAGAACCACAAGGCTCGCGAAACAAGCAAGTTTTACCCCAAATCTCAAATTCGACGAAATTCATGCACTCCAAACTATTCAGTCCTCCACTCAATAATTATCTTTAGCTTCACTAAAGAAACCTTCATCCTCGCTGTTTCACAAAACTGCCTAAACGTACCAAAAACTAACCAGCATTACTGACCGACTCTTCAAGTCACATTCTCCTTTCGTCAGCTTATTGTTATATCTATCTATCTATCTATCTATCTTTTGCCAGACGCCTTAATCCCTAAAGGGATTCTGTAAAGATGATTATGAAGTTTTCCCTTACCCCCCTGCTAGTGGCCTTAAAGAACGTTACAAGTGTCTGCAATTGCCACGAGAAAGCACATGAATATAGTTACATTTCATTACGATACTTAGCGAGAGAGTGACCATTGACTTTCCAGCATCAATAATGTCATCTTTGGAACCTAACTTTTTATTCAGAACTCTGAAGTTCCATATCGCTTAACTAAAAAGTGGAGCCATATCTTTGCCCGCGACTGTACAGTTTTACACTCTATTCCACAGAACAGTACCCGGCTATTAATGCAGACAGCCATTGCCTATGTATCCAGACATCATCATCTCTTTACACCCAGCCCTCTAAGGCATGGGTAAGCCGATATTTTATTTCCTTCATAAACAGTACAGAATTCTTTAACTCCAGCAGAATTTCCTCAGTTTATCTTTGCCTTTGCCTAAAATCTGCCTTTGCGTACGATTTTAACACTGGAAGCGTTTCCTCAGTTCATCAATCTCTCTTCCTACGACCTCCAACCTTTCAAACACTTTATTAAGGTATATTAAGTCTAAGTTACCTTGATGAGGCCATTCATTTCGTTAATTTGATCATGAAATGTTGCTTCATCTTTTTGTTATCTTCCTTTTGGAATAAAACACTACTCCTTATAGCACAAAAGTGCGTTCGCCGTAGTACCCTAGCCTCATTTAGAATCCTTTCATCATTGCCATAAATCTCCCCCTTTTGGCGCACTCTCGCCTTTACCAGCATTACTCACCACCTATTTTTAGTAGCCACCTGTGGCTGGTGTACACACAACAACAAAAACTATCGTTACACCTTCTGCGCGATATAAAATGACACACAAATGAAGGTTTTTGATAACAGCCTCCTCCATTGGTATCCCTGCGTGTGTTTGTTGCATATTTATTATAAGCTATATCCATTGCTTCTCCCATGCATATTTCTACCTCGTCCTATTTGGCAACTCACCCACTGTCAGGCTTACCAACCCTAGCGAGACAGCCAGGTTGTTCAGTATGAAATACATCGGACCCCCCTGTAACGATAGTTTTTTTGCTGTGTGTACACTCAGTAAAAGAATTATCTTTACACTTGGTGACTGTAACACAATGAAATGGGGTCGAACTACTATAGGAAAGTAGCCTTGGCCTGAACAGCGTGTTGGTAGCCCTGAATACCACAGGCGTTGGTAACCCTGATTACCATAGGCGTGGATGTTTAGCAAAGCAGGTTCATCCCGAGGATTCGGATATTGGAACGGTTTCTATTTACAGTGTCAACAGAATAGCATATTCGTGTAGTATGGAAAAGTGCAATCGAATACGAGACGCCAGAGAGCGAGCCTACTAAAGGTGCATGTAAATATGCTAATGATTATATGGTTTGAATCATGACATGACCCCTCCTTGAAGACTAGGATTGAGGTTTGAAACACTAAAGAAAGACTTATGGCTTGTGAAGTATTCGTCTTGAATACGGAGATTGCATTCCGGCATAGATGAGCCTCAGCAAGACAGGTGGAATGAACTAATAAAAAAAAAATCCATGTTGACTCCTCTTCACAAAAACATAATAATACTCTGTATAATAATACTGTGCTCATACAGTTCTTCAAAGTAGGTCTCGTGCAACACTGAGGGTAATATTTTGTAGTACCATTACAAACTCATTCTTGATTATTAATACTTTGAGCAAATATCAAATATTTTGGCACGAGTAGTAATTTTCATACGAACTAGGGCCGATAAATATAAATGAAAAGAGCAACATTGTCACATCAATGAATATTCCTCAGTGACACTTTTCTGTGGGCGTTTCTAATTCAGGCATACCAACATTGCAGAGGTGTCAGGTGAATGCAGTTCCCGACACCTGGCAAAAAGAAGTGTGTAGTGATCATGGGGGAATTTGTCCTCTTAATGCAATAGGAAAAGTATATGGTACGATACTTACTGACAGAGTTAAGGAAATAACAGGAATTAGTTGAAGAATACGGAGGTTTCAGGAAAGGAAGAGGTTGTGTAGATCAGATATTCATGCTTCGGTCTTTAGTAGAAAAGTTTCTAGAGAATGGAAAGAAGCTGTATGCGGCCTTCATGGATTTGGAGAAAGCATATGGCAGGGTGGATAGACAAAGACTGTAGAAATTATTAAAAATAAATCAAGTAAATGGGATGTTGTTGAATGCCGTGAAGAGAATGTATGAGGGTGCTAAGGCTGCAATGCGTGTGGATAGTAAACTGAGTTAAGTTTTCTATTTGAAGGTTGGATTGAAACTGGGATGTGTCATGTCTCCATGGTTGTTCAGTCTGTATATGGATGGGGTTATAAAAGAGATACAGGTAGGGAAGTGGATGTTGCCGAGGCCCTAATGAGAGAGGGCAGTGTGTGGAAACTCCCTGTACTGCTGTTTGCAGATGATACTGTGTTATTAAGTAAAGACGAAGGGGAGCTGCAAGGCTTAGTGAATGAGTCTGGGAGAGTGTGTAAGAAACGGAATCTAATGGTAAATTTAGGGAAGAGTAAAGTTATGGTCTTCGAAGTGAAGTCAGTGAATGTACAGTGAATTTGGATGAGGAGGAAATGGAAAATGTGAGTGCGTTTAAGTACATGGGTAGTGTGAAGGATAAGGATGGAAATTTATTGGGGGAAGTACTTGAAAGGGTACAATAAGGAAGAAAGGTGCTGGTTCTTTGAAAGCAGTGATAAGAAACAGAGAAGTGTGCCTGGAAGTGAAAAAAGTTACTGCATGACAGTATTGTGATACCAGCTCCAACGCATGGAAGTGAAGGTTGGACTTTATTGGAGGGACACAAGCCAAGAATGAGAGTAGTGGAAATGAGCTATTTGAGAGGAGCATGTGGAGTCGCATTGAGAGACAGACTGACAAATGAGGAAGTGAAGGAGCGTTGTGGTGTGGATGTGGATGTGATAGGAAGCTTTAGGAAAAACACATTGAGGTGATTTGGCTATGTGGAGAGGATGAAGAGCGATAGACCGACGAGGAGAGTGTATGTGAGTGAGGTGGATGAGGGGAACTGTAAGGGGGAGGCTAAGGATGAGATGAAGGGATGGAGTGGAGAGGTATATGAGAGAGGCGGGTGTGAGGTGGGAGCAGGGCAATGAAATGGCTGGGGACAGGGCGACATGGTGGCAATTTGTTTGTGGCCACCCTTTACAAGATTAAGGCGTCTGGCAATAGATAGACAGATAGGTGACAGAAAATGTGTTGTTGGTACAAGTACTATAAAATGTGGTATACTGTGAGTACTGGAAGAGAGGGTATAAATAATGATGTCAGACCATTATGATTTAAGTGTAAAGATTAACGTTAAACGATTATGATAGTTAATAATTCAGACAAGAAAGTTTATCCACATCCAGGTTTTCTAGTTGAACAGTACACGATTCACAACATTCTTTACTATTACAAAATAAGTGTGGAATGCTAATGTTTGAAATGTATCATGTAAATAAATGCTAAGTTATTTTTTCAGTAAGAAGTAATGATATCGCCGGATGGATGCAGATAGTTCCACGATGTATTCTTTCTTGTTCGTTCGTTCGTTTAAAGATTTCCTGCACCTATAGTGCAGGCTGGGGTGTGGGCGGACTTAAAGAAACAGTAAGGGGGAAAACTGGGCCTGGGGATTGCCCAGCACACAAGCCCTGTCTTCTGGCTGGCTTTGTGGTGTGTGTCTTCCTTGTGTTAAGTGACGGTATTATAGAAAAAACTGCATATTCATTAGTTTAACGTGAAAAGTCTGAATTAATGTCTTCCAACCATGATTAAATCCCCCTTATTCCTAAAAATTACCGTGAACGAGAGACGTATAAAAAATATTCCACACTAGTGCGGAATGACATCCGTCTGGCCACGTTAGTGTTAGTAGTTTATGTGTTTTCCACATTAGCAGATAAAATTCCAAACGGCAACACTGAGCAGGAAGTCAAGGGTATATCAAGCTGCCAAACATACAGTCATTATAACCAGGTGAATGGAATGCCTGTTACACAATTATAAACTTGATACACAATCATGAGTCGATTTCTATTGCATATATCATATCAAGATTTCTGTTGCAGCATTGTATGTACACGTGTATATATATATATATATATATATATATATATATATATATATATATATATATATATATACAAAAATCATTAAAGACCAAGGCGTAGCCATTGTTCACTATTTTTCTGTTGATCTTTTCAAGTTTTCTTACACATTGTTTTACACTATGATTCAGGTTGTAGATAATATGTCCAAGATCCATGTCGTAACTATATTTTATTAATTATTTATTTTCATTTTTCCTAGGAAAACAACGCATGCCGAGACTCACCACACCTCACCCCCATAGTTGGACAGTATGCTCCAGGGTACATCTACGGTAATGTAAAAACCCATAAAACCAACAACCCACTCCGTCCCATCATCTCCCAGGTAACCACACCAACGTATACAACAGCGAGACAAGTAAATCAAATCATTACACCATACATTCCAGCGAAGTTTTCCCTGAAGTCCACAGACCAGTTCATAGACATTATCCGCTCTACTCGACCCAGCGGACTCTTGGCTTCGTTAGATGTTGAAAGCCTCTTCACTAACGTACCAGTAGACCAAACTATACAGATAATTTTAGAAAATGTGTATCACCACCCAACCCTGTGCCCACCTAAGATCTCAACCCACAACTTGGAAACATTACTGAGAGCATGCACCACCGAAGCTCCCTTTCTCAGCCCAGACGGTAAGCTGTATCAGCAGGTTAACGGAGTCAGCATGGGTTCACCCCTGGGCCCAACATTTGCTGCCTTTTACATGTGTCACCTAGAAAACAAAGTGTTAGAAGATACCAACCTGCGTCCAACCACGTATTGTCGCTATGTTGATGATATCTATGTGGTTGTTAGAGACGAAAACCACCTTAAACAACTAAGAACTGCCATGGAACATAACTCAATATTAAAATTTACTTATGAGATAAGTGCAAACAACAAAATCCCTTTTCTTGATGTATTAATAGAAGAGGAGAATGGTAACTATAAAACCTCCGTATATCGTAAAGCTACGGACTTGGGTAGATGCCTTAATGCTGAGAGTGAGTGTCCGCAGCGGTACCAATTGTCAGTTATCAGGTCATACTTACGTCGTGCTCATAGGAACTGCTCATCGTGGGAACTCTTCCACTCAGAAGTAACTAAATTAAAGCAGATCTTAATTAACAATGGTTATTCCAATCAAATAGTTGACAGAGAAATATGTCAATTTATTTCAAAACAAGTCTCGACCACAAATGTCCAACCGCTTCCCCATACTGTTACCCACAATGTGCATTATGGTAATCAGATGTCCCCTGCTTATAAAACGGATGAAAGTGTACTTAGAGAGATTGTGACACGTAACACATCATGTGTTATCCCCTCAGACAAGCTCAGTTTAATTATTTACTATAAAAACAGGAAAGTTAGCAACATGATTATGAAAAACAACACAGCTCAACAAACCAACAAACTTCAACATACCAATGTAGTTTATGAATTCACTTGCCCACACGAAGGTTGTAAACTTCGTCACATGAAATATATTGGTATGACCACAACCACACTAAGCAGACGTTTAACCATGCACCTACAATCCGGTTCTATAAAAGATCATATGACTCAACATCACACATCAATAAACAGACAAGTTCTAATAGAAAATACTAATATAATAAAAAAATGTCATGACCACATTAGACTACAACTGGCAGAAGCACTTCTCATACGTGAAAACACGCCGGCCATAAACAACCAAACTACCGGACTAGATCGTACCCTCAAACTGTTTAAATACACAAAGGCCCGACCACAAGCAGCGACAATTACAAATGAACATTACACACACAATAACACAACTGGCAACACTACACAGCCACAAACACCCACTCACCCATACAACCTTCGCAGTCAACCACGTAGCTCATAGCTGACTACACCTATAAGGTTTGTCTCTTTTATCCATACACTTTTAACTGTAGCTCATACTTGACTTCACCTAAAGGGTTTGTCTCTTTTATCCATACTTTTGTAACTCTACACTTTTATTAGTCGTTGTTGTACATTTCAGTATATATATTGTATAGGTTTATGTTGTATATGTCATGTTTTATAGTGTATTGTATCTATATTACAGTCGCTGATGATGTGTAAGGATACACGAAACGTCCTAGGAAAAATGAAAATAAATAATTAATAAAATATAGTTACGACATGGATCTTGGACATATTATCTACAACCTGAATCATAGTGTAAAACAATGTGTAAGAAAACTTGAAAAGATCAACAGAAAAATAGTGAACAATGGCTACGCCTTGGTCTTTAATGATTTTTGTATAAAAGAAAACATTCTGCCTAAATATACTAATATATTATATATATATATATATATATATATATATATATATATATATATATATATATATATATATAGTAAGCTGGATTGCTAGTTAGGCAGTGCTGGAGGATTCCCTACGATTCTCGCATTTTTCCGTTACGAGTCAGATTTGCCAGATAGCCTGCTACCATGAGTGGAGGTACTTTGAAAAGTTAGACATTCATTATCACCCGCCTACACAAGGTTGAGCGATAATATTTTGCCTGCGTCTGTGTGTGTGTGTGTGTGTGTGTGTGTGTGTGTGTGTGTGTGTGTGTGTGTGTGTGTGTGTGTGTGTGTGTGTGTGTGTATCTTTTCCCAATATATCTCATGAACAGCTTGAAATATCAACAAGAAACCTTCAGAGTATCAAGATATGGCCAAAGTCTTGGGCGAGCTCGAAAATAGACACTTGGGGTCACGGTCAAGGTCACCAAAATGCCTGCCAAAGGTCGACTAGTTTTTATCATCTGCCCTGAACACCACTGTATCTCGTGAACGGCTTGAGCTATTAATATGAAACCTTCAGGGTATCAAGATATGGGCACAATCTTGGACTTGGCCAACAGCATATTCTGGCAAGCGATTAGCATTCGGCTCCTGAATGCATTTCTTTCATTATTATTCTGTTTTTATTTTCTCTATAATGTTTTATTTAGCTGATTGTTAAATTACGTAGTTTAATTTCATCTCGTATGCTAAGAATTTAGAGTGCTCTGTAATGTAAGGAAACACTGGAATATTTTGGATATCTCCAATTTGGTAACTGTTGTTGCTTGGAGCAGGTTATACAAGGTTGGACGAGAGAATGGAGGAGTTTCAGTTTAGTCTGACTTGTGGCCTGTTAAGTTAGCATAGCTCTGTAGTTGTGAAGCAGACAGTGTAATTACTTGGTAAATTAAAGACTATGAACGTGAGAAGCCTGTGTTATTACAATGCCTGAGATGGTTTTGTTTACATTGAAAGGCTGATCCTATGAAGAACAATTCTCTAGGTGACATCCTTCCTGTACTGAACTACTGCTGTTGGACGCTTTGGCAATGTGGGACGAAGACATTACAAGTGGTGTCAGGAGTGGTACCGAAAAGTGCTGCAGTCAATTAAATCTTCGACAGTGATCCAGAAGGCGTACAGACAAGAAGCTAATATAGGCAGGAGGAGGCATCTCTGGGTACAATCATGAAATTTCTACAGTGAACAACTACAAGCACCAATTGAAGGGCAGAAAGAAGTCAGTGAAAAACTACAAGCACAATGTGAAGGACAGAAAGACCTCTTGAAAGAACTTATTCAACAATTAGAAGCACGGTGTGAAGAACAGGAGTTCAAGAAAGAATTCTGTGAACAACTACAAGCACCAACTGAAGGGCAGGAAGAAGTCAGTGGAAAAATACAAGCACAATGTGAAGGACAGAAAGACCTCTTGAAAGAACTTATTCAACAATTAGAAGCAAAAAGTGAAGAACAGAAGGAGTTCAAGAAAGAACTCTGTGAGCAACTACAAGCACAAACTGAAGGACAGAAAGAGCTCTGACAACAACAACACGAAGTGAACAACTAGAAGCACAAAGTGACGAACAGAAAAAGCAATATGAATGACTTCAAGAGGCATTACAAGAGCAACAGAAGGAGTTACAACTGAGGATGCAGGGACACCTAGACATTTTCATCGGGGAAATGAAGGAAGAACAGACACAGCTGAAGGAGGAAGTATATGCTGAGCTACAGCAGCAGAAACGTGATGAAAGCAATAAAGTTACTGAGTACAGACAGCTTGTAGAACACCAGTTGAAGATAATTAGTGAGGGAATTGTGATGGAATGCAGACAGCATGTAGATGACCAGTTAAAGATAATTAATGAGAGAAAAGGGACTGTAGAGAAATCTTCCACTGATGAGCCTCAGGTTAGTGTACAGAGTTCATATGAAAAAAAAAAATGGACAGTGTATGATGAATCTTGATGAATCCCAAGAATCTAAAGGTATTTTTACAGGATGAATAATTAGAATGTAGGAGTTTCAAGTCCCCAATTTAATTATGATGTCCCAATTTTGGGGCCCCAAACCAGTAAAGTGCGTGGCTATAATATGGGTCCAATTACAGAGAAACCTCTGGAATCTGATGGCAAAGTATCTTGGGAAGCTTACTGTGCACAGTTGGAATTGCTTGGTAGTCAGAATGTTTGGGATGATAGGCAGAGGACAGTGCAGCTTGCTACTAGCCTCAAGGATGCCACAATGGAGATTCTTGGCCAGATGTCACTGGAGGAGAGGAACAGTTACCAGCCTCTAGTACAGGTGCTGCAGCGCATATACGGGACCATGTACCGAACTGAGGTATACAGAACAAGATTCCAGACCCATGTACTGACTCGAGGTAAAACCCTTCAGCAACTTGCTCATGACTTAGAGAGTATGGCACACAAAGCATGCCCTGGAGCAGCACCTAACCTGTTAGCGATTCATCTGAGGGAGAAGTTCACTGATGCTCTTGATAGTGTAGAGTTGAAAGTGCAGGTGAAGCAGGCACAACCAAGAAGCATGCAAGAAGCACAAGCCAGGGCTCTGGAATTTGAGTCCCATTTCAGGTCCTGTCCATCCAGTTTGCAGGCAGGATGTAGTCCAGGATTCAAGGCAAGAAAGAGGCACATGCGTGAAGCAGAGAAATTTGATGGAAGTTGCTGGTATTGTGAAAAGCAGGACTGCTACAGGTGAAAAAGGGAACAAGAGAAGATTGGAGGAGGTTGCTAGTTCTGTGGGAAGCCAGGACAAAAGAAGGACGATTGTTATAAATTGAAGAAGGAGAAAGAAGAGAAAAGTGCAATGAAATCTACGACTGAAACAAAAGGACGCTGGACATGTGGTGAGGTGGAACACTTTAGTTCTGATTCTCGAAAGAAGAAGGAGGATAAGAAGAAGGCTGTGGAAGACAAGAAAAGTGGAAAATTAGTGAAGGCTGGTATTAAGGGGCAAGAGCTAGCCAGTTTTTCCCAAGTAGCCCCACCACCAAGATTAAGCAAGAGAACTGTGACTGACAGTTTGTGAGCAGACGGAAGAAGTGTTCCCCGTGATTAATTCAGCCTCAGAGCAGACTTTGTGAGGCCTTTTGTGTTATGTCATTGGTATCTGCCTGAGTCACCAGGACAACTGTGTGTTGTAACTGGACACTGCACAGAACTGAGAGGACTCTTGGATGTCCGGACTGAGGCCATGCTTCTAGTCTACGTGGCTGACATGAAGGATCTCTGCCATCTTGGATATGGACTATCTGATGTCCATTGGATGTGAGTTGGACTTCTGTTCCATGAGGCCCAAAGTTCGAGGAAAATTAGTTCCTGTCATGGTAGTGAGACATACCAACTCAGCTGGTATGGTAAGGGCACCCCGCACTACAGTGATACCCCCGAGATCAGAACTGCTGCTCCAGTGTAAAGTGAGTGGCTCTTTTGACAGCTTTCAAGGGGTGGTGGAGCATGATGGACAGTGCAAGACAAAGGCTGAAGTGATGGTGGAGAGGACTTTGGTGGAAACAGGTGTTGGCAAAGTGCCTGTTGTGGTGGCCAATTTCTCCCGTGGGACACAGGATTGACGAGGGAAAATTGTGGGACTGCCAGGCAGTGGACCCTGAGTGGCGTCAGTGGAAGGCCTGTAAAAAGAGTATAGTCAGAGAAGATGGGACTCTGCCAGCCCATTTACAAGACCTGTTTTCAAGGAGTTGCCAGTGCCTGGATGACTTACAAGCACGGCAGTTAAGGCAACTGCTAGTGAAGTTTGCTAATGTCTTTTCCACCGAAGGCCTAGGCCTGGGATACACCAGTCTGGTGGAGCATTGTATCGACACCAGGGATCACCACCCGATTAAACAGCCAGGTCAGAGGATGGCATCAGCTCAGTGGCAAGAAATGGAGATGATGATGGAGAATCTTCAAAGTCAGGGAGTGACAGAAAAGTCCAGCAGTCCATGGGCATCAGCAGTTGTTCTGGTAAGGAAGTAGGTTTGTGGGAAATATTTTCCCCCAGAGCAGTTGCGCTCTCTAAATTTATCATAGTTTATCCCTGGTTAAAGGCAGAGGACGTAGAGACTGTTGTTAATTATTCAAGCGGTTTTAATAACCCAGAAACGACGTTCTCTTTAATAATTCTTGTTATTGATAAATTAAATGCTACTGCATTTAACCCTTGAGGACAACTATGCATTGTAAATACATGTAATTATGTGGTATTTTCCACTGACCTAAGCTGCGTCTGCGCGATAGGTGACGTGGCAAGCAGGGAAAGATTCCCCTGTTAAGGCAGTGTGGAATTAAGATATTTACATAGTTAAAGGGAATAATTGGTCTAACTTTAATTTAAGTGGAACTAAGATTAATTTGTTAGATTTGCCCTGTACATATCATGATGTAATTTGACTGTATTTAGTACTGTAAATAACTAAAAGTTGGCAACCTACCATTCTATGAGGGAGGTAGAATTGCCGCGTTCACTCTCTCTGCTCCTAGCTCTCGTGGAGTTAGCACATTGTACGTACACATCATAAGGACGCTTGCTTCCCCAAGCAACTATACCAGGCAGCCTCATCGTCATCGGTTAACGATCACTCCCTCTTCATATAGCTAAGTAACCTTTACGAATTGGCCAATTCAAGGGGGGATTAGCGAAGAGATAAGATAGAAGATAGTATTGTAGGTGAGTTAAATTTAATTTACGTATCACCTAACTCTGAGACTTGTTTGATTTACTTAGACAACTTTAGGGAAGAGTAACGACCTACGAGTTGTGTAGCGAGAAAATTCTTGCATAGCGGTGTCCCGGCAGGGATACCGACTTGGATACATTTAACATTTCTCACATTTAGGTGCCCAGAAAGAGGGCCCCGATTTGTTTACCAGAACTAATCATCATTTTTCACATTGTGGTGCCCCGACTGAGTGAGGATAACCGATGTGTGCCGAGGCGCTGAATGTGTTTAAAGTTGCTTTTGTGGGGCACAGTTTACTACCACGTTCGGTTGAAGTGGAAGACGTGGACGTACGAGTCTATAGAGCTCCGGGAGGAACGGCAAGCGCTTTCTCTGGAGATGAAAGGCTGAATGCCGTACTAGACTGGGAGCATGACCGTACGGTCCTTTTCCTTGGAGGAAATGATATCCATGAGGACGTGGAGGTCAATGAAGTTGTGGAGAATATTTTAGCCAGGTAGGAGCCATAGAGGGCTCTTGTAAATCCTCAGTAGCCATAACCCTCCTCGAGCCAAGGAACCTGCCATATGGCTCTCCAGTTTGTTATGGAACATATAAATTAGTTAGCAGAGCTGTAAACCGGAGTTTGCAACGGGCCAGGAAGGGAAGGGATTTCATACATTTTAATGCCAAGCCCTTCCAAGCAATGTTGAAATCTGATGGTATACATTGGAACCATCATGGTAGGGAAGCGGTTCTGCAGAAATTTATAAATTATGTAGAACATAAGAAAGGAGAGTTCTATGCTGTACAAGCTATGGGTGGGCCTATGGAGTATTAAGGTAATAAATTCTGAGCTCTGGGAATATGGGTGTTTTGGCAATTGAGTGTGGGGATGAAATAAAACCCTTGAGGTTTAATAACTCTGGGGAATAGGTTAAAAGTATAGACCTAATCCCTACACTCCTCAAAATTAAACTAAATAATTAGCTGAGCTGTAATGATTATTACGGAATTGGGAGAGGGGTTAATTTGCACAGTGAGGACTTAATCCCTACCCTCTTCAAAATTTAAAATAATCAAATCATTACTAAGTTGAGGTAAAATTGTGGTTAGAATTCATAATTAAATTATTAAATTAGAACTCCGTCAACATGTCTGTTTCTTTATCGCAAAGATCTTCTAGTAGTAAGGCAGGATGGGTATAACTAGAGCCATAAATGATTGTAACCAGTCGTTGGACCAAATACCTCTGTCCAAGGAGAGAATAAATAGTCTCCTAAATATTCTGAAAGATCGATGGAATAAGTACGAAGAGAGTTACTTAACTTTAGAAGCGGCTATAGTAAAGGCTGAGAATAAGGAACTCTTAGAGTCAGAAACTACGAAGTTTGAAAACCAATTAGAAGAATACTTAACTGTAGTAAAGACACTAGAGTCAGAATTAGCTGACACTGCCGCGGAAACACATGTTGTGGCACAGCAGAGTAGAGCTGTGTTACCACAAATAACGCTTCCGGAATTTGATGGAGAGCAGAACTGGAAATCTTTCTGGGATCAGTTCAAATATTTGGTACACGATAGAACAGATCTCCCTAAAGTCACCAAACTTACGTATTTGTTAGGACAGGTCAAAGGAACACCATATCAACTGATAAAAGAATTACCAGTAGAAGAAAATAACTATGAAGTGGCTTTGACCATTCTTAGACAAAATTACGAAGACAGGGAACAAGTTATAAGTCAATTATTAAGGGGTCTAATAGAATTACCCATGCCTAGGCACGATTTTGATTCCTTGCAAAAATTTAGAATTGCACTAAGTTGTAATTTAAAGGCCTTAGGTACTTACGAAGATATTAAGACATCAGATTGGGTGCTTTCAAGAATTGTGTCCTTAAAGCTACCACCGAAAACCAAGGATGCTTTGTATGGTAGGTACCAGAAGGATAATTTCTCCTGTGAAGAGATAGAGGAAGGCTTGATGCAACTCTGTAAACATTTGCAAGGAACATTAAACACTACTGAGGTCAAACAGAAGACTGTAGTAAAGAAAAAACCCACTAACCAACTGATTGGGAAGGTTAAGTCAGAGAAGACTAAGTATGTGCTGAAAGAAGAGATAGGTACTTTCCTTAGCAGCACAAAGGCCGAGGATAAAGTATTAAAGATTAGGAATAGACATGCTGAAGATATTAAGAAAATAAAACCTTCCATGGTAAAAGACAGGAAAGTTTGTGTCTTTTGTGGTGAGCAACATTCCAGTGTATTTTGTCAACACTATCCTGATTATGCTTCTAGAATAGGGAAGCTTCAGGAACTGGGGTGTTGTATAATCTGTATGAACTCCGAACATACTGCCGCGGACTGTAAGACTAAATTAAATCTTTGCTTTAAATACAAAAAAGATCATCATCATAGTGCTTTATGCCCTAGGATGAAAATTGAGGTTCCTAAACCTGCAAGCGTCAATATGACAATTGCAAAAGGGAATGCTCCATTAGTAATGCCAGCTGCAGTACCAACAGCAGATGTGAAAGTATTGTTTGAGAATAGAAACCAATTAGTATGTACCCTGTTTGATACGGGTGCTCAGAAAACCTTCATTTCTGCAGACACTGTGAAGAAATTAAAGTTACCAGTTATCGGCAAGGTAAATCTAGCCATTACAGGATTCTTGACAACTAGGAAGGCTCAGTCTTTTGATTTAGTTAGACCTGTAATACAATTAGGCAGATATAAATGCCGTATAACAGCAGCTGTGCTTGATACTATGGAGACAAGTATATACATAAAGGGATTGAAGGAAACCTCTGATCATCTACAAAGCTCAGGGATAAAGTTGGCTAAACGGAATGTGGAATCAGATACTGTGGGTCCCATAAAAATGATAATTGGTTCTGATTATTGTGGAAGATTCCTACATAGGACTTTCAAAAGGAATAAGGTACAGTTGTTCAAGAGTCCAGGAGGTAACCTTATTATGGGTCAGTTGCCTTTTCCAAAACAAGTTAAAGGAGAGGCCAGACTAGTAGACTCAGTCTTTGTTACCCCCACACAGTCATTGATGGTAGCTAGAATAGGTGCAGAATTAGAACCTACTCAGATAAATGACTTGTTGGATGAAAACATTGAACCTGTCCACAAACTGTGGGACCTAGACAGTATAGGTATACACTCTGAGGAACCAACCCCTGAAGATAAGATAACTTTGGATCTGTATAATCAGTCTGTGGAATTTAAGGATGGACAGTATTGGGTAGGATTACCATGGAAATTAAACCACTCAGAGTTACCAACAAATTACCAAGCAGCTAAAGCTCAGTTAAATTCTCTTCTAAGAAAGTTGAGAAATAAACCAGAACATCTGATCCTATATGATAATATTATAAGGGATCAATTGAAGAATAAATTTATAGAAGAGGTAGAATACCCTGTTAACCACAAAGAAGGCCACTACTTACCACATCATGCTGTAAGCAAGGATTCTGTAACTACTCCCATAAGGATAGTATTCAACTGTAGTAGTAAAGCGTCCAAGAGATCAGCTAGCTTGAACGATTGCCTATACTCTGGACCTACACTAACAGAGAAGTTAGGGAATGTGTTACTAAGATTTAGAGAGAAACCTTACGCTTACACAGCAGACATTAGTAAGGCTTTTCTCAGAATAGGACTGAGAGAGGAGGATAGGAAATTTACAAAATTCCTCTGGCCTCATGATCCTCAAAATGAGGATAGTCCATTGAAAACTTACTGTTTCCGATCGGTGCTCTTTGGCTCTTGCGCTAGTCCTTTCCTACTTTGCAACACTTTAAAGCATCATTTTGAAAATGCCAAATGTCCAGAAATAGGGCAGGCTTTTTATATGGATAATTTGCAAGGTGTTGCTGATACAGAGTCGGAAGCTTTGAAGGCTTATATAATAGCCAATTCCGAATGTGGGAAGGCAAATTTGCCGTTACAGAGCTGGAATACAAATTCACCGCTTTTGAGGAATAAAATACAAGAGGACTATCCAGATTTTGACATTCCCAAAATTCAAAATGTGTTAGGTATTAACTGGGATACAACAGCTGATGTAATAAGTTTGAAACCAATAAAGTTCTCTGACTTCACTCTCACAAAGAGGTCCTTGTTAAGTCAGGTTTCCAAGCTATTTGACCCATTAGGATTTGTTAGTCCTATAGTTATTAGGGGCAAATGTTTAGTACAGGAGGCTTGGCGAGAAAAGTTAGACTGGGACACTGAATTAGGTGAGACATATGTGGAACAATGGGAACAGATTAGAAAGGAGTTTGAAACTACATCAAGCATATGTATTCCCAGGAAAATAAACAGTAATGAGAAGTCGCACTTACACATATTTTGTGATGCTTCTCAAAGGGCCTATGGAGCAGTAGCTTATTGCGCAACAGGAGAGGATAGTAAGATTATAATGTCCAAAGCCAGAGTTGCGCCAATTAAAGGAAGAACCCTACCTCAAATGGAATTGGCTTCCATAGAAGTAGGAACTAAATTGGCCAGGTATATAACCACAACTCTTGATACTCAGTTTGAGGATATTTACATATGGACTGACAGTGAGATTTGTCTTTACTGGATAGGGAAGGAAGACAGTAAAATTCATTTCGTCCGTAATAGAGTGAAGACTATTAAAGAGCTGTCTTCCAAATTTAAATTCATGCATGTGTCCTCTAAACAGAATCCAGCTGATCTGCTCTCGAGAAGCTCGACCGTAAAGAGACTGATCAAAGATAATTTGTGGTTTAAAGGTCCTAAATGGTTACTCACTAAGGATTGGCCTGAACAGAAACAGTACAGTATTGCTGAGATTAGTGTAGTGAACTTGGATCCTATAGTACCTGAGCCAGAAGTAATTGACATCAGCCGATTTTCATCAATAAGACAACTTCTAAATACTACTAAATTGGTTGTTGAATTTTTGAATAAGAAGGTGGGGTTTCAGAAATTAGATCCCCTAGAATACTGGCTGAAAAGAGTACAAAGAAATTCTTACGGGGAAATATATAAACTTTTAGGCCAAGACACTGGAAAAAGGAATAAGCTGATGAAGAATTTAGGCTTGTTCTTAGACGGAAAAGGTCTGATAAGATGTCGAGGCCGATTGGTAAAGGCTGACTTGCCCATCCAAACCAAACATTCCATTTTATTACCTAAGAGTGGGTGCTTTGTACAACTTATTATAAAGGAAGCCCGTGATTCCACTCTCCATGGAGGTGTACCGCAGACCTTAGCCCAAATTCGGGAAAGGTACTGGATTCCTAAGGGTAGACAGGTTATTAAAAAATATTTCAAAAACTGCATCATTTGTAGGAGGTATGAGCAGCGACCTTATATCTACCCAGGACCACCAGCCCTACCGAAGGATAGGGTGAACATAAGTCGGCCCTTCCATATAACAGGAGTGGACTACACAGGGGCTATAACTGTTACGGGTGAGGAAACTCCCCATAAAGTTTACATTTGTTTATTTACTTGTGCCTACACAAGGGCAGGCCATCTAGAACTAGCGGAAGACCTAAGCTCTGAGACATTCCTCAATGTCTTTCGCAGATTTGCCGCTAGAAGGTCTTGTCCTGGCAAGTTAATAAGCGACAACGGAACTAATTTCGTTGGAGCAGCACCTTTACTGTTGAACATAATGAACGACCCAAAGGTTAAGTCGGCGCTGGGAATCAGAAATTGTATTTGGCAGTTCACAGCTCCAAGAGCTCCATGGCAAAATGGATTTACCGAAAGAATGATTGATATTGTCAAGAACTGCCTGAGGAAAACATTACATAGAACTAAGATCACGAGAGAAGATTTAAGAACAGTAATAACTGAAATTGAAGCCAGGATTAATAATAGACCTCTGACTTATGAAGATGACACTAGCGACTCGCTAGAGGCCTTAACACCGGCTCACATACTCCATCCAATGCCTTGTGTGGATATCCAGGAAGAAGTTGATGATCCTAACATAGGAAATAATGATTTAGGACAACACCTTCGGGAGGGATATCAACGTCTGAAAAGGGTGCTGGATACATGGAATAGACATTGGAGCGAAGAGTATCTTTTGAGCCTACGCGAGAGGTTTTATGGAGCTCAAGCTGCCAGCAACAAATCAGTTATTAACATAGGAGATGTGGTCTTAGTGAAGACTGAACAGCCAAGATCCCAGTGGCCATTAGCTAAAGTGATCTCCACACACCCAGATTCTGAAGGGGTGCTGAGACTCGTAAAAATAAATTGCAGGGGACATACCAGTATAAAAACTATTGATAAACTGGTACCCCTTGAGTTAGCAGCCACTCCGGATCCTGAGAATGGTGAAGATCAAACGGGTCAAGAGGCGCGACCTAGTAGGGCCGCAGCACAGGGTTCTCGAGAACTATGGAGAGAACTCTTGGCTAAGGGTCATATTACATGATACAATGTATCATTTTCCCCCGGCCCCAAAACTGTGGGAAATATTTTCCCCCAGAGCAGTTGCGCTCTCTAAATGTATCATAGTTTATCCCTGGTTAAAGGCAGAGGACGTAGAGACTGTTGTTAATTATTCAAGCGGTTTTAATAACCCAGAAACGACGTTCTCTTTAATAATTCTTGTTATTGATAAATTAAATGCTACTGCATTTAACCCTTGAGGACAACTATGCATTGTAAATACATGTAATTATGTGGTATTTTCCACTGACCTAAGCTGCGTCTGCGCGATAGGTGACGTGGCAAGCAGGGAAAGATTCCCCTGTTAAGGCAGATGTGGAATTAAGATATTTACATAGTTAAAGGGAATAATTGGTCTAACTTTAATTTAAGTGGAACTAAGATTAATTTGTTAGATTTGCCCTGTACATATCATGATGTAATTTGACTGTATTTAGTACTGTAAATAACTAAAAGTTGGCAACCTACCATTCTATGAGGGAGGTAGAATTGCCGCGTTCACTCTCTGCTCCTAGCTCTCGTGGAGTTAGCACATTGTACATACACATCATAAGGACGCTTGCTTCCCCAAGCAACTATACCAGGCAGCCTCATCGTCATCGGTTAACGATCACTCCCTCTTCATATAGCTAAGTAACCTTTACGAATTGGCCAATTCAAGGGGGGATTAGCGAAGAGATAAGATAGAAGATAGTATTGTAGGTGAGTTAAATTTAATTTACGTATCACCTAACTCTGAGACTTGTTTGATTTACTTAGACAACTTTAGGGAAGAGTAACGACCTACGAGTTGTGTAGCGAGAAAATTCTTGCATAGCGGTGTCCCAGCAGGGATACCGACTTGGATACATTTAACATTTCTCACATTTTGGTGCCCAGAAAGAGGGCCCCGATTTGTTTACCAGAACTAATCATCATTTTTCACAAGGTTGGCTCAGTAAGGTGTTGTGTGGATTATCGAACCCTAAATGAGGTGACAGTGAAGGATGCGTACCCCTTGCCTAGAACTGACATGCTGGATGCTCTTCCAGGTGCCAACTGGTTCTACATCCTAGGCATGACAGCAGGACATCACCAGGTCAAAGTTGCAGAGAAGGACAAGGAGAAAGCCGTTTCATATGGCCGGGGTTTATGGCAGTTCATAGTGATGCTATTTGGCCTGCACAAGGCCTCTGCTACTTTTGAACATCTCTTGGATCAAGTACTGGAAGGCCTGCAGTAGCAGACAACTCTCATCTATCTTGCTGATGTAAGTGTGTTTGGGTAAACTTTCGGCCAGGAATTGGAGAGGCTCTTGGAGTTGTTCAACAGGATCCAAGCAGTGCACCTCATGATAAACCCCAAGAAAGTTCTACATGTTCCAGAAGGAAGGGAAGTACCTGGGACACATTGTAGGTGAGGTTGGCATCTGTTCTGGTCCCTAGAAGGTGTCAGCTGTGTAAAACTGGCTAGTTCAATTTTATGTGAAGGAGCTACAGAGGTTCCTGGGTTTGTGTACCTACTACCAGCATTTTGTCAATGACATTCCAACGATAGCTGCACCTCTGCACAAGTTGTTATGAAAGAGGCAGAAGTTTACGTGGACTTCAGTGACTCAGAAGGCCCTCAGTGAACTCATGCATTCAATGGCAAGCTCTCCAGTGTTGCTGTACCCAGCTCAGAGTCAGCTATTCATCCTGGACTGTGATGCTAGTGACCGTGGCATTGGTGGAGTCCTCTCACAGAGGAAAGATGACAGAGTATGTGGCGGCTCAGCCCACCAGAGAGGAATTACTGTGTGACCCGTAAGGAGCACATGGGAGTAATGAAGAGCCTTTACCTTTTCCATCTCTACTTGTATGGGTCCTACTTCATCATCAGGACTGATCATGCAGCACTCAAGTGGCTGTAGACATTAAAGATCATGGAAGGACAACTGGCATGCTGGTTCTAGAAGCTGGACTAGCACACCTATGAGGTCAGCACCAGCATGTGCAGGTATATGGCAATGTTGACGGTCTAAATCATCAGCTTTGTGACCAAGTATCCATGCAGTGTAGTGGGAAAGAAGATAGTAGCAAGAAATGCTGCCATACTGCAGTGACAAGGCCAGTGTCAGCTGAAGAAGACTTGAGGAAAAGGCAGATGGAGGATACATTTTTACAACCAGTGCTAGAGTAGCTGCAGTGAAGTATAGTGCAGTAATCTTAGGAAGAGGTTTTCTGATTCTTCCCTGCGACTAAGAGCTACTGGAGTCAGTGGGACGTTTTTCTTTTGAGCAACGGATTACTGGAGCATCACTGGGAGACACCCGATGGCCTCAGCAAGTATTGGCAACTGGTGGTTCCTAAGAAAATGAGATCTGAGCTCTTAGAATAGTCTCATAACCAGATCACTAGTTGGCATCTGGGAGTGAAGAAAACTTTAAGTCAGCTGCAACAGAGGTTTTACTGGACTGGAAAGCATCTGGATGTTGTAAAGTGGTGTGTGCCCTGTGAGGTATGCTGTGCCTTCAGCTGTACCAAGTGCGTGCACAAATGGAGAGAGTTGCAGTGGACATTGCTGGACCTCTGCCATGCAGCGAAAGAGGAAACCAGTATATATGTGTTGCCATGGACTACCTCCTATAGTGGCCAGATGCCTATGCCATCCCCAGTCAAGTAGCCAAAACTGTTGCTAAGGTGTTGGTTGACCAATTCCTCTGTCATTTTGGGATGCCATAAGAGCCACTTTCATACCAGGGTAGAAACTTTGAGTCTGCTGTGTTCCGTGAATGCTGTAACTTACTGGGGATCAAGAATACAAGGACGACTCTGCTACAGCTACGGTCAGATGGGATGGTGGAGAAATTCACCTGGACTTTGGGACAAGAATTGGCCAACTTCTGTGTAAAAGGAGAGATGGAATGGGACCAGAAATTATCTGTGTTGCTCGTAGTATATCGGTCTGCATCCAACGAGTCTACCGGCTACACCCCTGCAAAACTGATGCTGGCCCATAAGTTACGACTGTCAGTTGATCCATTAATGGAAAGACCACCTGATGAAGAGCTGCCTACCGACACCCCCAGCTATGCGAAGCATCTTCAGGAAAGATTGGTTGAGATACATCATTAAGTCCGAGGAACTCTGAAGTTTCTAGGCAAAGCGACGAAGCACAAACATGATGCCGAAGCAAGTAAGGTAAGCTTCAAGGATGGTGACAAGGTTTGACCATACAATCCTCATTGGAAGAAGGGACAGTCACCGAAGCTGAAGAGCCTATGGGATGGGCACTACGCTGTGATGGACCGCCTGTCAGACGTAACGAACCGGATTCAGGGAGGCAGGAAGTCTCCCCCAAAGGTGGTACATGTAAATCTTCTGTGGCAGTATCAGGGGCAAGGACGGTACAGCTGCAAGGAATCGTGACCCCTGTAGCTGATGATGTTGAGGAGACCAAGGAGCTGAAGCACGAAAGAGTGGTGACAGTTTCCCTGGGAAAGAAATGAACCAGGAAGAGGACCAAGTCATTACAGGAGGAGTGAATTGTGGAGAAGCAGAGAAATCGTCAGAGGTGGCATAGGAGAAGTCCTGGTAAGTTGAAGAATTATTTTGTGTATAATTAGATGTTTTGTTAGGGATTAAGGATCATGTTTGTAAATCTTGAGTAGCTTTGTCAGGACGACAAAGGACTAGGGAAGGGGTAGCGTTAAGAAACTGGATTGCTAGTTAGTTAGTGCTGGAGAATTCTTGACGATTCTTGCATTTTTCTGTTACGAGTCAGAGTTCCCAGATAGCCTGCTGTTGTGAGTGGAGGTACTTTGAAAAGTTAGGCATTCATTCTTTTTCTCTTTTTATTTTCTCTATAATGTTTTATTTACGTGGTGGTTAAATTACGTAATTTCATTTCATTTTGTAGGCTAAAGAATTTAGAGTACTACATCATGTAAGGAAACTGAAATATTTTGGATGTCTCCAGTTTGGTAACTGGAGACGTAGTAGAATGTTGGAGAAGGAAGGAGGGTTATAAAAGGCTGGGGGGAGACTGTCACGAATCAATTCGCGACATTTCCCTTTTGTGAGAAGCCACGAACTATTAGTGGAAAACTCACTGTTTTTCGTTCAGTTAACCGCTCATTCGGACGGAAGCTTTGTCAAATCAGTTTTTCATTGTCATACGTGATCGTCTCTGGGTGAGACATTAGCGCTTCCGATGAGCGATTGTTTTGGGCGCGTTTCGCTCACTCAACCGTTAGAAAATACGGCTTAGTGCTCCGCCTTTCTTTCCCACGATTTGAAGTCAGTCTTGTGTTTGCTGTGACGGAGAAAGGTTCAGTGCATTTATATTTAAAAACATTTTGATATTATAAAAACCCTGTGACAATTGGCGACCTCATTCCAGGATATTAACTCCTAGCTCTAAAGCTATTCACGAGATAGTGGTCACTCATTCATATTTAGGTATTTATCATTAAAGTTTATAGGCACAAGCTTACTGGTGTTTACCCTTAATTTAGCAAGTGAATTTTGCTTTATCAATCCATAGAGTACTTAACTCTAGTTTATTCTTGGTAACGCCAGACGATTTTATTCGCTCCTGGGAAGTCGCCGTACCATTGTGTTTATTATTGAGTCTTCCTAGTCATTTACATTTTTGATTTATACTTTGCCAGTTAACTGGATAAGACTGGTCACCACTAGCTTGTGTCTGTACTCTTGTGTTTATTAGTATTCGTCGCTAAGCAGTCAGTACTCAATTTCGGTTTGCTTAATAAATTAGCGCCATGGCTACTACTGTATTTTTACAGGAAGCCAAAGATATGGGTCTTTCGGACCCAACCGAAATTAAAGAGTATATACTCTCACGGCATAATCAGGAACAGCAGCGCGAGAATGATGCCCGTGAAGAGCGTAAGATTCAGCGCGAATGCGAGCGAGAACAGCGCGAATACGAGCGAGAACAGCGCGAATACGAGCGTGAACAGCGCGAATACGAGCGTGAACAACGAGACAGAGAACGAGAACACGAACGTGCCGAGCGAGAGGCACAAGAAAAACATGAACTTGAAGTGCTGAAGCTCAAGCGAGATTCCTTGGCTTCAGACACGTCTGGTGCAGTTGGTCCAAGCTCCACGAGCGTTTCCCCTGCACATGTCCTGGCTACCCCACGCATCAAGCTTCCTTCATATAAGGAAAGCGAGCGAATCGAGCCGTACATAGCTCGTTTTGAGGACATGGCAGACATGTATCAACTGGATGAGGCAGCTAAGCGGCTTCAGTTTCTTAGCCTATTTGAGGGCCCTGCCCTCGATATTCTCCACAGAATTCGTGGAGACAATCTCACATATGAGATGATGAAAGCTGCACTCATTAAGGCGTATGGTCTCACAGTAGACGACGCCAAAGTTCAGTTCATGCGAGCTCGTCTCCAAGACAAGGAGACAGCTGTTCAGTTCCTTGATCGTCTCACAGCTTACTTAAATGAGTGGATGGAGAAAGATGAAACTCCTTCCACGCGTGAGGGGATAATTGACCTTATGCTGCGTACACAGCTAGAGAGGTCGTGGCCTGCTGAGCTCATAGCACAGCTTAAGATCTGCCAGGTGAAAGATGCCAGCCAAATGGCAGAGAAGGCTGACGCATTCTTTACTGCATGCGGGTATCAAGCTCGTAAGCAAAACACCTGGAGCAGAAAAGATACTGCCAAGTCTGGGAAGCCGTCTCAGACTGAATCTCAGCACCAAGGCCATTCTCAGAATAATGGCCAAGGTCCAAAACCGCAGTGGAAGGACCAGGGGCAAAACACTCAGAAACTTGAGTGGAAGAGGTACAACAAGTACCCTAACCAGCAGCAGTATCAGCCACGCAACCGACCGTCGGGACAAACTTTTCCACCACCAGCTCAAAAGAGGCAGGAAGCGAATGCAGCCTTCATTCCTCAGCAGCAGCCTGGTGGTCACGTCCCTACCAGTGTGGGTACTTCCCCACAGTTCATTAGTCCCACAGCGACAGTGAACCCCCCTCCACAGATGGCCAATGTTCCATTTTCCCATGCAGTGAGTGCAAACCCTCAAGTATATAACTCACAAGGCACAATGTTTGCCACATCAATTCAGCAGCCTCATGTGTGGCTAGCTGCTTCCTCCACAGGCCCTCCCACAGGTGACAGTACCTTCCTTGTTCAGCCAGGGTTTGTGGGAGGCATTCCTGTGAAGGTCCTGAGAGACAATGGTTCCTCAGGTTGCTCTGTCAAGCAGAGTCTAGTTCGGCCTGAGCAGTATACAGGTCGACAGATCCATGCAAACCTTATTGATGGATCATTGAGATTGTTCCCTGAGGCATGTATCCAGGTGGCATCTCCATTTTATACTGGTATGACACTTGCAGTTGTCATGCCAGAGCCTCTATTTGACTTTATAGTAGGCAATATTCAAGGAGTCAAGGATAGTTGCTCCGATGATGACGCTACTCAGACTTCGGCTGCTGCGGTAACACGAGCCATGACTGAGGCTCCAGATTGTGTCACCCCAGTGATCATTGAATCGCCGCAAGATCTGATGTGTAGTCAACTTGTTGTGCAAGAACAACATTCTGACCCGACACTTCCTGCTGTGCGGAACAAACAAAAGGGTCGAGTGATAAAGTATTCACGGGGAGGTCGAGCCAAGTTCCTTCGCAAACAAGGACGGCTCTACCGTGAGTCACGAACACCCGAGGGCGAGGTTCGACTGCAGTTTGTCGTTCCCGCCAAGTACCGCCTAGCAGTGTTACAATGGGGTCATTGTTCAGTCTCAGGAGGTCACATGGGCAAAAGGAAGACCCAGGGCCGTATCCGAGCTGACTTTTTCTGGCCAGGGATGGGACGGGACATAGATAGTTTTGTCCGTTCTTGCAGTGTGTGCCAAAGTATCACCACTAATCAGGGACATGCCCTTCCTGTGCCATTTGTAACTACACCTGTAATCTCTGAGTCAGTTGAGAGACAGGGTAGTGGTGAAGTGGGTGCAGACCTGACGTCTCGCCCATTGGCCCCACAGGACACATTATGTCCAGGGCCTGTACATACATATTATGTACCGTAAGTTAAGGGGGAAGTTGAGAGGCGACTTGAGACTATGGAAGACCCAAGTTTGCATAAGGATTCTCAGCTTCCCGGTACTATAGTAGCCGCAGCGAGAAATGAGCGCTGTGGTGGGGCAGCCGGGATGACCTGGGATTCCCCCACTGTAGCCATATTTATATGTCACCGACCATCGGCCACCGCTGCAGCCCCGCTCCATGATCCTTACCCTGTGTCTCTGGCTTTCTCTTTCTCTCTCGGTTTCTATATAAACTGCTGTATTTCCGAAACTAATTATGAAATTATTATGACTTTTGTTCCACACCACCTTTGAGGTAAAAATCAAGGAGAGTGTTCTGTATAAAGGTTTGACCCACCACCTAAAAGTGGCATATGAGCGGGGAGTGCGGCCTGCCGATACCTCCGCCTGACCTATAATTATACACTCGCCAGAACTGACCTGCCCTCAGACAAGGGGGGGGAAACCTTTATACAGAAAACTCTCCTTGATTTTTACCTCAAAGGTGGTGTGGAACAAAAGTCATAATAATTTCATAATTAGTTTCGGAAATACAGCAGTTTAAATAGAAACCGAGAGAGAAAGAGAAAGCCAGAGATACAGGGTAAGGATCATGGAGCGGGGCTGCAGCGGTGGCCGATGGTCGGTGACATCCTACCTCTATGGTCGGTGACATGAGGATATGGCTACAGTGGGGGAATCCCCGGATGACCGGCTGCCCCACCACAGCGTTCATTTCTCGCTGCGGCTACTATAATAGAAGTACTGTAGGTTAAGGGGGAAGTTCGAGAGAGAACTCCGCAGTGGCGACTTGAGGCTATGGAAGACCCAAGTTTGCATAAGGATTCTCAGCTTCCCGGTACTAATAGAAGTACTGTAGGTTAAGGGGGAAGATCGAGAGAGAACTCCGCAGAGGCGACTTGAGGCTATGGAAGACCCAAGTTTGCACAAGGATTCTCAGCTTCCCGATACTAATATAAGTACTGTAGGTTAAGGCACAGGTTGAGGACCCGTGTGCGGTTCGAGGCTATGGAAGACCCGAGTTTGCACAGGGATTCTCAACTTGCTGACACTAATCGTGTGCTAAAATTAATGGCGACCTCGAGTGTACTTTTCGTAGCATGTACTGATTGCTAGGCAGAGAGAGTAATTGTAACATGATAAAATTTTGTCTCATTGACACTTTTGATGCTCCACCTCAATTGGTTTTGCAGGTTCAGCAATGGGTGTAGCAGTTTTGCTGTGCGGACCAGCTGATCGTCTGCCGCACGCTGCCGCCTCTTCTCCTCTGCCTTCGTCGTCGCCATATTATTATTTACTGTGTCATTTTACACGTACGTACAGTTACACTACAACTGTCACACCTACACCGTGTATTACATACACCACGCTACACAACAATTAGTTGTCAGTGTAAATGTAGCGAATTTTCACTCAGTTTGACCTGAGTACAGGATTTTCACCGTCGTCACGGAGTTTTTCCCTCAAGCTTGCTTCTATTAACGTAAATACGAGGTTTTTTCGCTCACTGGCGACTGCGACTTTCTCCTGTAGCAGGATAGCACGCACACCACAGTGTGAATCTTGTGTGAATGACTTAGGATGTGTCCATATATATATATATATATATATATATCCACAAATTTTTTCCCATAAGGAAAAAATTTAACTTTGTAAGGGCGTAATGTCACGAATCAATTCGCGACATTTCCCTTTTGTGAGAAGCCACGAACTATTAGTGGAAAACTCACTGTTTTTCGTTCAGTTAACCGCTCATTCGGACGGAAGCTTTGTCAAATCAGTTTTTCATTGTCATACGTGATCGTCTCTGTGTGAGACATTAGCGCTTCCGAATGAGTGATTGTTTAGGGCGCGTTTCGCTCACTCAACCATTAGAAAATACGGCTTAGTGCTCCGCCTTTCTTTCCCACGATTTGAAGTCAGTCTTGTGTTTGCTGTGACGGAGAAAGGTTCAGTGCTCAGAAGTGGAGAGGTCAGCTAGCACCCCAAGCTCCACTAGTACAGTAATCCCAGTACTCCCACCTTAGTGGTGATACATAGCATTCATCGACTGGTATTTCTTTTGTGTATTTTGTAGTTTTAAGAGCTTAGTTAAGGTGTTTTTCCCTAGGCGTAAGTATTTAGCTTTTGAGTGAGTGAGTGAGTGCGTCTCATTTAATTTGATTTGAATTGTAACGTTAAATTTATTTTTTGTGATTAATAAATTTAACAATTCTTTTCCTTGAGCTCAGTGTAAAGTAAAATCTTGTTTCATTTCTCCATAATTAAGCTTATTTTCCATATAGCTCCTAGCTTGCATAAACGTTGCTTTCATAACTGGTACTTAGACCAGTCTTGTTGTATTAACTTAAAATCCGTTGTGCCAGGAGTTAATGCATCAGCAAGAACCTGATGTTATTATTATTAGTATTAGTTATTTATTGTCAGGGGTGAAGTAACTTTCTCCAGAGGCTAACAGTACAGTAATTCAGCAATTGTGAGTAATTAGTCTCTGCTGTGTACTGTTGAGAAAGTTTATAAATTCTCGTTCTTAGAGAATCTTAGCAAGTCAGCGTAAAGTAATCGTTGCTTGATGTAGCAAGACAACCATTGTCTCTGCTCTTCAATATTATTGAATATTATTATCAATTTAAATAATATTTAACCATTTATTCCAAAATTACCCTGATATTATAAAAACCCCGTGACAGAGACAATAGAGGAGTTTCAATTTAATTTGAGCTGTGGCCTTGAGAAGTTAGCATAGCTCCGAAGTTGTGAAGCAGACTGTAATTACTTGGTAAAATAAATACAGTGAACCTGAAGAGCCTGTGTTATTAAGACACATGAGATGATTTCGTGTACATTGAAAGGCTGACCCTATGAAGAACAATTCACTGGGCGACGTCCTTCTTATACTGAACTACTGCTGTTGGAGCCTGTGGCATTGTGGGACAAAAACATAACATTATATATATATATATATATATATATATATATATATATATATATATATGAGAGAGAGAGAGAGAGAGAGAGAGAGAGTGAGAGTGGCAAGACATGATGTGTTAGTTTGCATTGGTGATTTTAATGCGATTGTTGGCAGTAGTAGGGATGGCTTTGAAGATTGTATGGGTAAGGAGGGTGTTGGTATAAGAAACGAAAATGGGGTGCGACTTGCAAGCTTTTGTTTGGCAAATGACCTTATAATTGGTGGAACTATCTTTGAGCATAGAAAAATACATAAGACTACTTGGATTTCACCATGTGGTAAATATTGTAACCAGATTGACCACATTGCAATTAGCAGAAGGCATAGGAGTTATTTGCAAGATGTTTGCGTAAGAAGGGGGGCAGATATAGGTAGTGATCATCAACTTGTTGTGTCAAAGATTAAAATAAAACTTAAGAGAAACGTTAACGGTAATTGTACAGGAGGTAATAATTATGATTTTGATGAGCTGAGAAGTGATGAGAGCACGAGGGAAAAGTTTCGGTGCGAATGTAGAAACAAGTTTCGAGTCCTGCAGACTTTGATGGAATCTGAAGACAATAATATTAATCAAATGTGGAGAGAGGTAAAAGAGGTTTTGCAAGACAGTGCTAAGGTTACTATTAAGAAAAAGGGAAAAGCGAGAAAGAAAAAGTGGATGTCAGATGAAACATGGAATGTAATTCAGAAAAGGAAAGAGGCTAAGTTAAGAAGTGAAGAACAACATGTTGATGGCCAGGTAGTTGAAGTACTTAGAGCAAAGTATTGGAGTTTACATTCTGCAGTAAAAAGACTCGTTAGACGTGATAAGAGGAGACTATATGATGAAAAGGCGACAGAGACAGAAATTTAATTAAGTAGAAATGACGGTCAGAGCACAAGAGCAGCGTATCAGGCCATAAAGGAGTTAACTGGGACTGAAAAGAGAAGGAAGGAAATACCTGTACGAGATAGAAATGGTAATTTGATGACTAAAGATTTGGATATAAAGGGAAGATGGAAAGAGCACTTTGAATCTGTTCTAAATAGACCAATCCCAGCTGAAGAGGACATTTTGCCAGCAGAGAGAGATTTGCAGATAGAAACAGGGGATATAACTTTGGAAGAGGTAGCAAAATCTATAAAGGAGTTAAAGAATTTTAAGGCTCCAGGTGAGGATGGAATATTCCCTGAAATGCTTAAAGTGGAAAATGACGAGTTGATGAATGCACTTTTGAAACTTTTTAATGTGGCTTGGGATAATGGTGGAAATCCAGAAGAGTGGAAAAATGGAGTGATTATAAAAATACCAAAAAAGGGAGATTTAAGTGTGTGTGGCAATTGGAGGGGGATAACTTTGACACCTGTAGTTGCAAAAGTCTTTTCCAAAATCTTGTTGAACAGAATAGAGTCAGTAATTGATAAAATTTTAAGAGAAGAACAAGCGGGATTTAGAAAGGGTCGAGGTTGTAATGATCAGATTTTTATTGTAAGGCATCTAATGCAACAAGCTAATGAGATGAAAATGCCACTTAACATGTGTTTTGTGGATTTTGAAAAGCCGTTTGATAGTGTTTCACGTGGAGCTATGTTGAAAATTATGAGATTCTATGGTATACCAGAAAAGTTTGTAAATATCATTAGAAGCCTGCATGAAGGTACTTTTTGTAAGGTAATGGTGGGTGGTTCTTTGAGTGATCCATTTCAAGTTAGGTCAGGAGTGATTCAAGGAGGAGTTCTTTCGCCATTGTTGTTTGTTTTGGTTATGGATTATGTTATGAAAAAGGTTGTAAGGAGAACAGGTGCAGGAATTAACTGGAAAGAAAATAAGAAGCTGATGGATTTGGACTATGCTGATGATATTGTACTGATTTGCGGAAGTATTTACGAGATGCAGAGGGTGCTCGATTGTCTGGTGGAGGAAGGAGAAAAAGTGGGATTGGTAATAAATTGTGGAAAGACTGAAATTATTAATAAGAACGTGGAGAACCAAATCGATTGTGTAATTGGGAATAATGTGGTGAAGAATGTAGAAAACTTTAAATATCTGGGAACGATTGTATCATCTAATGGATCATTAAACAATGAAATTGAGGAGAGGATTAGACAGGCTTGGCGAGCTGTTGGAATGTTGAAATCTGTTTGGAATAATAATATGCTTTCGGTACATACTAAAGTGAAAATTTACAAGTCCATGGTTAGACCCATTTTAATTTACGGGCATGAGTCATGGTACAGTACAATTGCAACAGATCAGAAAGTATTAGGATTTGAGAATAAAATACTGAGAAGGATTCTTGGGGTAAAGTGGCAAGACAGAGTTACAAATGAAAGAGTAAGGGATATTACGAGAGTGGAACCAGTTAATGAATATGTGAGACTGTCTTGCTGGAAGTGGCTCGGGCACATATACAGAAAAGAAGGTTGTTTAATACAGGATGTGCCAGAGTGGATTGCTAGAGGAAGAAGAGGTAAAGGTAGGCCGAGGGAAACCTGGTTGAGGACAATGAAAAAAGAAGCAGGAGAGGGGTGTTGGTGGGACCTGAAGGAGATGGCAAGAGACAGATATTGGTGGAGAGAGTTCGTTGAGACCCTATGCATCCCGTGGGGTGCCACAGGAAATGATATATATATATATATATATATATATATATAGAGAGATATAGATATATATATATATATATATATATATATATATATATATATAAACTAGTTCTGACCGAAAACTATCCGATCGTTTGCTGATGAAAAAGAAATAGTTACTGAGTTAAGACTTTAATCTCCCTGAGAGTATGTCCCTTGGGTCCTTCCATTGCTGGAAACATTTAAAGTACGTATTTGGAATGCCAACAAGAGCTTTGTCACATTTGCAATGAGCTTATTTGAGTCTTCAAATCCCGACTTCAGTGGCTTGTAGTTAATGAAATAGCAAAAAGTTGTAGAGTCATGTCAGGAGAATTGTAAGTCCTGTGTTTGACCACAATATCCTGGATGAGATGGGATGAGCGGGCTGGAGCATTGTCGTGGTGAAACGGCCAGTCCTCTACCTCCCACAACTCTCATCTCATGCAATGAACTGCATTCTGTGGGCGATGGAGAACTACCAGGTAGTACTCTTTATTAACAGTTTGGGCTTCTGGATCGTGCTCGTTATGAGCAACAACTCGGTAGTCAAAAAAGAAAAAAATACTTTGTCGTCATGAGCTTCACCTTGCATCAATCCTTAATTTGCAGAGCACCCACAGCTTCATCAATAAAAAAAACTGCCGAATCTTCCTGATGGTTTCAGACTGAGTATCATTAGAAATCTGACAAATTTGCTTGATTTAACACTGCTTAATTCGCATGGTCACTGGCACACAAAAGGAAAATGTAGTGAACAAAAAGAACACGTCCTGAAACACACACTGCTCAGCTGTGGCTGGGCTGGGCAGCAGCGCTGAACACACTGAACATATCTGAGCATGCGCAAAACGATTCAAGGTCACGCTGCGCTGAGTCACATCCCCTTGTTCCTACTGGTTTACGAGAAAAAAATTTTTATTAATTACATTTCGATCAGACCTTGTGTGTGTGTGTGTATGTGTGTGTGTATGTGTGTGTGTGTGTGTGTGTGTGTGTGTGTGTGTGTGTGTGTGTGTGTGTGTACATACGTGTAACTTGCAATACTTTGGTGATAGAAACTCCGTGTACAAACAGCTAGATAAGGAGTTTATTACAAGCTCACAGTAAAATAGTCTGCCTGTCTTGGCTGCCTGCTAAGAACTGATGCAATAACGCCTTCTTCCCAGGCTTTAGGTCCTGGGAAAGCGTGCTAAGTCAGCAAATTTAGTGGGGGCATGTATGCATTGGGGGGGACATATATACATTGGGGGTAGATATATTGTGGAGGGGGTACACTACTCCCCCGGTTCGAGTCCAGTATGGGTCGAAGGTATACATAGAAATAATGGGAATTACACAATAATAGTTTGATACATGATAAACAAGGAGTAGATAAGGGAGAGCTATTGTTCTTCGTTCATTTTTTTTTTTTCTCTTGTATTTTCTGTAGGATACACTGTCACTTAGTAATGCATTAAAGAAATACCATCATTTTCTAGTAGGCAGAGTTCTGTTCACAGTTTGGTTAATTGTCAGATGGCATTGGTAGTCACTGAATGTGAGGGCACTAAGTACAGTACGGGGAGTTTCTACGTCGTGTGTAGGGCGTACTATGCCTGTAGCGACTCTGATTTCCTGGAGTCGACGTTCCATTTCTCTGACACAACAATGCACTGCACATATAATGAGTAGAAACCCCATGAAAGCGATAACCACAGGGGGAAACACAACTGTTGGAGGAACCCATGAATGGCTGAAGGCCAGAGAAAACTGATCCATAATGAAATCACTGTCATTGAGGAAGATTAGCATGCGCAAGTTAGGGGAAGTGATGGTAATGTTGGGAGATGGTAGGGTTGAAGGCATGTCGATTGGTTGAAAGTCATAGGAGTGTTTACGGACAGCTTGGTGATAGCGAGTGGCGTAAGTGATGACGGACTCTGATGTGACGGTACAATAATCAGGTGCTTTGTGGAGACCACTAGCGGGGACGGATCGAACCGAAGAACCAGGACACATGATTGTGACAGAGATGGGAACAGCAAAGAAGAAGTACTAGACATGGTTGAGGTGAGCATGGTGTACCGGGAGGTCAGGAGCTGGGACAAAAGAACAGGCCGAGTAGATGGAATGGTTGCGAACTAAAGCAGACTCACAGGGTGTAGCACTGCTAGGGAAGATAGCGAAAAGGTGGGCAGCACAGAGACGAGAGGTCGGAGTAAGGGAGGAACATTGCTGGAGGTCTGTGGAAGAAAGGAAGGCAACGGAAAGATGATCGTGGGAGAGGAGGAAATATTCTGAAGGAACAGATACTTGTAACAAGGAGTTGTTGAGGCGGAAAGGGAAAGGAATGATGTGGAAAAGGTTAAAGGTTATGACAGAACGGAGAGGAATATGGACAACGACGTATGTGGTGAGAAGAGTGGCTTCGAGAACAGGATAATAATATTCAAGGGAGGAGTAGGGGAGGACTGGGGAGAGACCGATGGTGAAGTGAGCCCATTCCAGGACAGAACGGAGAGCTGAGACAGGTACTAAGCCGGCAGTGACACGTCCATTGATAGCATCGACCAGGATACGAACCAAGGTAGAGACTTGAGACAGAAGAGAGTCAATGGCCAGTTGGAGATTATCCATGTTGAGTTTGAGGTAGATGAACTGAGAGATAACGTTGAGATCTGAAAGGTGGCGTTGTAAGATATTGGTGAAATTGTTTAGAGTGGACGTGACTTCATTGAGTTGGGTCGTGAGCTTCTGTAACATATTGTGTTGGATTTTAATGACTCGGCATTGTGATTCTAGGACTGAAGCTAAATGAGTGAGATCAGATTTGAAGCCAGAAATGTCACGGGCTGTAGCAACGCCAAACAAGCCACTCAGAATCTCACCGCCGAAGTCAAAGAGACTCGTTTCACACGAGAACGACCCACAGGTGTCTGAATGGAAAATGTGTCATTGAGCTCAGTGAATCTGATACTTATGTATTGCAATTGCCAGGAGAGTGGTAGGAAAAGGTTACAGAGATACTCATTCGGGTTGTGTGTCCCCATGAGGGCCGTGAGATGGGTCCTGATTCCGCGGAGCTGGTGCGCGTAGGCAGGTAGAGCAATGGCTACGTCGGCCAGGGGCGCAAGATCGTAGCGCAAGGAGGCTACGTCTTCGATAAGCATTACCTTGCCTCCCGACCCGACCAAGGCCCCGGGACGTACTCCATCATCGTCCTGACCTGACCCAGACCCCAGGAGGGTCAGCACTGCCAGCAGGGAGATCGCTAACATCGTCCCTAGAAAATCATGGTAGAGTTAATGGGGGAGGTCGTGAAGAGGTTGATGGGCAGAGCGCAGTTTGGACCGATATTGATTGGTTGATGAATGAGCAGGTGGAGGTGGAGAGGAAGGAGACTGAGGGATAGGTGGAGACAAGGTAGACTGAGGGATGTGTGGAGGGGAAGAGGGGGCAGTCGGTTGTGTAAGTGACTCTTCCAACACGAGGCCACAGGGTGCTCGCTTTAAGTCATCGACGTGGACCCATCTGGTGTCCTGAGTGGACAGGTCCTGGAGGTGAAATTTGTTGCCTTGTTGAGTGAGGACGCGGTGGGGCCCTGTAAATTTGTCATCCAACTTAGAGGAACGCGTATGGGAATGAGCAAAGACAAGATCGCCTACATTGATAGTGATAGGAGATGCGGACTTATGTTGGCACTGCAGCATGTCCTCCTGAGAGGAAGCCAAAGTGGATTGGACATACTGGTGGATTGTCTAGAAGTTAGCCAATTTTAGTTTAACATAATCATCCATGTTGTAGATGGGTTCTGGCTTTGAGGATAAGAGAGAGTATGGGAGGTCCTTGTCAAAACCAAAGAGGACGAAGAAGGGAGATTCAGCAATGGATGCATTGATGGAGCTATTGATGGAGGACGCCACTTGGGGAATCCAGTCATCCCAGGACGAACTATGGGAGCCTAGATGTCTGAGGCACTCTAAGATTTTACGGTTGTGGCGTTCTACAAGGCCATTGGAAGCCAGATGGTTAGGCACGACATTGCACTTACTGATATGAAAGCGGCGACAGATCTCATCTAGAAGGCTATTGTTGAACTCTGTACCGCTGGCAGTAAGAATGGTATGAGGGGTACTGAACGGGCAAATTACGTGATCTACAAAGGCACGTGCAACGCTCTTCGCAGTCTTGTCGGAAAGGGGTACGAGGACACAGTAGCGGGAGAAGTGGTCAACCGCTACGAACAAGTACTCAGCACCAGATTCTGTGAGAGGTAGTTTTAAGAGATCGATTGAGACAGTTTCCCATGGTCGTGACGGGATTGGGTATTGTAAGAGAGGTGCTGGTAAACCAGTTGATCCTTTGTGGCGGTGGCAGGAGAGGCAAGAGTCACAGTGGGCATTGATATTGAGGCACATGGTTGGCCAATAGTATTTGAGACGTGCTTGGCGCAAGCATCGGTCTTTACCTGGATGGGAAGCTTGAGGAGTATTATGAACAATATGAAGAACCTTCGGTATCAGGGCAGTGGGAACATCAAGTTGGCGTACTTCGCGATTGGGCATATCTTTGCCTGTTAGCAGTGTTTTCCTGTACAAGAGATCATCATCTAGCATGGACTCATCTAGTGATACTGGCAGAGTAGGTAAGGTCGAGGCATCGCCAGATTCTAGGAAATAAATGACTTTGGACCACATGGGGTCTTGGCGCTGAAAGTTTCGAACAACTTGTGACGTTAGTGTAGTGGTCTCAGTTACTTCGGGCTGCAGTGATGTTATAGCTGCTGCTACGTGACGTGAGAGTGCGTCTGCGACTATATTCAACTTGCCTGGTACATATTGAAAAGTGGGATTAAAGTCCTGGATGATGACAGACCATCTAGCTAGCCTACCTGTTAGGTTGCGATTCTTGAACAAATCACATAGTGGAAGGTGGTCTGTTTGGATATGCACTGGATAACCATAGACTATATCTCTGAAATGTTTCAAGGACCAGACTACCGCTAGTGCTTCGAGATCTGTGACACTGTAGTTACATTCAGCGGTTGTAAGGGTGCGACTAGCATACGCTATTACGCGCTTCCTTGATGCTTCGAGTTGCATCAAAACGGCACCAAGTCCAGTGCCTGAGGCGTCTGTGCAGAGAAGGAAGGGTGTGGTATAATCAGGGAATGCTAGAACAGGGGCATTTACAAGAGCTGTCTTTAGCTTTTGGAAGGCCTGTGACTGGTCGTTAGTCCAAACAAAGGGCACATTCTGCTTGAGTAAGTGGGTCAGAGGAGCGGCGATCTTTGCATAATCCCGTATGAATCGACGATAATAGCCACTGAGGCCCAGGAAACTTCGTACAGCTTCAGTAGTGGTAGGTTCTGGGAAGTTAATGATCACCTTAGTTTTATCCTCATTAGTATGAATGCCTTGTGCATCTACGACATGGCCTAGGAATTTGATTTTCTTTCGCAGGAAGTCACTTTTACTGAGATTGGATTATCAGGCCTGTGAGCTGGAGGCGTTCAAAGACTTGCTGGAGTTTGGTAAAATGATCAGGGATGGATTTACTCACAACAATGATATCATCTAGGTAAGCAAAAAGAGAGTGTCCCATCATACCGCTGAAGACTGAATGGATAAGTCGCATGAACACGGAAGGAGCATTTCTCAGACCAAAAGGGAGTCTCTTAAACTGAAAATGTCCAGAAGGGGTGCTAAAGGCTGTAACTGGGCGAGAGGACTCTTCCATTTCGACCTGCCAGTACCCGCTGAGGAGGTCTAAAGATGAAAAGACTACGTTATTGTCACCAAGGGATTCTAGCAAATCAATGAGGACAGGTAACGGGACATGGTCTGGAACGGTGACAGAATTGACCTTACGATAGTCGACTACTGATCTAAAGTTGCCGTCCTTCTTTGGTACTAAGAAAAGTGGGCTATTCCATGGACTGACGGAGGGTTCAATAATGTCTTGATCTAACATGTTCTGTACCATTTGATCTGTCTGCTTTCTCTGGCTGTGAGGAAATCGGTACACTGGTATGTAAATCGGCTGAGTTCCTGGTAGTAGTTCAATCGTATGTTTGACAAGGTCTGTTCTACCCATCGGTTCACCAGGTAAGGCAACCACGTTTCTGTACGAGGTCAGAAGGTCGAGGAGTTGAGGCGTATTTTCTGGGAAATCTGTGCAAGTGAAATGTGAGAGCATATCGGGTGAATATGTCGGCGCAGATCCCGTAGAGTTAATAGTACATACACCGATTGGCGTACTATCATCAGTCTGAATAGTAGGAATTGAGGAATCCTGGCACACCCTTACGGCCGCTGGGTATACTAGGAAGTCTCCAATCTTTACACCACTTTTAATTTTTAGTGGAGCATTTGTGACATTGAGCAAGTACTGGTAGCATAAACTGTCCTCTAAGACTGTACACCATGCTGACTCATAAGTCAAGCCATTCACACAACACGTCTCAGGTAGTGTTAGTACATCCACTACTTCTTTCACACCGGCAACACAAACAGAGACTTTGGTGAACTCATGCGGTAACAAAATTGTGCACCTATTCGTTACTGCATGTTTCGTCTCTGCGTGTTGGAGAAGATCATTCAGACTGTGTGAGGTAGGTAACTGAGACATGTCTGAGTCAGTGATAGTGTTGTCGGGAGAGGAGGTAAGAGCCATGTTCGAAGGCTGAGATGATGTATCAGGAGACATTGAGGAATTTATGTCCTTGCTCGCAGTCAGTAAAGGAATGATCTCTGTATTCTCAGATGATGATTGTGGTGGTTTGGGCTGGTTTGGACCTTTTGGTAGTGATAGGGACAGGTGTAATTGAAGGACTGATTTGATCGGAAGAACAGGGCGGGGACATTCCATAGTGTAAACCGGGAATCCAGAAATGTCTGTACTACCACAAGCAGGTAATAATGCAATGGAGTGTTGTGCCATGGTGGAGAAACCAATAAGGTCATCTGCGGGATACTGCAAGTCATTAGTGACATGAAATTCAATGGGGATAGGGGGCAAATCTCCGTGTAGTTTGACTTCAAGGGTGACTCTTCCCTTAACCTTAAACTCTGAGCCGTCGACACCACATAGGCGAATGTCTGGTGGTTCTAGGAAACTGACGTGGTTGTGATGTCGATGAATAATTTGTAAGGAATTTTCGGAGATGAGATTTACTATAGATCCTGTGTCCAAGAAGAATGACGTTGGTATGTCATGACTGCTTCCGAGAATGACTAAACCCGAGGATGTTATGGGACCTACATGGCGGATGGGGAGTTGGGTGTCTGGTTCTACGTGATATTGGTCCGATACGGGAGTGGCACTTCCCCCGACTGTTGGCAGTTGAGGTAACGACATTCCTCAGTGGTGTGAGTCGTGCTTGATTTGTGGTATTTGCAGTGTGTACGACGTGAGCGGGAAGGTGTACGCTGTCTGGTTTGGGAGTGAGGACGTCTGTATGTACGGTCACAACTGGATGCTCGATGTCCAGGATGACCACAGTGCCAGCAAAGAATCGAAGATTGTCTGTTCCGTCGGGCGCTAGATTGATCACGACCTGTGGTAGGAGAACGATGTGTGGCAGGTCTGCCGCGTGTGGTGGGACGGGAGCGAGATTGGTCTGGGGTAGTGGAGGTGTGACAGACTGAGGAGGCCAAGGGTTGGGTGGTGCCCTGACGCGTGTAGTTCGAACCTGTTCTTTCATGAATGGCTTTAGGGACCTGAATAATTTTATCTCCTGGATTGAAACC
>NC_137058.1:10191047-10238547 GCF_032717465.1 Coenobita brevimanus
AATCGAACTCCCAGTGAATGACACAACAACAGTCTTTCACATAAGCCCCCCCCAAAAAAAAAAAAAAAAAGTACAGAGCGAGCAGTACGTAGCACATTCAGCCGCACTTTACAATATTATATGCATATAATCCTGGTAAAATGGTCCAGTGTTTACCTATGGACGCGGGAGAAGGCAGGAAAGGCGAGGATAATGGTTTGGAAAGGTGAGGGAGTGGGGAGGGTTAAAGGGGAAGGGGGAAAGTAGAGGCTGGAGCGAATGGTGTGGGGAAAAGTGGTCAGGAAGACGTGCTGGGAAGATGGGTTGGAATCCTCCGTTGTGCACTGCTGGCATGAAGGCTGTGATGCGCTTACGGTTATGGGTAGCATTTTGCCAGTCTGGCGGCAGGTGCTAATGAGCAGGTTAATAATCTCTTTGCGATTTGCCGTGCTGGGGTGGATACACAGGTGGCATGGGTGGGTGTTGGTTCTCAGATTCTATCCCGACTGTTGGATGGAACAATTTCTAGATCTGAATTCCATATCACAATGCTCATTTTTCTTCCTTGTGGTCCAAATGACACGTTATAAAAAAGCTCTTCTACTTATAGCTCAACATCAGATCTGAATACGAGATCCCAAGGGCATCATAAAAGAGACGGGGGGATCAAGTGTCGGTTGACATGTAAGGGATGCACGGAACTAATTCTGTCATGATGAGTTGCAGGTGGGCTATTGGACCTCTGGAACCGGTTTCCTAGCTTATGTCCAGTGTACAAAGTACACAGATAATGAGAATTAAAATTAAAGCCACCCTCTAACTCATTCAGTATAAGAGGCCTCTCCTAAGTGAAGCGAAATCATCTGAAGGTCGCAAATATAGTAAACAAAAGATGGTATGATAAATAACGGGTTACTGATACTCTGTGAACAACTGCATAAAGCACTGGATAATTATGAGTTTACATGGTCACTTGCCTAGGCTTATTGTGTCAATGATGTAATATCAAACCCAAACACTTGAAGCTCTATGATTTCCCTCTCTGAACTCCACTTTCACACGTAACCCATTGAGTATGATGTCAGTTTCATTGTTTTATTTATTCTCACCATTGCCTTTGAGCTTATTCCTTTTAAGAGAGGTCAATGATGATATATGACAAAGGATTGCATTTCCCACAAATCACCCAAAACTTTAAGCATGTTGGAGTTGCTCCCAACATTTCCTCATTTAATGCCTTTCACTTTGTCAGTGCTGCTGCAAGATCATTTGTTTCAGCTTAGGACAGACCCTCGCACTGAACGGGATAGAAAGTTACCATCAGTGACTTTACCCCCACTAGTCCTTTTACACTTGAAACTTCATCACCTCAGTGCTCCCAACAACCACCCTTCTCTTGCTGCTCACCTCCGTCCACCAGCGTAACTCCTCCCTGATGATGGTTTTTACCGCCTATTTATTTAATCGTTAAATCAAACTTACAAGCAGAGTAACTGTATTGCATTGATCGTTCCCAGTTCAAAACATGTGTTCAATAGGAATACAAAATAAATAAACTTGACATTTATGTGACCTGATGGAAAGTTGCATGAACTTCTCACACTATCCCACTACCCTCAAGCGATTCCCCTTCTTCCTCTTCATATTCGTCTCAACCACTCCTCTCAGTTCAAGCCAATCCTACCTCGCCAAAGTGAATAATCATAAACCTCAGCTGCCGTCCACCCTCTTTTCTTCTACCCACACTTCTTGTACCATCGCACTTTCCATATCCCTATCCAGCCCTACATCAACTACCTAAAATATCCAAACATCAATCTCGTTATACCCTCTCCCCTTCTCCCAAGACCTCTCACACCTCAACTCATTTCCCTCAAACAACCACACCCCACTCACTGCCACCTCTACTACTTATGCCTCAGTCTCCCTGTATTCTCTCCGTCCTTCAGAGTTGCCTCTTTCCCACGTAAGGGAAGGACATGGATATATATGAATAGGAGTAAAATGGCTTGTAAAATGCTGAGAATCCACAAGAAGACCACATACAGTGAGAGGGAGAGAGAGAGAGAGAGAGAGAGAGAGAGAAATAATCAGCGTATTGTGGAGAAGGGGAATGGGTGAAAATGCAGCGACACGCTACGATGGTACACACAAACACAAGAGGTAAAAATATTGGGAAAGAGAAATGGGTAATGGGAGGTAAAACTGACAGTGGTTAATGCAGGAGGACTGAGAGGGAGGAAATGTGGGCTATGAAAAGCAAAATATTTAAAATATAGAGAAAAGTAGGGTTAGGAAGAGACAAGTAGAGTGAACCGATAATCCAACTGCTTCTAAGAATAATTCCGCGGAAAAATAACATAAAATTCTTTTGGCGAAGTGAATATGGCGAGACTATACGCCTACCCTACCCTAGACTCCTTAGGAGAGACCACCCCAATTCTAAATAAGCCATCATAGACGAAAGTTCACACACACACACACACACACACACACACACACACACGTACATTTAACCTTATATTTATCAGGTTGGCTACCAGGAAACAGTTTGTTCAGGTTAATGGAGATGTGTTGGACTTAGGTGGTTGGAATCAATTTCGTTTTTAATTATTCTTTAATAACATCATCCACTATTGAGGGTCACTCAGAAAATCGGCATCCAATTATCCACCTAGTGCCCAGCACCGCCGCTTACACTACCTGCTGCACGGTGATGTATTGGGTCGTTTGTCACAGGCTCCGACACAGGCTCCTCGCATATTGTGGTGGTGGTGGTGGTGGTGGTGGTGCAAAGAAGTGAAAGGTTAGAAGGAAGTGCTGGAGTGGGAAGATTTATGAAAGTTATTTTACTGTAGGCCTATATCAACCCCTGCAATCTGATGTTTCATATAATAAAGAATTTTGCTATCTTCAGAAGCTTGTACACCCACGCACCAAAGTTTCTGTACCTCCTTCGGTGGAAGGAAGTGGAAGAGGCAGGCGAACGGACAACCGTGAGTGGTAGTTTGGAACTGAAGTACGAGGCGAATAGTGAGAAACCTAATGAAAATGGAATCGAAACATTTTCATGCTATTCACCTGCAAAACATTATGCGTTCGTAACATACATAGCATATACAGTATTTTAACATAGACTACTATGTTCTCATGGTGTCCTGTGAACCTGACCCATTTGTTTCGGATCCTCATGATAACAAATAAAGCACCGAGCCAGTGGTATATCAGCTGCAACTGGTCATTATCACTGCAGTGATAACTTTTCTGAGTGTTATTCCTGGATTGTCTATAGGTATGCTATAGAATGATTGTGAATTTAATGCTGATTCTCACAGTAGCTGTGCGGACGGTTACAAATGTTGCAGTTATATTGTATGGACGAATACTCCACATTGCGATGGACAGCGGAGAGCATTGGCCAATAATTTACTATAACCAGATGAAATTAGATGCAAACAACACAAAATATTATGAGACAACGTAGATATAGCTGTGATATCCTGCTCCGCCTTGTTATCCAGGCCTTAACTGTTACTTCACCTCATACGTGCATTATTTTCCTTCAGTCTCTGCCTCTTTTATTACTTTTATTTCCCCGTATCCTCGTACTGCGAGCAGTCATATTCCTTAGACTTCGTCCACACGAGCGGGCGGTGCTCGACGGGCAAACAATGATACCAAATCACATTCCATTTCACACATTTAGAAGGTGGCTGGCGTGCACGAGCGTAGATGACGTCGCAAGCTTGGAAAACCACTAGCAAACTATCTATAACACCCTTGCCTGTTGTTGAGGCAATGCTTGCCGTGTGGACAACAGAACAAGTGTGCCTGGTAGTGACCAATGGCCGCCAGAAACTGCTCGATTTGGTAACACTGCTAAAGAAGCAAGGGATATACGCTCAGCAGGCATTGCCCGTCAGGCATTACCCTCTCGTGTGGACGAGCACTTAGGTGGTTTCTAGTCATCCGGTCCTATAACGCCTGCTGTATTACATTATTCCTCCCATCATCACTCCCACACAAACAACATCAGCACAAGACTGCTGAATCGTTTATTACCATTACTGGCGCTGCCACTACTAATCCCCCTTTTTCCATTGTGTCTAATTTCCTTCACAATACTACTACTGTTACTCCACTATAAATCTGTATAATAATACATGACTCTCCTTATGGCTGTGTATCTGCTAACCATATTGTCCCTCTCCCACCGTCGACAACTCGTCACTTACCCCGCACCGCTACCCCAGTTACACCCCCCCCCCTCACTCCCACCCACCATGGACTCTACTCCTCCCCCACTCCGACACCACATTACCCTTCACCACATCCTTGGGCCAACAGGCCTATTGTTTACCCTTTCCCGGTGAATATGCGTGGTTTGCATTAATCATTCATTCATTCATTGCCAGACACCATGTATCCCAAACGGGGTGGCCAAGGGCTTAGAGTTAATTGTTTTACAGGGAGGGGCACTAATCCTCCACCAACCCCACTTGACGTAGGGATGCCAACAGCATCTGGTGTTCCCAGGCGGTCACCCATCCAAGTACTAACCAGACCCAACGTTGCTTAACTTCGCTGATCGAACGGGAAGCGGTGTACTCAACGTGGTATGGCCGTTGGCATTAATAATAATAATAATAATAATGAAAAAAAAGGAATATGGGAGCCGAATGCTAATCGCCAGCCAGAATATGCTGTTTGCCAAGTCCAAAATTTAGGCCATATTTTGATACCATGAAGTTTTTATGTTGATACTTCAAGCCGTTCATGAGCTATAATGGTGCTAAAGGCAGGCGATAAAAACTAGTTGACCTTTGGCAGTTATTTTGGTGACCTTGATCCTGACTCCGAGTGGCCATTTGCGAACTCGTTCAAGATTTTGGCCATATTTTGATACGCTGAAGGTTTCATGTTGATAGCTCAAGCCGTTCATGAGATATAATAGGAACACACACACACACACACACACACACACACACACACACACACACACACACACAGAAGCAGGCAAAAACATTATCGCTCTGCCTTCTAAAGGTGGGGAATAATAATACTATAACAACAAGAACATAGATGTGTACTGTAGTGTTTCTAACATTACACTTAAAAACTGTAGACCCAAACGTGCCTATATTACAGAGCACTGATATATTAACCACAGAACCGACCACAGACCGTTCTTATTATAACCACTGCACCTTCCCTATAGCACTTCACCATGGTAATACATCCCATTGTAGTCCTTTGTGCGATCACTATACATGTTTGGGAAAAAATAACAGTGCACACCATGCCTACAAACCACTAAAATACGCATGTGACGTTTCAAAGACATCCATCAAGTTAGCGGACAAACAAACATACGACTGGACAGACTGAGGCCGAATGTCTGGCATCGGTATGTGACGACCTGGCAAAACTGTTACCATCCTGCTTTGCAGGTGTCACCATAGTTATATCAATAATCATCATCATCATCATCACATGACATTAGGCACGGCACAGAGGAGGACAAACACTGTAATAGCATGTGTCGACGCAGTGCAGAATGTTTGCCATGACAGAAGGTTGAGCTGCTGTGAAACATTAATTTAGTATTACTATAACTCTAACATTACAGCATATTATGGCACTGGTTGGTTTCATATGTCACAGCTGTTTTCACGTGTTTTATCAGGAAGATGTCCTCCTCTGTATCATGCATATTAAAATGTGATTACTACTACTACTACTACTACTATTATTATTATTAGTATTATTATAATAATAATAATTATTATTATTGATATAACTATGGTGACACCTGCAAAGCAGGATGGTAACAGTTTTGCCAGGTCGTCACATACCGATGCCAGACATTCGGCCTCAGTCTGTGTCCAGTCGTATGTTTGTTTGTCCGCTAACTTGATGGATGTCTTTGAAAAGTCACATGCGTATTTTAGTGGTTTGTAGGCATGGTGTGCACTGTTATTTTTTCCCAAACATGTGTAGTGATCGCACAAAGGACTACAATGGGATGTATTACCATGGTGAACTGCTATAGGGAAGGTCCAGTGGTTATGACAACAACGGTCTGTGGTCGGTTCTGTGGTTAATATATCAGTGCTCTGTAATATAGGCACGTTTGGGTCTACAGTTCTTAAGTGTAATGTTAGGAACACTACAGTACACATCTATGTTCTTGTTGTTATAGTATTATTATTCCCCACCTTTAGAAGGCAGAGCGATAATGTTTTTGCCTGCTTCTGTGTGTGTGTGTGTGTGTGTGTGTGTGTGTGTGTGTGTGTGTGTGTGTGTGTTCCTATTATATCTCATGAACGGCTTGAGCTATCAACATGAAACCTTCAGCGTATCAAAATATGGCCAAAATCTTGAACGAGTTCGCAAATGGCCACTCGGAGTCAGGATCAAGGTCACCAAAATAACTGCCAAAGGTCAACTAGTTTTTATCGCCTGCCTTTAGCACCATTATAGCTCATGAACGGCTTGAAGTATCAACATAAAAACTTCATGGTATCAAAATATGGCCTAAATTTTGGACTTGGCAAACAGCATATTCTGGCTGGCGATTAGCATTCGGCTCCCATATTCCTTTTTTCATTATTATTATTATTATTATTATTATTAATGCAAACCACGCATATTCACCGGGAAAGGGTAAACAATAGGCCTGTTGGCCCAAGGATGTGGTGAAGGGTAATGTGGTGTCGGAGTGGGGGAGGAGTAGAGTCCATGGTGGGTGGGAGTGAGGGGGGGGGGTGTAACTGGGGTAGCGGTGCGGGGTAAGTGACGAGTTGTCGACGGTGGGAGAGGGACAATATGGTTAGCAGATACACAGCCATAAGGAGAGTCATGTATTATTATACAGATTTATAGTGGAGTAACAGTAGTAGTATTGTGAAGGAAATTAGACACAATGGAAAAAGGGGGATTAGTAGTGGCAGCGCCAGTAATGGTAATAAACGATTCAGCAGTCTTGTGCTGATGTTGTTTGTGTGGGAGTGATGATGGGAGGAATAATGTAATACAGCAGGCGTTATAGGACCGGATGACTAGAAACCACCTAAGTGCTCGTCCACACGAGAGGGTAATGCCTGACGGGCAATGCCTGCTGAGCGTATATCCCTTGCTTCTTTAGCAGTGTTACCAAATCGAGCAGTTTCTGGCTGCCATTGGTCACTACCAGGCACACTTGTTCTGTTGTCCACACGGCAAGCATTGCCTCAACAACAGGCAAGGGTGTTATAGATAGTTTGCTAGTGGTTTTCCTGCTTATGACGTCATCTACGCTCGTGCACGCCAGCCACCTTCTAAATGTGTGAAATGGAATGTGATTTTGTATCATTGTTTGCCCGTCGAGCACCGCCCGCTCGTGTGGACGAAGTCTAAGGAATATGACTGCTCGCAGTACGAGGATACGGGGAAATAAAAGTAATAAAAGAGGCAGAGACTTAAGGAAAATAATGCACGTATGAGGTGAAGTAACAGTTAAGGCCTGGATAACAAGGCGGAGCAGGATATCACAGCTATATCTACGTTGTCTCATAATATTTTGTGTTGTTTGCATCTAATTTCATCTGGTTATAGTAAATTATTGGCCAATGCTCTCCGCTGTCCATCACAATGTGGAGTATTCGTCCATATAATATAACTGCAACGTTTGTAACCGTCCGCACAGCTACTGTGGGAATCAGCATTAAATTCACAATCATTCTATAGTATACCTATAGACAATCCAGGAGTAACACTCAGAAAAATTATCACTGCTGTGATAATGACCAGTTGCAGCTGATATACCACTGGCTCGGTGCTTTATTTGTTATCATGAGGATCCGAAACAAATGGGTCAGGTTCACAGGACACCATGAGAACATAGTAGTCTATGTTAAAATACTGTATATGCTATGTATGTTACGAACGCATAATGTTTTGCAGGTGAATAGCATGAAAATGTTTCGATTCCATTTTCATTAGGTTTCTCACTATTCGCCTCGTACTTCAGTTCCAAACTACCACTCACGGTTGTCCGTTCGCCTGCCCTTTCTCTAACCCTGACTTCCACTTCCTTCCACCGAGGGGGATACAGAAACTTTGGTGCGTGGGTGTACTGTGTTTAATCGAGTCCTCTGCTTGTGAAGAAGTTAATCAAGGCTATATCTACTCCTTTTATGACGATAAAGTCTGTCTTAAGCTGAATACACTTGCCATAAGGAAGCATGTATAAAATAACTAAATTTGTATAAGATTTAATAGATTACAGAACATGAACAGACATTGTTTGTAATGTCATATGGTTATAAAAATACTCTGATCACTTAAAAAAATGAAATACTCAAGCTGGGTAAGAATGAGCGATTCATGGAACATAGCCCTTCCAGACTTGGGTGTTGTTCTCAAGAGGATTATATAAGGCTGGCAGTTGCGAGAATAAAATACGTCAGTAGAGCAATCTTACTGGGGTTTATTTTGAGGATCTCACGAGGCTGGGCACACGAGTAAATTACATCCCAACTACTGGCTTCTTCCTGAAATAATTTGGTTCACCTTCTCTTCATTGGCGTTTCTATTCGTCACTGTACTAAGCTTAGTACCTGAAAATGTCAAGCAAATGTTAGAAATATGTTCCATTAACTCACAAAAAAATGTCGCCATTATTTCTTGTGGATTCCTCTTTCTGTGAAAATAACTGCCAGGTTGATAGTTATGATAGACTGATAAAATAGTTGAACCTACATGCAAATTCAGTCAGATTTTTCGTCCTTCCACCCTGTTTTTGCTTTCTTACACCTTTTCCATCCAACATCTTGCCACTTTCCTCCCATCTTTCCCCCGGCTCAGTCGCTTTTTTGTCCAACCCCCTCACACCCTGTAACTCTCCCTTTATACCAAGGAAGCTTAAGATGAGGCAGAGTGAGGACTGTTTTCAGACGTGTCTTTCTTCAGGAGGCGGGCCTTCCTGCACTTTTATAAGTAATTGATATTTTATAAACTATTCTTTTATTATTTTTCAATGTTTTATTCCTACTATCAGATATTAAATCCATTTTGAATATGCACTTTTTATTTTGCTGCGGTTTTTACCTTGTTGTCCGGCGGCATATGACCTTGGCAGTTGCGTCACCAGACTTTAATACATTCAATCAATCAATCAGTCAGACGTGGCTTCCACGTTAGATGTCAATGGCGTTGATTCATGTTATCTGATTCTGTGATGCAGGAAGGCGCGAGATCTTCAAAATGGTAAACAAACCAGTCGCCTTAGCCACCAAACCTCCCACATATTCCCAGCATACTTGCTGTGTATTTGAAACTAACGCCACACCTTGCCAGGGTTGAAGCTTCGTTTGTTCTACAAAGATGCTAGAGGGTGCGTATTTATAACTGAAGTTGTTTTCTCGAAATGAACAAGTAAATAACGTAATGTTACGTCCTCCACCCCACACTGCCACAGGGTCCAACAACAGTAGTCCAGTATAGGAAGGACGTTGCCCACTGAGTTGTTCTCCTTCCTGTGGTCAGCCTTTCGGTATACAGCACACAAGATCAGCTGAGGCAAAAATAAACACTGACTTCTTAAAATTCACTGTCTTTATTTTCCAAATAATTCCACTTAATGCTTTCCAACTTCACTTCACTGTTCTCACAAGGACTGCAGCTATTCAAATTTTACTCACTGCTATTACACTTAATGCTTGACAACACTTCACTGTTATTACACTTAATGCTTGACAACACATCACTGTTTTCACAAGTAGCCTACTGAAAATATACAAACTGCCCTGACACTGCACTACACTCAGACTGAACTGAAAACCGACTTGCATTGTTCGAGAATTATCTACATTTTACGAGAACAACAGTTTCGGTGTATTCTGGAGAGAGAGAGAGAGAGAGAGAGAGAGAGAGAGAGAGCACAGTTACCAACTCGGAGACAACCAAAACATGCCAGTTTTCTTACAGTACATAACACTATAAATTATTTAGCATACTGACTTAAATCACATAATTTAACAAGCAATCACATAAATAAAACATTATAAAGAATATGAGCAGAAAAATTAATGCATAAGTTACGAAATAACTAGGCTCACAAACAGCTGGCAAACTGGCAACTCTGACTCATACCGGAGCTAGCTACCGTAAACATCGGGACACATTGAAAAACATCTGGGCTACCTAACTGGCAAATCTCGGCTCTTAACACTACCCCCTTCCTAGTTCTTTGTCGTCCCGACAAAACTATCACAATATAATCAAACATGAACTTTAATCCTAATGAAACATCGAACTATACACAAAATAATCCTTGAACTTACCAGGTCTTTTTCTATCCCGCTTCTGACGACGTCCTTGTTCCCCCACACAGTCCACTCCTGGAAGGTCTTGGTCCTCTTCCTGATGCACTTCTTCTCTCAGGAAACTGTCACCATCCTCTTGCACTTCAGCTCCTTGATCCTCTTGAACATTCTCGGCTGCGGAAGAGCACGATTCCTCGGAGATGTCCCGGCTGTACTCTCCTGGCCCATGGTACTGTCACAGACGATTCACATGTACTATTGCAGCCAGGAGTTGTTAGCCACCCTCCTCCAGCCAACCCGTGTATGTGGCAGCGTCGCATTCACGAGCACAGAAGTTGCCTTCGATGCATTTCTGTCGAAAGATATCTCATCAGCTTTGGGCTTGTAATGAAGGTTTGACTCTGATAGCACGAACATATCACATTTATTATTTAGTAACTTTTTTTTCTCATACAATACCAAGCAAGCGACTTAAATATGTTTCTTGGATTCCACTCCATGACTTCCTGTACCGTAGGTTTGAATCAGCGAACACAAAGAGTGAACAAGTTCGAAGCATTCATTTGTTACAGAGAGAGAGAGAGAGAGAGAGAGAGAGAGAGAGAGAGAGAGAGCGTGTATGGTGAGCACCTGTGAATTTTGGAGAAATGAGGTGGAGGCAGACTGGCGCAGGGAAATGCAAGGGATGAGAAACCCTGGATTCCTGCACTCCATTGAAAACAGGCCATAGTGTGCATATTTCTTCGATCAGTCACTAGAACTTGCCTTGCTTTGTAATAAAGTTTTTTTTTTTTTTTTTTTTTTTTTTTAAGGATTGCTGTCGGAGGAATGATGAATTAGGAGATAAATGCCGATGATTTAACAAAAAGTTGTGCTTAAGAAAATAATTTGCCTCTCTGCCCAGAGAGGGATATCCAGCTAATGAGAAAAATACTCATTGGTTTGCAAAAAATCTCCAGGTGTCAACCACCAGAAAAAAATAATGCGAACATAAGGCATTTAACAGAAGCTGCGCGGCCTGCCTAATAATTTGACAAAGTCAACTGGCGTTGCCCAGAATAAAACCCGTCTGTCATTTTGTCCGACGAGAAGTTATCCTGAGATAAATAAACTCCGTCATCAGCCAAAAGAGAAATTCCCTGTTTAGCTCGAGCACGTTATTTACTCGTATCGCATAAAATAATGTGTATGTAGCCGGAATGAAGCCCATTATCTACGGCCTGGCAACCTCCCTGTAATGAGTATTATTTTCTAACGACAGACTGACTTAAGCGGTGAGACTCATCTTTCGTGTAAGGAAATCCACCTCGCCTCTGTGTGTGTGTGTGTGTGTGTGTGTGTGTGTGTGTGTGTTGAATTGCGAGTTATCTGACTTGTGGAGCATGGTAGGGTTGGTAGGTTTACTGACTGGGTGGATGGACTGGTTAGTGTAGGCTAGTGGTTTCACAGGCAGATTAGGTGAAATGGGTGGGCGAGAGGGAGGGAAAGGGTTGTTGGGCTGGTTAAGTGGGGTGGAGTGGGGTTCGTGCATTAAGTGGGATGGGTGGTGGGGCTACCTGTAGGACAAGGCAAAAGACGGGTTCATGTCGTCCTACTTTTGAGACATACTAAGCCTGTGGGTATGTGCGTTGATGGGTGGGTGTGTAGGTGGATGGACGGATTGTGGGAAAACAGGCCTCTGGGATTAGGTCACTTGAGTGAATACGTTCGAGTTGGGAATAGATCAGTGTGCGGAAAATCGGTCCACAGGGAATATTATTCTGGAATCATGCTGAAGTAGGTATATAGAGCTAGTGGGTTACAAAAGGTTCATCGTGCAATACCTCTGTTGGTTAAGAGGTCTGCGTTTCAACTGCACGCATCAGTGGGTGATATAACCACGTCGGATAACAGGTTTATGGGGAAAATAGGCTCATTGTGAAAAATATGTCCATGGGTATACGTCCATGTGGGAAACCTGCATCCATGGAGAGATTTAAGGTCGACGGAGAAATTGGTCCGTTGGGAGGAAATACATCAATGGGGAAAATTAGTTCATGGGAAAATAGGTTTACATAGAAAAGTAGGCGTCCTTCAAAAAAAGTCATTAAGGATAATAGGTCCATGGGGGAGTTCCGAGTGGTGAAAATGTCCGTTGATAAAAATATTAATGAGGTGAAAATAGGTCCATAGGGGCATACACGTACTGTAAACATACATGGAGATATTTGAAATAGATGGGACAAACTATCCAACTTTTAACAACGACCGTTGCCTGGAATTAGGCTTACCACTGCACATCTTGGACCAAACAACCATTAGCCAGACCCTATTACCACTTCGTCATCCAGTTATTATATTTCATAATTTACCTTCATTTAGTCATTTAGGCATAGAAAGCCAACCGAAACGAAAGGAAAAATCCCTGTTTAACTGTGATGAACATCTCATTTCTCCACCTCATTCCACTAAAATTCACAGGCACCCACTTCTCTCTCTCTCTCTCTCTCTCTCTCTCTCTCTCTCTCTCTCTCTCTCTCTCTCTCTCTCTCCTGGTAACAAATGAATGCTTCGAACTTGTTCACTCTATGTTCGCTGGTTCAAACCTACAGCAAGTCGTGGAGTGGACCCAAATATATATTTGTAACTTGCTTGGCTCTAAACGAGAAACAAATTATCAAATAATCAGTATGACATATTCGTGTTATCAGAGTCAAACCTTCAAAGTAAATATTGCTATTGCTTTATCCATTAATACTAGCCCAAAGCTGAAGAGATATTTTTCGACAGAAATGAGTCAAGGGCAACTTCTGTGCTCGTGAATGCAACACTGCCACATTCACGGGTTGGCTGGACGAGGGTGGCTAACAACTCCTGGCCGCAATAGTACCACCTCTGGGCGAGACAGTCTTCCTGCCTCCCCTAATCCGATATGTTACGTCTGATAGGCTGTGCAACACAGTGTAAGGCCCATCCCATGGGCTCTGCAGCTTTGGTGACTGTCCCTTCTTTCGCTGAGGATTGTATAACCAAACTTGGTCACCATCCTTGAAGCTCACCTCGCTTGTGTTGGCATCATACTTGCACTTCATCACCTCTCCTAAAAACCTGAGGGCTCCTTGCACTTAATGGTGTACCTCAGCCAGCCTTTCTTCAAGCTGGAAGTGTCTGTAGGCAGCTCTTCACCAGGTGGTCTTCCCATTAACAAGCCAGCAGGTAAGTGTAACTCATGGCCCAACATCAGTTTTGCAGAGGTGTAGCTGGTAGACTCATAGAATGCAGACCGATATGCCATCAGCAATGCAGGTAATTTCTGGTCCCATTCTGTTTGTCCATCTACGCAGTACTTGGTCAGTTCTTGTCCTAGGGTCCAGTTGAATTTCTCCACCATCCCATCTGAATGTGGCCTTAGTGGGGTCGTCCTGGTCTTCTTGATCCCCCATGACTTGCAGCATACATGGAACGCAGAAGACTCGAAGTTTCTTCCCTGGTCTGAATGTAGCTCTTGTGGCATCCCAAAACAACATAAAAATTGCTCAACTAACACCCGAGCAATAGTTGCAGCCTCTTGATCGGGGATAGCATAGGCTTTTGGCCACTTTGTGAAGTAGTCCATGGTGACATATATAACGGTTTCCTCTTTCAGTGAGTGGCAAAGGTCCAGGAATGTCCACCACGACTCTTTCCAACGGTGCACCCACTTGGTACAGCTGGAGAGGGGCACAGCCACGTTTCTTGAGTCCCTTCTTGGCACAACTCACATCACAGCCCTGACACCATTCTTCAACATCCTGATGCATGCCAATCCAGTAAAACGTCTGTTGCAGCCGGCTTAGAGTTTTCTTCACTCCCAGGTGCCCACTAGTGATCTGGATATGGGACTTATCCAAGATCTCGGACCTCATCTTCTTCGGAACCACTAGTTACCAATACTTGCTGAGGCCGTCGGCTGTCTCCCACTTATGCTCCGGTAGTCCGCTGTTCAGACGAAGAAGGTTCCACTGACTCCAGTAACTCTTGGTTCCAGGGCTTAGCCTGGAAACTTACTTCCATGATGGTCACAATCTACTCAACTGCAGCCACTCTAGCACTGGTTGTAAATCTGCATCCTCCATCTGTATCCTCTTCAGGTCTTCATCTGACACTGGCCCTGTCACTGCAGTATGGCTGCATTTCTTACTATGATCTTCCATTTTACTACACTGCCGTCACTCCAGATCACAAGGCTGACGACTCAGGCTGTCAGCATTGTCATGTACCCACCTAGGACGGTGCTGCTCCTCATAATTGTGCTGGTCTAACTTTCCAAGCCAGCGTGTCAATTGTCCTTCTGGATTCTTTAGTGTTTTCAGCCACTTCAGTGCTGCATGGTCCATCCTGATGATGAAGTAGGACACATACAAGTAGGGATAGAAGAAATCAAGGCTCTTCATCACTGCCAAGAGCTCCTTACGGGTCACACAATAGTTCTGCTCCAGTGGGCTGAGCTTCTTGCTGTAATACGCCACCACATACTCCTTCTCATCCTTCTTCTGTGACGGAACTCCACCAATACCATGGTCACTAGCATCACAGTCCAAGATAAATGGCTGATTCTGCTCTGGGTTTGGCAATACTGGAGAGCTTGCCAAAGCATGCTTGAGTTTGTCGAAAGTTTTCTGAGTCTCTGCTGTCCATGCAAACTTCTGCCTTTTCCCCAATAGCTTGTGAAGAGGTGCAGCTATCATTGCAAAGTCTTTGACAAAACGCCGATAGCAGGTGCACAAGCCCAGGAAACTCTGTAGCTCTCTCACACAAGTTGGAACTGGCCAGTTTTCTACAGCTGCCACCTTCTCTGGGTCAGTACAGATGCCGCTTTCACCTACAATGTGTCCCAGATACTTTACTTCCTTCTTCTTGGGGTTCAGCTTGAGATGCGGTGCACGGATCCTGTTCAACACCTCTGACAGCCTCTCCAGTTCCTGCTCGAAAGTCCGTGTCACGAATCAATTCGCGACATTTCCTTTTTGTGAGAAGCCACGAACTATTAGTGGAAAACTCACTGTGTATCGCTCAGTTAACCGTTTCTCTCTCCATTTCGGGGTATACTTTTCAAATCATTCGTCACCGTTTTCAGGGGTGACCGATTTGATGCACGTCACTAAGTGCGCTACTGAGCGATACTATTGTTTCTTTATCGTTCACCTCTGCTTGCCTAAACCGTTAGCCACGCCTTCTGGTAGCTTGTGCGTCCTGCCTGTACATTATTTGAATTCAGTCTAGTGGTGGCTTTGACGGAGAGAGGTCCTGTGCTCAGAAGTGAAGAGAGGTCAGCTAGCATCCCAAGCTCCACAGAGTATCAGTTTCTTCAAACTCCCACCCCCTGGGTGATACAAAGCATTCATCGACTGGTATTTCTTTTGTGTATTTCCTAGTTTTAAGAGTTTAGTTAAGGTGTTTTTCCTAGGCGTAAGTATTTAGCTTCTGTGTGAGTGAGCGAGTGCGTCTCATTTAATTTGATTTGAATTGTAACGTTAAATTTATTTTTTGTAATTAATAAATTTAACAGTTCTTTTTTTGAGCTCAATGTAAAGTAAAATCCTGTTTCATTTAAACCAAATTAAGCTTATTTTCCATATAGCTCCTAGCTTGCATAAACGTTTGCTTTCATAACTGGTACTTAGACCAGTCTTGTTGTATTAACTTAAAATCCGTTGTGCCAGGAGTTAATGCATCAGCAAGAACCTGATGTTATTATTATTAGTATTAGTTATTTATTGTCAGGGGTGATGTAACTTTCTCCAGAGGCTAACAGTACAGTAATTCAGCAATTGTGAGTAATTAGTCTCTGCTGAGTACTGTTGAGAAAGTTTATAAATTCTCGTTCTTAGAGAATCTTAGCAAATCAGCGTAAAGTAATCGTTGCTTGATGTAGCAAGACAATCATTGTCTCTGCTCTTCAATATTATTGAATATTATTATCAATTTGAATAATATTTAACCATTTATATCAAAATTACCGTGATATTTAAAAAACCCCGTGACAATTGGCGACCTCGCCAGGATATTAACTCCTAGCTCTAAAGCTATTCACGAGATAGTGCTCACTCATTCATATTTAGGTATTTATCATTAAAGTTTATAGGCACAAGCTTACTGGTGTTTACCCTTAATTTAGCAAGTGAATTTTGCTTTATTAATCAATAGAGTACTTAACTCTAGTTTATTCTTGGTAACGCCACACGATTTTATTCACTCCTGGGAAGTCGCCGTACCCATTGTGTTTATTATTGAGTCTTCCCAGTCATTTACATTTTTTATTTATTCTTTGCCAGTTAACTGGATAAGACTGGTCACCACTAGCTTGTGTCTGTACTCTTTACTTGTGTTTATTAGTATTCGTCGCTAAGCAGTCAGTACTCAATTTCGGTTTTGCTTAATAAATTAGCGCCATGGCTACTACTGTATTTTTACAGGAAGCCAAAGAAATGGGTCTTTCGGACCCAACCGAAATTAAAGAGTATATACTCTCATGGCATAATCAGGAGCAGCAGCGCGAGAATGATGCCCGTGAAGAGCGTAAGATTCAGCGCGAATGCGAGCGAGAACAGCGCGAATACGAGCGAGAACAGCGTGAGGAACGTGAAAGAGAGCGTGCTTATGAACAAGAGCAGCGTGAGAAAGAGCGCGAATACGAGCGGGAACAACGGGAATACGAGCGGGAACAACGAGAACACGAACGTGCCGAGCGAGAAGCACGAGAAAAACATGAACTTGAAGTGCTGAAGCTCAAGCGAGATTCCTTGGCTTCAGACACGTCTGCTGCAGTTGGTCCAAGCTCCACGAGCTTTCTCCCTGCACATGTCCTGGCGACCCCACGCATCAAGCTTCCTTCATACAAGGAAAGCGAGCGAATCGAGCCGTACATAGCTCGTTTTGAGGACATGGCAGACATGTATCAACTGGATGAGGCAGCTAAGCGGCTTCAGTTTCTTAGTTTATTTGAGGGCCCTGCCCTCGATATTCTCCACAGAATTCGTGGAGACAATCTCACATATGAGATGATGAAAGCTGCACTCATTAAGGCGTATGGTCTCACAGTAGACGACGCCAAAGTTCAGTTCATGCGAGCTCGTCTCCAAGACAAGGAGACAGCTGTTCAGTTCCTTGATCGTCTCACAGCTTACTTAAATGAGTGGATGGAGAAAGATGAAACTCCTTCAACGCGTGAGGGGATAATTGACCTTATGCTGCGTACACAGCTAGAGAGGTCGTGGCCTGCTGAGCTCATAGCACAGCTTAAGATCTGCCAGGTGAAAGATGCCAGCCAAATGGCAGAGAAGGCTGACGCATTCTTTACTGCATACGGGTATCAAGCTCGTAAGCAAAACACCTGGAGTAGAAAAGATACTGCCAAGTCTGGGAAGCCGTCTCAGACTGAATCCCAGCACCAAGGCCGTTCTCAGAGTAATGGTCAAGGTCCAAGCAAACCACAGAAGGACCAGGGGCAGAACACTCAGAAACCTGAGTGGAAGCGGTACAACAAGCACCCCAACCAGCAGCAGTTTCCCAAGCATCAGCAGCAATACAAGGACAAGCCACGTAACCCTCAGTCAGGGTCAATTAGTGTATCGGAGGCAGGAGGCAAATGCAGCCTTCATTCCACAAGTACTCGGTGGTGCCATCTCTACCAGTACAGGTACTTCCCAACACTTCACAAGTCCCCCTCCGACCATGAACTCTCCTCAGGCACCTAGTTCCCAGGGCGCCACGTTTGCTGCATCGGTTGTTCCGCAGTCTCATGAATGACTGGCTGCTACCTCCTCAGACCCTTCCACCAGCAACACTGCCTTTCTTGTTCAGCCAGGGTCTGTGGGAGGTGTTTCTGTAAATGTCCTGAGGGACAATGGTTCCTCAGGTTGCTCTGTTAAGCAGAGTTTAGTTCGGCCTGATGAGTATACAGGTCGACAGATCCAAGTTAGACTTATTGATGGATCAGTGAGATTGTTCCCTGAGGCACGTATCCAGGTGGCGTCTCCATTTTTCACTGGCTTGACAGCTGCAGTTGTCATGCCAGAACCTTTATTTGACCTCGTCTTAGGCAACATACCTGGCATCAAAAATAGTTGTGCCGTAGATGTTGCTACTCAGACTTCGGCTGCTGCAATAACACGAGCCATGGCCAAGGCTCCAGATCGCGTCATTCCGTTGACCGTCGCAACGCCGCAAGATCTGATTCGTAGTCAAGATGTTGTCCAAGAGCAACAGACTGACTCGACACTTGCCTCAGTGTGGAAGAAGCTGGAGGGTAAAGTGACCAAGTATTCACGGGGAGGACAAGCCAGGTTCCTTTGTAAGCGAGGACGGCTGTACCGTGAGTCACAGACACCCCAGGGTGAGGTTCGACTGCAGTTTGTCGTTCCTGCAAAGTATCGCCGAGCAGTGTTTGAATTAGGTCACTGTTCAGCGATGGGGGGTCATATGGGTCAAAAGAAGACCTTTTCTGGCCAGGAATGGGACGGGAAATAACGAGGCTCGTACGTTCTTGTGATGTGTGTCAGCGTACCACTGACCGGGGACGTGTCCGTCCTGCGCCATTGAAGCCAATGCCCATAATCTCTGAACCGTTCGAGAGAGTAGCAGTTGACATAGTTGGGCCAATCTCTCCTAGGGCTAGTGATGGATCAAAGTATATCCTCACTATAGTTGATTTCAGCACACGGTGGCCTGAAGCCGTGGCCCTTAAGAATATAGAGGCCGTCACTGTTGCTGAGGCATTAATTGAAGTGTTCTGTCATGTAGGTATCCCTAAGGAGGTCTTGAGCGACCGGGGTTCGCAGTTCACTTCGGCAATGATGAACGAAACGTTCAGGTTGCTGTCCATCCGAGGCTTATGAACTACGCCGTATCATCCCATGTATAACGGGTTATGTGAGAGGTTCAATGGAACTCTCAAGAAGATGTTGAGGCGCATGACCGCCGAACAACCAAAGGAATGGCCGCGGTTCATCGCTCCTCTTCTATTTGCTTATCGAGAAGCCCCACAGCATTCATTGAAATTCTCACCCTTTGAACTGGTGTATGGGAGGTCGGTCCGGGGCCCACTTCAAGTCCTTTGTGAGTTATGGGACGATGAAGAACCCGACCCTGAAGTCAAGACCACCTACACCTACGTCCTTGATTTGGCTGACCGCCTCCAGTCGACGTGCGAGTTAGCTAAGGAAGAACTGATCAAGGCGCGTGAAGTTCAAAAGGCTTATTATGATAAGAAGGCAAAGCTTCGGAAGTTTAGTCCAGGCGATAAATGCTTGGTATTACTCCCCACTGCCCAGAACAAGTTGTTGGCGCAGTGGAAGGGTCCATTCAATGTAGTAGAGCGCATTTCAGAACTCAACTACATAATACAGATGGGGAATCTTCGTAAAAGGTTCCACATTAACATGTTGAAGGCTTATCATGAGTCAGACCCCGAGGAAACTGGCCTACGAGTAGCTGATGATAGTGACCAGCCACTGGAAGAAACCGGGGCAGCTGCGGTGATCCCAGCTGATGACCATGATGATGAGCCCTTAACCGCTCAGTCCCATCAGGAAGAGACTGTCGGAGATGTTTCACTTAACCCTGACTTAGCAGTAGGGGACCAGAATGCCTTATAGTCACTGCTCTGTCAGTATGCTGATGTCTTCTCAGACCAACCTAGACTTGCAAAGGTTGCGTGTCATAAAATTGAGTTGACCAGCAATGTTCCTATAAAGGTTAAGCCATATCCGATTCCCATGCGACTACAGGGTGCAGTAGATAAGGAAATTGCTGACATGGAGACTGCAGGCATTATCGAAAAGTCCTCATCTCCTTACTGTAGTCCGATGGTAGTAGTCCGCAAGAAAGATGGTGGAGTCAGGATTTGTGGCGACTATAGAAGGCTCAATGCAATCACCAAAGTGGATGCTGAGCCAATGGGTGACCATATTGCCATCTTCTCCAAGCTGGCAGGGTCACGATATTTCACGAAGCTCGACCTAGCGAAGGGATTCTTCCAGATTCCCCTTCATCCTGAGAGTCGTCAGTTCACTGCCTTTGCTACTCCTAGGGGGTTGTACCAGTATAAAGTCCTCCCATTTGGACTTACCAGTATTCAATCGTGCTATGAGACAAGTGCTCCATGGTATTGTAGGAGTAGAGATGTTCGTTGACGATGTCCTCGTTCATTCTGCCACATTGGAGGAGCACCTCAGACTCTTGGAAATTGTCTTCAGTAGACTCCAGAGTTTCAACATGACTGTGAAGCCTAGCAAATGCAAGATTGCTCACAGTGAGGTGGAGTTCCTCGGTCATATTGTTGGCAACAATCACTGCAGGTGTCAGGGTGACAAGATCAGGAAGGTTAAAGAAGCCCCGAGACCCGTGACCAAGAAACAGGTTAGGGCATTTCTTGGCCTAGTGGGATATTATAGGAGTTTTATTCCCAACTTTGCTCTCATTGCCCAACCGTTGTACGAAGTGCTACGGAAATATGCTCCAAACACCATTGAATGGGGAGAAGCACAAGAGAGATCTTTTGCCACCCTCAAGAATATGTTGTGCAAGGAGCCCATTTTGCAGTTGCCTGATTCCAGCAAACCTTTCATACTGCGCACTGATGCTTCACAAGATGGAGTAGGTGCTGTATTGATGCAGGAATCGGAAGGTGGAATCTTCCCAGTGGCATACCACAGCCGTAGGCTAAAACCCGCTGAGAAGAATTACAGTACTGTTGAGAAGGAACTCTTGGCTGTGGTTGATGGTGTTAAAAAATATTATTATTATTTATTTGGGGCATCATTTGTTCTGGAAACTGACCATATGCCACTCACTAGTCTTAGCACGACCAAGACAGCTAATGCAAGATTGACACGCTGGACACTGTATTTACAGCAGTTTAACCTTGTTGTGAGATACATCAAGGGAAGTGATAACGTAGGTGCAGACCTGATGTCTCGCCTACTAACTGCTGACTAACATGGGCAGTTGTTGTATGCTGGGTTCCATGATAGGCATCCCCAGAGATTTGAGTAATCCAAGGACTAGCCTGGTTCCCAGTCAAAAGTGTAGACCTGACGTCTCACTTGTTGGCCCACAGGACACAGTATGTCCAGGGCCTGTACATACACGTGTACTGTAGGTTAAGGGGGAAGAGAGAACTCCGCAGAGGTGACTTGAGGCTATGGAAGACCCAAGTTTGCACAAGGATTCTCAGCTCCCCGATACTAATATAAGTACTGTAGGTTAAGGGGGAAGTTCGAGAGAGAACCCCGCAGAGGCGACTTGAGGCTATGGAAGACCCAAGTTTGCACAAGGATTCTCAGCTTTCCGATACTAATATAAGTATTGTAGGTTAAGGGGGAAGTTCGAGAGAGAACTCCGCAGAGGCGACTTGAGGCTATGGAAGACCCAAGTTTGCACAAGGTTTCTCAGCTCTCCGATATTAATATAAGTACTGTAGGTTGAGGCACAGGTTGAGGACCCGTGTGCAGTTCGAGGCTATGGAAGACCCGAGTTTGCACAGGGATTCTCAACTTGCCGACCATAATCGTGTGCTAAAATTAATGGCGACCTCGAGTGTACTTTTCATAGCATGTACTGACTGCTAGCCAGAGAGAGTAATTGTAACATAATAAGAATTTTGTCTCATTGACACTTTTGATGCTCCACCTTAATTGGTTTTGCAGGTTCAGCAATGGGTGTAGCAGTTTTGCTGTGCGGACCAGCTGATCATCTGCCGCACGCTGCTGCCTCTTCTCCTCTGCCTTCGTCGTCGCCATATTATTTACCGTGTCATTTTACACGTAGGTACAGTTACACTACAACTGTCACACCTACACCGTGTATTACATACACCACGCTACACAACAATTAGTTGTCAGTGTAAATGTAGCGAATTTTCGCTCAGTTTGACCTGAGTACAGGATTTTCACCGTCGTCACGGAGTTTTTCCCTCAAGCTTGCTTCTATTAACGTAAATACTAGGTTTTTTCACTCACTGGCGACTGCGATTTTCTCCTGTAGCAGGATAGCACACACACCACAGTGTGAATCTTGTGTGACTGAGTTAGGATTTATATGTATGTATATTGAAATCATTCTTCTGAAGGAAGAAAGATTTAATTTTCATGGGGCGTAATGTCACGAATCAATTCGCGACATTTCCTTTTTGTGAGAAGCCACGAACTATTAGTGGAAAACTCACTGTGTATCGCTCAGTTAACCGTTTCTCTCTCCATTTCGGGGTATACTTTTCAAATCATTCGTCACCGTTTTCAGGGGTGACCGATTTGATGCACGTCACTAAGTGCGCTACTGAGCGATACTATTGTTTCTTTATCGTTCACCTCTGCTTGCCTAAACCGTTAGCCACGCCTTCTGGTAGCTTGTGCGTCCTGCCTGTACATTATTTGAATTCAGTCTAGTGGTGGCTTTGACGGAGAGAGGTCCTGTGCTCAGAAGTGAAGAGAGGTCAGCTAGCATCCCAAGCTCCACAGAGTATCAGTTTCTTCAAACTCCCAGCCCTGGGTGATACAAAGTATTCATCGACTGGTATTTCATTTGTGTATTTCCTAGTTTTAAGAGTTTAGTTAAGGTGTTTTTCCTAGGCGTAAGTATTTAGCTTCTGTGTGAGTGAGCGAGTGCGTCTCATTTAATTTGATTTGAATTGTAACGTTAAATTTATTTTTTGTAATTAATAAATTTAAAAGTTCTTTTGAGCTCAATGTAAAGTAAAATCCTGTTTCATTTAAACCAAATTAAGCTTATTTTCCATATAGCTCCTAGCTTGCATAAACGTTTGCTTTCATAACTGGTACTTAGACCAGTCTTGTTGTATTAACTTAAAATCCGTTGTGCCAGGAGTTAATGCATCAGCAAGAACCTGATGTTATTATTATTAGTATTAGTTATTTATTGTCAGGGGTGATGTAACTTTCTCCAGAGGCTAACAGTACAGTAATTCAGCAATTGTGAGTAATTAGTCTCTGCTGAGTACTGTTGAGAAAGTTTATAAATTCTCGTTCTTAGAGAATCTTAGCAAATCAGTGTAAAGTAATCGTTGCTTGATGTAGCAAGACAATCATTGTCTCTGCTCTTCAATATTATTGAATATTATTATCAATTTGAATAATATTTAACCATTTATATCAAAATTACCGTGATATTTAAAAAACCCCGTGACAGTCCGTCTAAACACAATTACATCGTCCAGACAGATGAGAGCCATCTGCCAGAGCAGGCCTTCAAGTATACGGTCCATGAGGTGCTCAAGAGTAGCTGGGGGATTGCATAGTCCAAATGGCATCACTTTAAACTGCCATAAACCCTGTCCATACGAAAAGGCTGTCTTCTCTTTGTCCTCCTCTGCAACCTTGACCTGGTGGTATCCTGCCTTCATGTCTAGAGTGGAGAACCACTTAGCACCTGACAGAGCATTCAGGGTGTCATCAATTCTTGGCAATGGGTATGCATCCTTCACTGTCATTTCATTCAGGGCTTGATAATCTATACAGCACCTTACTGAGCCATCCTTTTTCCATACTAGAACCACTGCTGATGTCCAAGGACTGCTGGACTTTTCTTTTACTCCTTGACTTTGGAAATTCTCCATCACCTTCTACATTTCTAGCCTTTGGGCTGGCGCCATCCTCTGTGCTGGCTGTTTAACTGGGCAATGATCTCCGGTGTATATACTATGCTCCACCAGATCAGTGCACCCCAGGTCTAGGTCTCCGGTGGAGAATACATCAGCAAACTTTGTCAGCAGCTGCCTCAACTTCAGCACTTGTGAGAATCCAGGCACTGGCAACTGCTTGAGAAAAGGTCTTGTAGGTGCTCTGGCAGATATCCATCTTCTGGGACTACACTCTTTTTACAAGCCTTCCTCTGGTGCCACTCAGGGTCCACCGCCTGGCTCAGTCCCACAATTTCTCCATCGTTGATCTTCTGTGGCTCACAGGAGAAATTGGCCACCAAAACCGGCATTTCATCTGCACCTGTTTCCACCAGCATTCGCCCCACCATCACTCTGGCCTTCATTATACATCAGGCTCCACTACCCATATACAGCTATGAAAAGAGCCACTCACACTGAAGCAACATTTCTGATTTTGGGGAACCACTGTAGTGTGGAGCATCCTCACCTCACCACCAGAACTAGTACATTTCACTGCCGTGATGGGGACCGACCTTCCTCGAAGTTTCAGCTTCATGGAACAAAAGTCCAGCTCACATCCCATGGACATCAGATAGTCCAGGCCCAGAAGGCAAGAATCCTCCATGTCGGCCATGTAGACTGGAAGAGTAGCCTCATGCCCTGTCACTTCAGTCTGGACATCCAGGGGTCCCCTCAGTTCTGCGCAGTGCCCAGTTACGCCACACAGTAGTTCTGATGACTCAGGCAGATACCGATGATGTAACACTTCAGGCATCACAAAAGTCTGCTCCGAGTCCGAATCAATCACCAGGGAACACATTCTTCCATTTATCCTTACATTGCTCTGTTCTTGCTCCTTTTTCCATTTGTGACAATCCTCCTTCTTGTGCCCCAACTTCACGTAGAACTAGTAGCCTCCTCCAGTATTGTCCTGTTCCCTCTTCCACTTGTAGCAGTCCTATTTTCTGTCCTGCCTTTTCACAGTACCAGCAACTTCCCTCAAATTTTTCCTTTTCACATACCTGCCCCTTTCTTGCCTTGAATCCTGCACTATGACCTGTCTGAGAGGTGGATGTTCTGGACCTGATGTAGGACTCAAATTCTAGAGCCCTGGCTAGTGCTTCTTGCATGTTTCTTGGTTGTGTGTACTTCATTTGCACTTTCAACTCTGCGCTGTCAGGAGCATCGATGAACTAGTCCCTCAGTAAAATAGCCAACAGGTTAGGTGCTTCTCCAGGGTACGCCTTGTATGCCATACCCTCCAGGTCATGAGCAAGCTGCTGCAGGGATTCTCCTTGAGCCTGTACACGTCTCCAAAGTGTTGCTCTTTAAACCTCAGTCTGGTATATGATTACGTATCTGCACTCCAGCACTTCTAGTAGGGACTGGTAACTGTTCCTGTCCATCACTGACATCTGGCACCCTTAAGGCTAGTAGCAAACTGCCCTCTGCCTATCATCCCAACCATTCTGATCCGCAAGTAACTCAAGCTGTGCACGGTAAGCTTCCCAAGAGACACTATCATCAAAATCCTGAGGTTTCTTTTTAACTGGACCCCCATTATAGCCATGCACTACACTGGTCTGGGGCCTAAAAACTGGGGCATCATAATTAAGGCAAGGACTTCAAACTTCTGCATTCTGATTATTCAACCCTGTAATGCTACCTTTAGATGCCTGAGATCTATCAAGATTCACCATACACTGTCCATTCCTTTCATATGCTCCCAGTACACTAACCTGATGCTCAGCAGTGCAATATTTCTCTACCCACTAATTATCTTCACATGATTGACTACTTCCTTCAACTGACTGTCTACATTCTGTCTGCACTCCACCACAATTCCCTCGCTAATCTTCAGCTGGTTGTCTTCATGCTTCACCTAATTGTCTGGATGCTGTTTGAACTCCATGACATTATTGCTTACCTCACACTTCTGCTGCTGTAACTCAGCATATACTTCCTCCTTCAGCTGCTCCTGCACTTTCTTCATTTCTCCCATGAAAGCATCCAGCTGTCCTTGCATCCTTAATTGTAATTCCCTCTGTTGCTCCTGTTACACCTCCTGAAGCTGTTCCTATCGTTCTTTCTGTTCTTAAATCTGTGCCTGTAATTGTTCTTTGAGTTCTTTCTGTCGTTCATTCTGTGCCTGCAGTAGTACACTTTGTGCTTGTAACTTTTCCTTAAGTTCTTTCTTTTTTCCTGTAATTGTCCTTTGAGTTCATTTCCGAGTTCTTTCTGTTCTTCACTTTGGGCTTGTAATTGTGCTTGGAGTTTTTTCTTTGAAGCTTGTAATAACTTCATATTTGCTGCCAATTACACCTCGTCCTCCTGCCCAGCTCGGGATCTTGTCTGCAAGCCTCCTAGCTCCATGTCGCAGATTACACTCACTGTTGCACTTAATCCCGCTCCTGACACCAGTGTTACGTCCACCACCCCACACTGCCATAGGCTCCTACAGCAGTAGCCCAGTACAGGAAGGACGTTGCCCACTGAGTTGTTCTTCCTGTGGTCAGCCTTTTGGTGTACAGCACACAGATCAGCTGAGGCAAAAATAAACACTGGCTTTTTAAGATTCACTGTCTTTATTATCCAAATAATTCCACTTAATGATTTCCAACTTCACATCACTGTTCTCACAAGGACTGCAGCTATTCAAATTTTACTCACTGCTATTACACTTAATGCTTGACAACACTTCACTGTTATTACACTTAATGCTTGACAACACATCACTGTTTTCACAAGTACTGAAAATATACAAACTGCCCTGACACTGCACTACACTCAGACTGAACTGAAAACCGACTGGACTGGTTCTAGTCTCTTATCCATCCTTATATAAGCTTGCATTGTTCGAGAATTATCTACATTTTACGAAACAACAGTTTTGGTGTATTCTGGAGAGAGAGAGAGAGAGAGAGAGAGAGAGAGAGAGAGAGAGAGAGAGAGAGAGAGCACAGTTACCAACTCGGAGACAACCAAAACATGCCAGTTTTCTTACAGTACATAACACTATAAATTATTTAGCATACTGACTTAAATCACATAATTTAACAAGCAATCACATAAATAAAACATTATAAAGAAAAAGAGAAGAAAAATTAATGCATAAGTTACGAAATAACTATGCTCACAAATAGCTGGCAAACTGGCAACTCTGACTCATACCGAAGCTAGCTACCGTAAACATCGGGACACATTGAAAAACATCTGGGCTACCTAACTGGCAAATCTCGGCTCTTAACAGTAATATGGTGATGTTTTTACTGTTTTTCTATGTCATGTCAAGAACTGAGGGAATAATGGCTTTCAAGAATCAGTGGGTTATAAATGCACTGCATTGTCTACAAAAATAACATAAGCCTGTACAACACTGTGGAGTGACAAACATTAAAAATGGATTATTAAGACGAACGAGTGTAGGCCAGTTTGTAATGTGGCCACCAAAAGCAAGCATCATAATTACTGTGCTTTTCATCTATCTATCTATCTATCTATATCTATCTATCTATATCTATATCCATATCTATCTATCTACCTATAGATAGATAGATAGATGTACAGCATAATTTAACTGATTGACAATGCCAGTACTTTCATTAACTGTCACCACTCACAGTACCTCTATAATCTCAGATTAGATCTACTGACAGTGATGTAAAGATCCGTAGGTAGTTTGCAACTGTCAGGTAAAGCAAACATAATATGACTACGCAACATTATATCTGGCTAATCCCCATCAGGCCATCATACTCTGTGAACGCGTTTAGTTCGTTTATTTTATGACTGCGAACCAGTGTAACTGTCTTCTTATACAGCACCACATATACTGCAGGAAGGCTTTTGGTGTAGGCCAAATGTTACGGTTGATGTAGCATATACTGCATGAAAGTTCTTGGCAAGTTTTATGTGTCGGAGCATGCAGGCCTACTGCAAGAAAGCTTTTCATTTTATGTGTGTGTGTATTTCTTGGTTGGAAGCTTTTGTATGTGTCCTTTTATTTGGCACACCACGTACTGCGAGATGGTTTTGGCTTCTGTCTTATGTTAAATCCTGATATGTGTTATATGTTAAACATACACTGTAGCAAAGCCTTGGCATCTGTCTTGATGTGTGTTTCAATATGCTCTGAAAATGAAGTGCATTAATAATTTTATTTCAAGACATTCGTAGACTTGCATGTGTTTGTCCAATTCTTTACATGTGTATGGACTTGAGATGCAATACTTATATTGCAAGTTACTTGTTTCTCAATAGTTTTCCTGTATTGCATGATGCAATGAATATAATAGATGCAGTTATATTCGGTTAGGTTTTGGAAACTAATTTGAGTGGCGTTGTGTTAAGAAGAAATGTGTGTGTGTGTGTGTGTGTGTGTGTGTGTGTGTGTGTGACTATAACTGTTATGACATTGCTGTACTATTTATAGCAAATGCAATGTTAGGCCCTCTTGTAATTTTTTCATAACTCCTAGCAATGTTTGACCTTATCTTTCTATACGAAACTGAGAATTATTATATCTAAATAATAAACTCTACCTTAATATGTGTGTCTGTTTCTGTGTTTGTTCATTTCTTTAACGAGAGTAGTAATAAATATCCACCTAATACGTTATGCATTAGGTCATGGTAAGTCCAGGGAGTGTCAGAAAAATCTATCTACCTATATACCTAGGCTGTTTCCCCCAAGAAAGGGAGAAACAAGTAACCTGCAATATAAGTATTGCATCTCAAGTCCATATACATGTAAAGAATTGGACAAACACATACAAGTCTTTACGAATGTCTTGAAACAAAATTATTAATGCACTTCATTTTCCAGAGCATATTGAAACACACATCCAGACAGATGCTAAGGCTTTGCTACAGTGTATGCTTTAACATATAAGACATATCAGGACGACACACTCCCAATTTAATCATCCAAACAAACACATTCATTCGCATTTTCGTCCCAAGGGAAGAAGAGACAGATCCTCACTGCACCACACTGTACGAGGGCCAACTGCTCAGTGCAGTCAGCAACATCCACAGCAGGGGGTGACAGCAAAGCTGGTTTACCTCTGCCACATCATAATGGACTCATCCCCTCACCTGCACCTGACCTGATCAGCTGATCAGATCAAATGTGGGAGAATATCCCCTCAGGACTGCTTCATCATTTATTCATTCACAGTTTCTCTCCAATCATTTCCATCACGCGCAGCCTCTCTTCCCTGCTCAACAAACATCCCTCTCGCATCCAACGCTCTGTTCACACTGTCCATCCATCCTATTCGTGGTCTTCCTCTCACCCTTACAACTCTCACATCCGATACAGTTACCTTTTTCACAAATTGCTCATCATCCGTTCTCTCCATATGCCCAAACCATTGCAACACCCTCTGCTCAACTCAATCAGCCAACTCTCACACAACTCTGGTTCTCCTTCGCATTTCATTATTTCTCACTCAGTCAATATGTGTCACTCCGAGGAGTAGACTTTAGCACCAGTCGAGCAGGGCAGTACTCCCGAGGTGGATGGAAAGCTGATGACAGGGAGTGCTGGAGCTCCCGTTTCATCAGCCCTCAGGACTAGTTCCTGACCATCCCCCTTTGCTGAACTTTTTCAGTGTCTCAGTTACACAGAGAGTAGGCCAGCATGCTCTCCAGTACAAATTTCTCTAACTATCTTCACCACACTGCATGCACAGTACACACTACACTTCCTATTCAAAATTTACCAAAATGGCGTCGTCTTATCAAGCCTCGGAGTCCCCAGGGGGGGGGACCATAAATGCCCCCACCATCTGCCCGTCTCCCGGTGACGACTCAGGGTGCCTGGAACCACGGTCTGACTCTCTTCTTCTTCATTTCTGCAACATTCGCGGCCTTTCCTCTAACTTTCGCTCTGTTGAGCACCACCTCTCCTCCTCTAAACCTCACCTTCTTTTCCTAACGGAGACTCAGCTGTCTGAGACAACTGACAGCAAACCCTTTTCTGTATCCTCCTACTTTCTCCATACTCATTTCAAAGCCAAAGGTGGCTGTTGTGTATATATACGCAACGACTTATCTTGCTCTCGTGTTCCTGAACTTGATTCTTCTGAATTCTCCACACTCTGGCTTCGGCTTTCCTGTCATTCTCTGACTAAATATATCTGTGCTGTTTACTTATCCCCTAATTCTACTGACTATCAAAAATTCTTCGACTATCTTACTTCTACGATGGAACACATTCTATCCATTTCTCCTTTCTCTGAAATCTCCATTCTTGGAGATTTCAATGTTCACCACCACCTTTGGCTCTCCTCTCCTTTCACAGATCCACCTGGTGAACAAGCCTACATCTTTTCTATCCTTAATGACCTAGAGCAGCTTGTACAGCACCCTACCCGTATCCCTGACCGCCTTGGTGAGAGCTCCAACATACTTGACCTCTTCCTCACAACTAATCCTTCTGCTTACTCTGTTAATCTTTTCTCTCCGTTGGGCTCCTCCGATCACAACCTTATTACCTTAACCTGTCCTATCACTCCGGTACGGCCTGTGGACCCTCCAGTGAAACGTCGTCTGTGGCATTTTGGAGCCGCGGACTGGGAGGCCCTCAGGCAGTACTTCTTTGATTTTCCCTGGAATGATTATTGCTTCCGTGGCCGGGAGCCATCTGAGTGTGCCTTGCGCATTACGGAGGTTATTCTCTCGGGCATGGAAGCATACATTCCTTTCTCATATCCTTTGACTAATGCAAGAAAGCCTTGGTTTAATCACGCTTGTTCTAATGCTGTCCGCAACAAGGAGAGGGCCTACAAAAGGTACCGGAGCCAACCCACCCCTGAATCACATCATCTTTACGTTTCTGCCCGGAATCGTGCTAAGTCTGTTCTTCGCTCTACTAAAAATAATTTCATCCATACTAAATGCTCTCAACTCTCCGACTCGAATTCTTCCCGCTCCTTCTGGCATCTTGCCAAAAATCTTTCTAACAACTTCCCTCCTCTTTTCTACTCTGATGGTTCTGTAGCTATTTCTTCTACTGATAAAGCAGATCTCTTCACACAGACTTTCTCCTCCAATTCTACCTTAGACGATTCCGGTGCTGTTCCTCCATCACTTCCCCCCTCTGACTTCCTCATGGCTGACATTAAAATTTCTTCAGTTGATGTATTTTCTGCCATCACTGGCCTCAGTACTAACAAGGCATATGGGCCTGATGGGGTCCCTCCTGTTGTTCTCAAGAACTGTGCTTCTGTGCTTGCACCCTGTCTAGGCAAACTCTTTCGCCTTTGTCTGTCAACTTGTACCTTTCCTTCTTGCTGGAAGTTTGCTCTCATTCAGCCAGTCCCAAAGAAGGGTGACCACTCCCAACCCTCCAACTATCGTCCAATTGCTTTAACGTCCTGTATTTCAAAAGTTTTCGAGTCAATTCTTAATAGAAAAATTTTAAGGCATCTTTCCTATCACAACCTTCTTTCCGATCGTCAGTATGGGTTCCGTCAGGGACGCTCCACTGGCGATCTTCTCACCTACCTTTCAGACTCCTGGTCATCCTCCTTTCGGGACTTTGGCGAAAGCTTTGCCATTGCACTTGACATCTCTAAGGCTTTCGATCGAGTCTGGCATAAATCTTTAATTTCCAAACTGCCCTCCTACGGTTTCTATCCTTCTATCTGTGCCTTTATCGCAAGCTTCCTTTCTGGTCGTTCTATAGCCGCTGTTGTAGACGGCCATCGTTCTTCTCCTAGATCTATCAACAGTGGTGTCCCTCAGGGCTCTGTCCTATCACCAACTCTCTTCCTTTTATTCATCAATGATCTTCTAAGCTGTACATCTAACCCTATCCACTCATACGCTGACGACTCCACCCTTCACCTTTCCATTCGGTTCCCGCAACGCCCATCTCAACAGTTACTTCAACAAGCAAGGGATGAGGCTATGGCACACCTAATGTCTGATTTGGCTCGTATCTCTGACTGGGGTAAAAATAATATGGTTGTCTTTAATGCATCTAAGACTCAGTTCTTACACCTATCAACCCGACAAAATCTTCCACAGGTATACCCATTAATGTTTAATAATATTCAGCTTAATCCTGCATCATCCTTGAACATGCTTGGGGTTTCATTTACTCGGGACTTATCTTGGAAAGATCATATTACATCTCTTGTAAAATCTGCTTCCAAGAGATTGGGTGTGCTAAGCCGACTCCGCTCTTTCTTTACCCCTGCACAATTGTTGACTCTATACATGGGTTTTATCCGCCCCTGTGTGGAGTACAACTCTCATGTGTGGGGAGGCTCCCCACATACAGCTCTTCTCAATAGGGTGGAGTCAAAGGCTTTTCGTCTCATTAACTCTCCTCCTCTTACTGACTCCCTTCAACCTCTGTCTCTTCGCCGCACTGTTGCATCTTTATCTCTTTTCTATCGCTACTTTAATGATCACTGCTCCTCTGAACTGTCTGCTTGCATTCCTCCACCTCTACGACGGGCGTGTAGCACCCGTCTGGCAGCAAAATCTCATCCTTTTTCTGTCCAACTCTCTAATGCAAGAGTTAACCGTTACTCCCAGTCTTTCATTTATGCAACAGGTCAGCTCTGGAACTGTCTCCCTCTGTCTGTATTTCCTGCTGCCTATGATCTCCAGTCTTTCAAACGCAGTGTGTCCAGGCATCTCAAAATGATTGGATCTTGAATTTGGCTCTATATTGTATTTTGTTTTTCTCTTGGAGGGAACTGTTACTGCGGGCTCATGGCCTTTGGTTCCTTCTTCCTCGCATAAAAAAAAAAAAAAAAAAAAAACTCCACACATAATCCTCAGACTTCTCATCTCCATTACATTCAAACTTTTCCTCTCTGCTACACTCATATTCCATGTTTCAGCCCCATTTAACGCAGTCAGTACTGCTTCAGATTCCACTCACTACCATCAGCATTCACCAGACTCAAACCCCCACCTAACACTCTTGCATTCACCTCCCTTACAACCCCATTGATCTAAATATTAAACAACCTGTCACGAGTCGGCTAGTGACATTGGCTTTTGTGGGAAACCGCGAGCTCTAGTGGAATCCCAGTTTATCGTTCAGTTAATCGCTCACTCGGTCGGGAGTGTTTTTCAGACAATTTTCCAATGTGTCATAAATGATCGTCTTTGTGCAAGACATTAGCGTTTCCACTGAACGATTTATTTTGGTCATGTTTCGCTCATTCTAGCCGTTAGTAAGGCAGCCACAGTACTTGCCTCTTTCCCACGAGTTAGTCAGTCAAGGTCTGAGTGCCACGGAAGTAGGTAGTGTATGGTAGTGTCCTTCCTACGATGCAGTTCCCACCGCCATCGTATTCCCACCTACATTAGTGTGATCGGCGAGAGACTTAAGTGAGTGCAGTGTCCTTCCAGTAACGACGCCCAGTCATCTGCTTAGTCCACTTTTTGACCAGTATTTTCTTTTCGTTTTCCTAGACTTAAGAGTTTAGTTAAGGTGCTGTTCCCTCACATGCTGGCCGGTTGTGCCGCATGTTGTTTTCCTAGGTTTAAGAGTCTAGCTTTTGAGTGAGTGAGTGAGTGCGATCTCCATAGTTTGAATTCATTTTGAAATGTAATGTAAATTTATTCCTTTGTAATCAATAAATTTAACAGTTCTTTTCCTCGAGCTTAATGTAATGTAAACTTGTGTTTCATTTCTCCATATTAAGCTTATTTCCCTTATAGCTCCTAGCTTGCATAAACGCTTTGCTATTCATAACTGGTACTTAGGCCAGTCTTTTGTATTAAGCTTAAAATCCGGTGTGCCATCTAGGAGTTAACACATCAACAAGAACCTGATATCATTAATAGTATTACTTATTTATTGTCAGGGGTGAAGTCACTTTCTCCAGAGGCTAACAGTACTAATAAACAGCAGTTGTGAGGAATTAGTCTCTGCTGTGTACTGTTGAGAAAGTTTATAAATTCTCGTTCTTAGAGAATCGGCGAAGCAAGGCAACATAAAGTAATCATTGCTTGATTTTAGCAAGACAATTCATTGTCCCTGCTCTTCAGTATTATTGAATAATTATCATTTAATATTGTATAATCTTAAAAACCCCATGACAATTGGTGACCTCGCCAGGATATTAACTCCTAGCTCTAAAGCTATTCACGAGATAATACTCACTCCTTCATATTTAGGTATTTATCATTAAAGTCTATAGGCACTACCTTACTGGTGATTATTGATTAATTTTTATTAATTTACATAATAGTTTTGACAGTCAGTTGTTTGTTTAATTTTCTTTCTTTACCAGTTTAATTAGATAAAACTGGTCACCACTAACCTGTGCCTATATTCTTTATTTTTTATTATTGGCATCTCTCTTTGCAAAAAAAAAAAAAAAAAAAATCGCAGTCAGTACTGAGTCGCTAGTTTATTAGATTGAGTTAACATCATGTCGACCAGCGTCTATGTTCAGGAAGCAAAAGATATGGGTCTTAGAGACACAACTGAAATTAAAAATTACGTCCTCTCTCGCCTTAGTCACGAGCAGCAACTCGAAAGTGATGCTCGTGAAGAGCGTAGAATCCAACGTGAACACGAGCGAGAACAGCGCAAATACGAACAAAAACAACGCAAACTCGAGTTAGAACATGAGCGAGAACAGCGTGAGGAATGAGAGAGAACGTCAATACAAGTTACAACAACGCGAGAGAGAACGAGAACACGAACGTGCCGAGCGAGAGGCACGCAAAAAACATGAATTTGAAATGCTGAAGCTCAAGCGAGATTCCTTGGCTTCAGACACATCTGGTGCAGTTGATCCAACCTCCACGAGCGTTCTCCCTGCACATGTTATGGCGACCTCACACATCAAGCTTCCCCCATACAAAGATGGCGAGCGAATCGAGCCATACATAGCTCGTTTTGAAGACATGGCTCAACTGTACCAGCTGGATGATGCAGCTAAGCGGCTTCAGTTTCTTAGCGTGTTTGAGGGCCCTGCCCTTGATATTCTCCACAGAGTTCTTGGAGACAATCTCACATATGAGATGATGAAGGCCGCACTCGTCAAAGCGTACAGTCTCACAGTTGACGACCCCAAGAGTCAGTTCATGAGGGCGCGTTTACAGGATAAAGAGACTGCCATTCAGTTTCTTGACCGGCTTACTGCTTACTTAGATGAGTGGATGGAGAAAGATGAAACTCCTTCCACGCGTGAGGGGATAATTGACCTTATGTTGCGCACGCAGCTAGAAGAGTTGTGGCCTACTGAACTTATGGCTCAAATTAAGATCTGCCAGATAAGAGATGCCAGCCAAATGGTGAAGAAGGCTGATGCATTCTTTACTGCATACGGGTATCAAACTCGCAAGCAGTATACTTGGAACAGGAAACCTGATAAATCTGGGAAACCTTTTCAGACTGAACCCCAGCAACAAGGCCGTTTTCAGAATAATGGCCAAGGTCCAAAACTGCAGAGGAAGGACCAGGGGCAAAACACTCAGAAACCTGAGTGGAAATGGTACAACAGGTACCCCAACCAGCAGCAGTCTCAGCCACACAACCGACAGTCGGGACTGTCCTTTTCACCACCAGCTCAAGTGAATAGGAGGCAGGAGGTGAACGCAGCCTTCATTCCTCAGCAGCAGCACGGTGGTGTCGTCCCTCGCAGTACGGGTACTCCCCCAGTGTTCTCTAGTCCCACAGTGACAGTGAACACCCCTCCACAGATGGCCAATGTTCCATCTTCCCAGGCAGTGAGTACGACCCCTCAAGTATCTAGTTCACAAGGCACCATGTTTGCCGCATCATTTATTCAGCAGCCTAATCAGTGGCTAGCTGCTTCCTCCACAGGCCCTCCCACAGGTGACAGTACCTTCCTTGTTCAGCCAGGGTTTGTGGGAGACATTCCTGTGAAGGTCCTGAGAGACAATGGGTCCTCAGGTTGCTCTGTCAAGCAGAGTCTAGTTTGGCCTGAGCAGTACACAGGTCGACAGATCCAAGCTAACCTTATAGATGGATCAGTGAGATTGTTCCCTGAGGCATGTATCCAGGTGGCATCTCCATTTTACACTGGTACGACAGTCGCAGTTGTCATGCCAGAACCTTTATTTGACCTAATCGTAGGTAATATTCCCTGTGCCAAGGATAGTTGCACCGAGGATGACGCTACTTAGCCTTCGGCTGCAGAAACACGAGCCATGACTGAGGCTCCAGATTGTGTCACCCCAGTGACCATTGAATTGCCGCAATATCTGATGTGTAGCCAAGTTGTTGTTCAAGAACAACACTCTGACCCAACACTTGCTGCCGTGTGGAAGAAATAAAAGGGTAGAGTGATAAAGTATTCACGGGGAGGTCGAGCCAAGTTCCTTTGTAAACAAGGATGGCTCTACCGTGAGTCACGAACACCTGATGGCGAGGTTCATCTGCAGTTTGTCGTTCAAGTACCGCCAAGCATTGTTAGAATGGGGTCATTGTTCAGCCTCAAGAGGTCACATGGGCAAAAGGAAGACCCAGGGCCGTATCCGAGCTGACTTTTTCTGGCCAGATAGTTTTGTGCGTTCCTGCAATGTGTGTCTACGTACCACTAATCAAGGACATGTCCTTCCTGCGCCGTTTGTAACGACACCCATAATCTCTGAGTCAGTTGAGAGACAGGGTAGTGGTGACGTGTGTGCAGGCCTGACGTCTCGCCCATTGGCCCCACAGGACACATCATGTCCAGGGCCTGTACATACATATGTACCGTAAGTTAAGGGGGAAGTTTGAGAACCCTGCAGAGACAGTCCGAGGCTGTGTATGAATTACCTTGTGGAACGTCTCGAGCTGTGGGCCTCTCTGAGGATTCCTGGAAAATGCACATTATCCACATGAGTGTTCACACCCACGGTGGGTGTTAAAATGCGACCTGCCCGAGATTGCGTAGAAATTCTCAGCTTCCTGTCATTAATCGTAAACGTAGAGTTAGTTGACCAGTAAACTGGGTTACATTAGCGAATCGCAGCGTTTGATGTCCTGCACAGACGCCCAGTCTTTTCGTTCATGACCACGTTCTCTGGTTAATTTAGCGAATCGCAGCATTTGATTTCTTGCACAAATGCCCAGTCTTTTCTCTAATTAAGTTTAGGGTTTAACCATTAAACTGGGTGATGGGATGTTGTTAAGGTGCTGTTCCCTCACATGGCGGCTGGGTGCGCCGCATGTTGAACCCTCACGCCAGCTTCTGGGGACTGGGTGATGAGATGTTGTTAAGGCGCTGTTCCCTCACATGCCGGCCGGGTGCACCGCATGTTGAGCGAGGTGGATGCCAGGTTAGAGCTCCCCCTAAATTGGGTGATGGGATGTTGTTAAGGTGCTGTTCCCTCACATGCCGACCGGGTGCGCCACATGTTGAGCGAGGTGCATGCCAGGTCAGAGCTCCCCTGCTAAGAACCCTCACGCCTACGTTTCCTGGGTTATAATGTAAATAGTGTACTTTTTGTAACATAAGTACTGATTGCTAGGCAGAGAGAGAGAAATGATACTTTTGATGCTCCACCTTGATTGTTTTGGCAGGTGCAGCTGGTGGGTGCAGCATTGCCATGCAGATTAGCTGGTCGTCCCTGTCGCACGCTGCCACCTCTTCTCTTCTGCCTCGTTGTCATTATTTGCTATAAATTTGTATTACATGAATTTACACGTAGGTACAGTTACACCACAACTGCCCCAACTACACTGTGTATTACATACATTACGCTACATAATAATTAGTTGTTAACATAAATGTAGCGAACTTTTCGCTCAGTTTGACCTGAGTACAGGATTTTTCACTGTCGTCACGGAGTTTTCCCTCAAGCTTGTTTCTATTAATGTAAATACGAGTTTTTTTTTTTTTTCGCTCACTGGCGACTGCGACTTTCTCCTGTAGCAGGATAGCACACACACACCACAGTGTGAATATTGTGTGACTGAGTTAGGATTTATATGTATGTATATTGAAATTTTTCCCCTGGGAAAAAATTTCAACTTTTAATGGGGGGTAACGTCACAAGTCGGCTAGTGACATTGGCTTTTGCGGGAAACCGCGAACTCTAGTGGAATCCCAGTTTATCGTTCAGTTAATCGCTCACTTGGTCGGGAGTGTTTTTCAGACAATTTTCCAATGTGTCATAAATGATCGTCTTTGTGCAAGACATTAGCGCTTCTGCTGAGCAATTTATTTTGGGCATGTTTCGCTCATTCTAGCCGTTAGTAAGGCAGCCACAGTACTTGCCTCTTTCCCACGAGTTAGTCAGTCAAGGTTTGAGCACCACGGAAGTAGGTAGTGTATGGTAGTGTCCTTCCTACGATGCAGTTCCCACCGCCATCGTATTCCCACCTACAGTAGTGTGATCGGCGAGAGACTTAAGCGAGTGCAGTGTCCTTCCAGTAACGACGCCCAGTCATCTGCTTAGTCCACTCTTTGACCAGTATTTTCTTTTCGTTTTCCTAGACTTAAGAGTTTAGTTAAGGTGCTGTTCCATCACATGCCGGCCGGTTGTGCTGCATGTTGTTTTCCTAGGTTTAAGAGTTTAGCTTTTGAGTGAGTGAGTGAGTGCGATCTCCTTAGTTTGAATTCATTTTGAAATGTAACGTAAATTTATTCCTTTGTAGTCAATAAATTTAACAGTTCTTTTCCTCGAGCTTAATGTAATGTAAACTCGTGTTTCATTTCTCCATACTAAGCTTATTTCCCTTATAACTCCTAGCTTGCATAAACGCTTTGCTATTCATAACTGGTATTTTGGCCAGTCTTTTGTATTAAGCTTGAAATCCGCTGTGCCATCTAGGAGTTAACGCATCAGCAAGAACCTGATATGATTAATAGTATTACTTATTTATTGTCAGGGGTGAACTCACTTTCTCCAGAGGCTAACAGTACTAAAAACAGCAATTGTGAGGAATCTAGTCTCTGCTGTGTACTGTTGAGAAAGTTTATAAATTCTTGTTCTTAGAGAATCGGCGAAGCAAGGCAGAATAAAGTAATCATTGCTTGATTTTAGCAAGACAATTCATTGTCCCTGCTCTTCAGTATTATTGAATAATTATCATTTAATATTGTATAATCTTAAAAACCCCGTGGCACAACCAAGGCGACATCACACATCCCTGCTGCAGCCCCACTCTCGCGGGAAACCAATCACTCACAGTAATTTCCACTCTTACACATGCTGTACTATTTACATAAAAACTTTTCACTCCTTTTAACAATCTACCATCAAGTCCGTACAATCTTGAAACAGTCCACAAAGCCTCCCTATCAATTCTATCATACACTTTCTCTAAATCCATGAACACCCAAACTACATCCTTACTTTTCGCTAAATACTTTTCACACACCTATCTCACAGCAAATACCTGATCCACACATACCCTCTCTCTCCTAAAACCACACTGCTCATCAACAATCACGCCCTCTGTACCCTCTCTAACGCTCTTAATTAGCACTCTACCATACACCTTACTGTACCTACAACACTGAACAGACTTACACCCCTAAAGGTAGTACATTCATATTTATCATCCTTACCTTTATACAACAGGACCACACAAGCACTTGCCCAGTCAATTGGTACCATACATCTCACAAAATACACATTCAGCAATCTTACTAACCACTCAACAAAATTCGCTCCACCATCTTCCAGGCATTCCACAGCACACCTGTCCATACCTGCAGCTTTCCCTATTTTCATCTCCTTTACTGCCTCCTGAATTTCCTCCATCGTGATCAAAAAATCATTCAATTCTCCCAACTCATTTATTCCTTGCACCCTTCCATCTGCCATAACCTCAGCCTCCCTTTCCTTCTCTATATTTAGCAATCTTTCAAAATACTCCTCCCATCTCTCCCTTACTGCATCCATCTCAGTTAACATCCTTCCATCCTCTGCTTTTACTCCCTATTCCTTCCCAGACTCTCTTTTTTGCATCCTTTTCACCTCCTTCCAAAACATTTCCTTATTCTGCTGAAAATTCTCAGTCAACCGCCAACCCCACCTCTCATCTGCTGCCACTTTAGCATCAAGCACAGACCTTCTCGCCCTATTCCTCTTTTTCTTATACGTCTCATATGACACCTCATCCTTCCACTGCAGCCACACTTCATATGCACATCTCTTCTCAGCCACAGTGATACTTACTTCCTTCCACCACCATTCACTTCCCTTTCTTACACCACCACCCACTCGCCTCACACCACACACCTCTTCTGCATGCCCCACCACAGCATATAAAACAACAACCATTCCTCCTCCACACTCCCATTTTCCTGATCTTTCACTGCGTTCCACTCATCCTTCAATTTCTCCTGATACTCTATCATTTTCTCTCTTTTATCCAAATCACTAACTTGCAAAACCTCCCTGCCACACCTAACTCTCCTAACTCTCACCCATCTTTTACCTACTCTCAACTTTCTCTCCACCAGGTAGTGGTCAGACATACCTCCACCCTCCCCTCCCAAAACTCTTACGTCTAACAATCATCCTCTTACATTCCTGGACACAACCACATAGTCCATCAATGCTCTATCAACAACCCTTCCACCCTCCTTTCTCACCCATATATGCTAAAAATATCTTTCGCCTCAAACAAGGTATTTCCATTCACCATCCGTCCCTCAACACACATCCCTATCATTCGTTCCCCATTTTCATTTCTTCCAGGCACACCATGCCTACCAACTACACCTTCAACTGCTACATTTCCCACTCTAACAATGAGATCTCCCATCATTACCACATTCATATTCACTCCAAAACTCTGTAGACATCATCATTCCAGAAAGACTCCCTCTCTTCTTCATCCCTTTCACTACCAGGCCCATGTGCAGCACAAACACTGACAACTCACGCTTTCACCCACATCACCTCCTTCCATTCAGTCACACACAGCTATACTTCCGGACACACTAACAAGGCCACATCTTCTCTCGCCCTTCCTCTGTCAACACCTAACATCCTTCCATTCACACTTCCAAACTTGGACTCACCTCTCCCTTTCATCTTTGTTTCCCTCAAAGCCAACACATCCAACTTTCTTCTCACAAACATTCTCCCAGTCTCCTCCCATTTAGCCTCAATAGTGCTACATCCACGCACATTCAAGGACCCAATCTCTTTCTATTCCCCGTCTCAGTAGAAACTAAAAAAACAGAGGAGTTGATCCCTATTACCCCCCCCCACCCCTTTTAGTCGCCTTTTACGACACACAGGGAATATGGAGAAAGAATTCTTCCTAAGACAACCTGGCCGCCGAGTTGTAGTACCACCCCATGATGCGGCCAGATTGTGTACTTCCCCGCCCCGGGGGGAGGGGGGGGAGTCAGAAATACACCAAGCAAAAATTTGGCGATCGAGCATGACGCGACGGCGCTAAATTGTAGAATATCGAGATATTGAAAATGTACGAAAAATAAATTCATCCTTGTGTAAATATTGGTATTTTTGGACTCAATAATGGCATGGAAACTAAAAGAATGGTATTTGCAAACATTTTGTGTTAGAATGAGTGTCAGTTAGTCTCGCAGATTTTTGTGAAGAAGCACTAGTTACATTATAAAATAGTTTTACAACTTGGGATGTGCCTACAACCATGCCGCTCGTCCAAACACTCGAGGCAATACAGTCGTTAGAGGCCACCAAGGACCAATGAATTGTTTGCGGACAGTAAAGGGTGGAATACGAGAATGGGTATTACGAAAATTTTTCAGTTTACCATCAAACCCTGACAATCTTTAAAAATCTCTCCATGCCCATATTCTTTGTAGAAGTGTTCTACTCATGAGATGACAGCTCTGTTTTCCCCTTCTGTTTTTACTTACAGTTGGACCTTCCTCATATCTATGGCTTCCTTGCCTCATACCCACCCTGTCACCGTTCCACCCCTCACTCCCCTATTCTCCACCTTTCCATCCCTTACTGCCCTCGTCGCCAAGTTTCCACTCCTCACTGCCCTCTCCTCCACTCTCTTACTTTCACTGTCCTTTCCTCCATCTTTCACAATCACTGTTCTCTCCTCCACCCTTCCACCTTCATTGCCCTATCCTTCACCCTTCCACCCTCACTGACCTCTCCATCTTTCCACCTTTACTATCCTCTACCCTACCCTTCCACCCTCTTTGCCTTATCCTCCACCTTTCCACCCTCACTGTCCTCTCCTCCATCCTTCCACCCTCACTGTCCTCTCCTTCACCCTGCCACTCTTTCCTTCTTGTCTTCCGATATAATTATATGATCCTTTAGGTTTTGTTCATGGTAAGTACAGTACTGAATGACTATAACCCAAAGATAGAAAAAGTAAAAGGAAACGTTTATATTATATATGCTAAAATATGTTAAGTCTCATGATGAATTTTGAACCGTATCATAAAGTACAACAAGTGAAGGTGATTCTTGTGAGATCAGCAACTCTTCCGTCCCGTCTTATTCCGTCCTCGTAACTCGCACACCTGTATTCAGCAGCTCCTTCACCGAATTCGAGAGAAAGTATTGTCATTCTCCATGGTCAGTAGTTCCCCACACAGCACTCTTCTGGCCAACTCCACCAGACACCTCTCACCCTCTGATTCTCATGTCCTGTGCTGTTGGCACTGCTCAATGGACGCTAAACCTCTCCCAGAACGGGTTACTCAGTTTCGCTGGTGGCCTGGAATGTAGTTATGATATGGTTTTATTGGCAGCAGGGAACAAGAACAGCTTAAGAGAGCACCTCCCACACTGCACGGACGAGGCGGTTGGCTCAGAGTCGGGAGAGGTGGTCAATGGAGAGGCTGCCCGTTGCTGGTGTGCCCATAGCTGCACCGCCTCAGCCATACATCATCCAGGATGGAATGCAACAACCAATGAGTCAAGGCGTCAAGGTATTCAGCTTAGTTATACCGGAACCTACGAAACCCCTTAAACACCTCAGGAACATCAGAACCACAAGGCTCGCGAAACAAGCAAGTTTTACCCCAAATCTCAAATTCGACGAAATTCATGCACTCCATACTATTCAGTCATCCACTCAATAATTATCTTTAGCTTCACTAAAGAAACCTTCATCTTCGCTGTTTCACAAAACTGCCTAAACTTACCAAAAACTAACTAGCATTACTGACCGACTCTTCAAGTCACATCCTCCTTTCGTCAGTTTATTGTTATATCTATCTATCTATCTTTTGCCAGACGCCTTAATCCCTAAAGGGGTGGCCACAAACAAATTACCTCCATGTCGCCCTGTTCCCTGCCATTTCACTACCCTGCTCCCAGCTCACACACCCCTCTCTCATATGCCTGTCCACTCCATTCCTCCATATCATCCTTGACCTCCCCCTCCCTCTACTCCCCTACCACCTCACTCACATACACTCTCCTCGTCAGTTTCTCTCTCTCCATTCTCTCCACGTGTCCAATCCACCTCAGTGTGTTTCTCCTAACGTTTCCTATCACATCCCCATCCACATCCACATCACAACGCTCCTTCACTTCCTCATTTGTCAGTCTGTCTCTCCATGTGACTCCACATGCTCCTTTCAAATAACTCATTTCCACTGCTCTCACTCTTGACTTCTGTCTCTCCAACGAGGTCCAAGCGTCACCTCCATATGTTAGAGTTGGTATCACAATACTGTCATGTAGTAGTTTTTTCACTTCCCTGTTACTTATCACTGCTTTCAAGGAACCAGCACCCTTTCTTCCCTGTTGCACCCTTTCAGCACTTCCCCCTCATCACACTACCCAAGTACTTAAACGCACTTACATTTTCTATTTCCTCCTCATCCAACCTCACTGTACATTCGCTGACCATCTCTCTCGAAGACCATAATTTTACTCTTCCCTACATTCACCTTTAGATTCCGTTTCTTACACACACTCCCAGACTCATTCACCAAGCCTTGCAGCTCCCCTTCGTCTTTACTTAACAACACAGAACAGCACTACAGGGAGTTTCCAAACACTGCCCTCTCTCACTAGGGCTGCTTAACATCCACTGCCCTACCTTGCATCTCTTTTATAACCCCATCTATATACAGATTGAACAACCATGGAGACATGACACATCCTTTTTTCAATTCAACCTTCAAATAGAAAAATTCATTCAGTTCACTATCCACACGCACTGCAGCCTTAGCACCCTCATACATACTCTTCACGGCCTTCAATAACTTCCCATCTAGCCCATATATTATTAATACTTTCCACAATCCTTGTCTATCCACACTGTCATATGCTTTCTCCAAATCCATGAAGGCCGCATACAACTTCATTCCCTTCTCTAGAAACTTTTCCACTAAAGATCTAAGAATGAATATCTGATCTACACAACCTCTTCCCTTCCTAAAGCCTCCAGTTAATTCCTCTGTTATTTCCCTAACTCTGCCAATAAGTATCCTACCATATACTTTTCCAATTACACTAAGACAGGGGTTCCCAACCTTTTTAGCAATGCCCCCCCCTTTGGTCAGGACTGTATTCATGATGCCCCACCCCCCACACCGCTCTGATGCCTAAACAACAATGTTTTTATCCATTCCATGTGAATGCTAAAGATGGTGGAGATAACTGTAGGATTCATAACGAGAACAAAGCTCATTTGTTTATAATTTTTTATTCCTCTGAATAAGAAAAAACATTAAACCTGCATGCAAAAATATACCGGTAAGTTTATTATTTTCATCTCAATTTCTTCGTCCAGTTTACTGCGGCCATCGCATATATTGATGCTTATTGTATTTTTTCACTGGTGCCATATCTTTAAACTCAACTGCATTGTGGATGGCTACCTATGGTGTGGAACCGTGAATCAGAAAGCTTGAATACTGCGTGGAGGTTGGTTAACCTACTTTCGTTGACACTGTTGATAGTTCTACTATTATTTATCGTAGTATATTTCCTTATTTTGTATTCATAAGGATCCCATTTAACACTGGAAAAGGGGCTTCTGTAAAGATGATTATGAAGTTTTCCCTTACCCCCCTGCTAGTGGCCTCAAAGAACGTTACAAGTGTCTGCAATTGCCATGAGAAAGCACATAAATATAGCTACATTTCGTTACGATACTTAGCGAGAGAGTGAACATTGACTTTCCAGCATCAATAATGTCATCTTTGGAACCTAACTTTTTATTCAGAACTCTGAAGTTCCATATCGCTTAACTAAGAAATGGAGCCATATCTTTGCCCGCGACTGTACAGTTTTACACTCTATTCCACAGAACAGTACCCGGCTATTACTGCAGACAGCCATTGCCTATGCATCCAGACATCATCATCTCTTTACACCCAGCCCTCTAAGGCATGGGTAAGCCGATATTTTCATTCCTTCATAAACAGTACAGAATTCTTTAACTCTTGCAGAATTTCCTCAGTTTATCTCTGCCTTTGCCTAAAATCTTCCTTTGCGTACGATTTTAACACTGGAAGCAATTCCTCAGTTCATATATCTCTCTGCCTACGACCTCCAACCTTTCAAACACTTTATTAAGGTATATTAAGTCTAAGTTACCTTGATGAGGATATTCATTTCGTTAATTTGATCAAGAAAGGTTGCTTCATCTTCTTGTTATCTTCCTTTTGGAATAAAACATTACTCCTTATAGCACAAAAGTGCGTTCGCCGTAGTACCCTAGCCTCATTTAGAATCCTTTCATCATTGCCATAAATCTCTCCCTTTTGGCGCACTCTCGTCTTTACCAGCACCACTCACCACCAATTTTTAGTAGCCACCTGTGGCTGGTGTACACTCAGTAAAAGAATTATCTTTACACTTGGTGACTGTAACACAATGAAATGGGTTCGAACTACTATAGGAAAGTAGCCTTGGCCTGAACAGCGTGTTGGTAGCCCTGAATACCACAGGCGTTGGTAGCCCTGATTACCATAGGCGTGGATGTTTAGCAAAGCAGGTTCATCTCGAGGATTCGGACATTGGAACGATTTCTATTTACAGTGTCAACAGAATAGCATTCTCGTATAGTATGGAAAACTGCAATCGAATACGAGATGCCAGAGAGCGAGCCCACTAAAGGTGCATGTATATATGCTAATGATTATATGGCTTGAATCATGACATGACCCCTCTTTTAAGGCTAGGATTGTAGTTTGAAACACTAAAGAAAGACTTATGGCTTGTGAAGTATTCGTCTTGAATACTGAGATTGCATTCCGGCACAGATGAGCCTCAGCAAGACAGGTGGAATGAACTAAAAAAATAAAATAAAATCCATGTTAACTCCTTTTCACAAAAACATAATAATACTCTGTATAATAATATTGTGCTCATACAGTTCTTCAAAGTAGTTCTCGTGCAACACTGAGGGTAATATTTTGTAGTACCATTACAAACTCATTCTTGATTATTAATATTTTGAGCAGATATCAAATATTTTGCCACGAGTAGTAATTTTCATACGAAATAGGGCCGATAAATATAAATGAAAAGAGCAACATTGTCACATCAATGAATATTCCTCAGTGACACTTTTCTGTGAGCGTTTCTAATTCAGGCATACCAACATTGCAGAGGTGTCAGGTGAATGCAGTTTCCGACACCTGGCAGAAAGAAGTGCGTAATCATAGGGGATTTGTCCTCTTAATGTAACAGGAAAAGTATATAGTAGGATACTTACTGACAGAGTTAAGGAAATAACAGAGGAATTAGTTGAAGAATACGGAGGTTTCAGGAAAGGAAGAGGTTGTGTAGATAAGATATTCATGCTTAGGTCTTTAGTAGAAAAGTTTCCAGAGAATGGAAAGAAGCTGTATGCGGCCCATATGGATTTGGAGAAAGCATATGGCAGGGTGGATAGACAAAGACTGTAGAAATTATTAAGAATATATCAAGTAAATGGGATGTTGTTGAATGCCGTGAAGAGAATGTATGAGGGTGCTAAGGCTGCAGTGCGTGTGGATAGTAAACTGAGTTAAGTTTTCTATTTTAAGGTTGGGGTTCAAACAGGGATGTGTCATGTCTCCATGGTTGTTCAGTCTGTATATTGATGGGGTTTTAATAGAGATATAGGTAGGGAAGTGGATGTTGGCGAGGACCTAATGAGAGAAGGCAGTGTGTGGAAACTCCCTGTACAGTTATTTGCAGGTGATATTGCGTTAATAAGTAAAGACGAAGGGGAGCTGCAAGGCTTAGTGAATGAGTTTGGGAGAGTGTGTAAGAAACGGAATCAAATGGTAAATGTAGGGAAGAGTAAAGTTATGGTCTTCGAGAAAAGTGAAGTCAGTGAATGTACAGTGAGATTGGATGAGGAGGAAATGGAAAATGTGAGTGCGTTTAAGTACATGGGTAGTGTGAAGGATGAGGATGGAAGTTTATTGGGGGAAGTGCTTGAAAGAGTACAATAAGGAAGAAAGGTGCTGGTTCTTTGAAAGCAGTGATAAGACACAGAGAAGTGAGCCTGGAAGTGAAAAAAGTTACTGCATGACAGTATTGTGATACCAGCTCCAACGCATGGAAGTGAAGGTTGGACTTTATTGGAAGGACATAAGCCAAGAATGAGAGCAGTGGAAATGAGCTATTTGAGAGGAGCATGTGGAGTCGCATTGAGAGACAGACTGACAAATGGAGGAAGTGAAGGAGCGTTGTGGTGTGGATGTAGATGTGAT
>NC_137058.1:10246047-10315785 GCF_032717465.1 Coenobita brevimanus
TGTGGCCTGTTAAGTTAGCATAGCTCTGTAGTTGTGAAGCAGACAGTGTAATTACTTGGTAAATTAAAGACTATGAACGTGAGAAACCTGTGTTATTACAATGCCTGAGATGGTTTTGTTTACATTGAAAGGCTGATCCTATGAAGAACAATTCTCTAGGTGACATCCTTCCTGTACTGAACTACTGCTGTTGGACCCTTTGGCAATGTGGGACGAAGACATTACAAGTGGTGTCAGGAGTGGTATCGAAAAGTGCTGCAGTCAATTAAATCTTCGACAGTGATCCAGAAGACGTACAGACAAGAAGCTAATCTAGGCAGGAGGAGGCATCTCTGGGTACAATCATGAAATTTCTACAGTCACGAAGTGAACAACTACAAGCACCAATTGAAGGGCAGAAAGAAGTCAGTGAAAAACTACAAGCACACTGTGAAGGACAGAAAGACCTCTTGAAAGAACTTATTCAACAATTAGAAACACGGTGTGAAGAACAGAAGGAGTTCAAGAAAGAATTCTGTGAACAACTACAAGCACCAACTGAAGGGCAGGAAGAAGTCAGTGGAAAACTACAAGCACAATGTGAAGGACAGAAAGACCTCAAGAAAGAACTCGGTCAACAATTAGAAGCACAAAGTGAAGAACAGAATGAGTTCAAGAAAGAACTCTGTGAGCAACTACAAGCACAAACTGAAGGACAGAAAGAGCTCTGACAACAACAACACGAAGTGAACAACTAGAAGCACAAAGTGACGAACAGAAAAAGCAATATGAATGGCTTCAAGAGGCATTACAAGAGCAACAGAAGGAGTTACAACTGAGGATGCAGGGACACCTAGACATTTTCATCGGGGAAATGAAGGAAGAACAGACACAGCTGAAGGAGGAAGTATATGCTGAGCTACAGCAGCAGAAACGTGATGAAACCAATAAAGTTACTGAGTACAGACAGCTTGTAGAACACCAGTTGAAGATAATTAGTGAGGGAATTGTGATGGAATGCAGACAGCATGTAGATGACCAGTTAAAGATAATTAGTGAGAGAAAAGGGACTGTAGAGAAATCTTGCACTGATGAGCCTCAGGTTAGTGTACAGGGTTCATATGAAAAAAAAAAATGGACAGTGTATGATGAATCTTGATGAATCCCAAGAATCTAAAGGTATTTTTACAGGATGGAATAATTAGAATGTAGGAGTTTCAAGTCCTCAATTTAATTATGATGTCCCATTTGGGGGGCCCCAAACCAGTAAAGTGCGTGGCTATAATATGGGTCCAATTACAAAGAAACCTCTGGAATCTGATGGCAAAGTATCTTGGGAAGCTTACTGTGCACAGTTGGAATTACTTGGTAGTCAGAATGTTTGGGATGATAGGCAGAGGACAGTGCAGCTTGCTACTAGCCTCAAGGATGCCACAATGGAGATTCTTGGCCAGATGTCACTGGAGGAGAGGAACAGTTACCAGCCTCTAGTACAGGTGCTGCAGCGCATATAAGGGACCATGTACCGAACTGAGGTATACAGAACAAGATTCCAGACCCATGTACTGACTCGAGGTAAAACCCTTCAGCAACTTGCTCATGACTTAGAGAGTATGGGACACAAAGCATGCCCTGGAGCAGCACCTAACCTGTTGGCGATTCATCTGAGGGAGAAGTTCACTGATGCTCTTGATAGTGTAGAGTTGAAAGTGCAGGTGAAGCAGGCACAACCAAGAAGCATGCAAGAAGCACAAGCCAGGGCTCTGGAATTTGAGTCCCATTTTAGGTCCTGTGCATCCAGTTTGCAGGCAGGATGTAGTCCAGGATTCAAGGCAAGAAAGAGGCACATGCGTGAAGCGGAGAAATTTGATGGAAGTTGCTGGTATTGTGAAAAGCAGGACTGCTACAGGTGAAAAAGGGAACAAGAGAAGATTGGAGGAGGTTGCTACTTCTGTAGGAAGCCAGGACAAAAGAAGGACGATTGTTATAAATTGAAGAAGGAGAAAGAAGAGAACAGTGCAATGAAATCTACTATTGAAACAAAAGGACGCTGGGCATGTGGTGAGGTGGGACACTTTAGTTCTGATTCTCGAAAGAAGAAGGAGGATAAGAAGAAGGCTGTGGAAGACAAGAAAAGTGGAAAATTAGTGAAGGCTGGTATTAAGGGGCAAGAGCCAGCCAGTTTTTCCCAAGCAGCCCCACCACCAAGATTAAGCATGAGAACCGTGACTGACAGTGTGTGAGCAGACAGAAGAAGTGTTCCCTGTGATTAATTCAGCCTCAGAGCAGACTTTGTGAGGCCTTTTGTGTTATGTCATTGGTATCTGCCTGAGTCAACAGGACAACTGTGTGGTGTAACTGGACACTGCACAGAACTGAGGGGACTCTTGGATGTCCGGACTGAGGCCATGCTTCTAGTCTACGTGGCGGACATGAAGGATCTGTGCCATCTTGGATATGGACTATCTGATGTCCATTGGATGTGAGTTGGACTTCTGTTCCATGAGGCCCAAAGTTCGAGGAAAATTAGTTCCTGTCATGGTAGTGAGACATACCAACTCAGCTGGTATGGTAAGGGCACCCCGCACTACAGTGATACCCCCGAGATCAGAACTGCTGCTCCAGTGTAAAGTGAGTGGCTCTTTTGACAGCTTTCAAGGGGTGGTGGAGCACGATGGACAGTGCAAGACAAAGGCTGAAGTGATGGTGGAGAGGACTTTGGTGGAAACAGGTGTTGGCAAAGTGCCTGTTGTGGTGGCCAATTTCTCCCGTGAGACACAGGATTGACGAGGGAAAATTGTGGGACTGCCAGGCAGTGGACCCTGAGTGGCATCAGTGGAAGGCCTGTAAAAAGAGTATAGTCAGAGAAGATGGGACTCTGCCAGCCAATTTACAAGACCTGTTTTCAAGGAGTTGCCAGTGCCTGGATGACTTACAAGCACGGCAGTTAAGGCAACTGCTAGTGAAGTTTGCTAATGTCTTTTCCACCGAAGGCCTAGGCCTGAGATGCACCAGTCTGGTGGAGCATTGTATCGACACCAGGGATCACCACCCGATTAAACAGCCAGGTCAGAGGTTGGCATCAGCTCAGTGGCAAGAAATGGAGAAGATGATGGAGAATCTTCAAAGTCAGGGAGCGACAGAAAAGTCCAGCAGTCCATGGGCATCAGCAGTTGTTCTGGTAAGGAAGTAGGTTGGCTCAGTAAGGTGTTGTGTGGATTATCGAACCCTAAATGAGGTGACAGTGAAGGATGCGTACCCCTTGCCTAGAACTGACGACATGCTGGATGCTCTTCCAGGTGCCAACTGGTTCTACATCCTAGGCATGACAGCAGGACATCACCAGGTCAAAGTTGCAGAGAAGGACAAGGAGAAAGCCGTTTCATATGGCCGGGGTTTATGGCAGTTCATAGTGATGCTATTTGGCCTGCACAAGGCCTCTGCTACTTTTGAACATCTCTTGGATCAAGTACTGGAAGGCCTGCACTAGCAGACAGCTCTCATCTATCTTGCTGATGTAGGTGTGTTTGGGTGAACTTTCGGCCAGGAATTGGAGAGGCTCTTGGAGTTGTTCAACAAGATCCAAGCAGTGCACCTCATGATGAACCCCAAGAAAGTTCTACATGTTCCAGAAGGAAGGGAAGTACCTGGGACACATTGTGGGTGAGGTTGGCATCTGTTCTGGTCCCTAGAAGCTGTCAGCTGTGTAAAACTGGCTAGTTCAATTTTATGTGAAGGAGCTACAGAGGTTCCTGGGTTTGTGTACCTACTACCGGCATTTTGTCAATGACATTCCAACGATAGCTGCACCTCTGCACAAGTTGTTATGAAAGAGGCAGAAGTTTACGTGGACTTCAGTGACTCAGAAGGCCCTCAGTGAACTCATGCATTCAATGGCAAGCTCTCCAGTGTTGCTGTACCCAGCTCAGAGTCAGCTATTCATCCTGGACTGTGATGCTAGTGACCGTGGCATTGGTGGAGTCCTCTCACAGAGGAAAGATGACAAAGAGTATGTGGTGGCTCAGCCCACCAGAGAGGAATTACTGTGTGACCCGTAAGGAGCACTTGGGAGTAATGAAGAGCCTTTACCTTTTCCATCTCTACTTGTATGGGTCCTACTTCATCATCAGGACTGATCATGCAGCACTCAAGTGGCTGTAGACATTAAAGATCATGGAAGGACAACTGGCATGCTGGTTCTGGAAGCTGGACTAGCACACCTATGAGGTCAGCACCAGCCTGTACAGGTATATGGCAATGTTGACGGTCTAAATCATCAGCTTTGTGACCAAGTATCCATGCAGTTTAGTGGGAAAGAAGATAGTAGCAAGAAATGCTGCCATACTGCAGTGACAAGGCCAGTGTCAGCTGAAGAAGACTTGAGGAAAAGGCAGATGGAGGATACATTTTTACAACCAGTGCTAGAGTAGCTGCAGTGAAGTATAGTGCAGTAATCTTAGGAAGAGGTTTTCTGATTCATCCCTGCGACTAAGAGCTACTGGAGTCAGTGGGACGTTTTTCTTTTGAGCAAGGGATTACTTGAGCATCACTGGGAGACACCCGATGGCCTCAGCAAGTATTGGCAACTGGTGGTTCCTAAGAAAATGAGATCTGAGCTCTTAGAATAGTCTCATAACCAGATCACTAGTTGGCATCTGGGTGTGAAGAAAACTTTAAGTCAGCTGCGACAGAGGTTTTACTGGACTGGAAAGCATCTGGATGTTGTAAAGTGGTGTGTGCCCTGTGAGGTATGTTGTGCCTTCAGCTGTACCAAGTGCGTGCACAAATGGAGAGAGTTGCAGTGGACATTGCTGGACCTCTGCCATGCAGTGAAAGAGGAAACCAGTATATATATGTTGCCATGGACTACCTCCTATAGTGGCCAGATGCCTATGCCATCCCCAGTCAAGTAGCCAAAACTGTTGCTGAGGTGTTGGTTGACCAATTCCTCTGTCATTTTGGGATGCCATAAGAGCCACTTTCATACCAGGGTAGAAACTTTGAGTCTGCTGTGTTCCGTGAATGCTGTAACTTACTGGGGATCAAGAATACAAGGACGACTCTGCTACGGCTACGGTCAGATGGGATGGTGGAGAAATTCACCTGGACTTTGGGACAAGAATTGGCCAACTTCTGTGTAAAAGGAGAGATGGATTGGGACCAGAAATTATCTGTGTTGCTCGTAGTATATCGGTCTGCATCCAACGAGTCTACCGGCTACACCCCTGCAAAACTGATGCTGGCCCATAAGTTACGACTGTCAGTTGATCCATTAATGGAAAGACCACCTGATGAAGAGCTGCCTACCGACACCCCCAGCTATGCGAAGCATCTTCAGGAAAGATTGGTTGAGATACATCATCAAGTCCGAGGAACTCTGCAGTTTCTAGGCAAAGCGATGAAGCACAAACATGATGCTGAAGCAAGTAAGGTAAGCTTCAAGGATGGTGACAAGGTTTGACCATACAATCCTCATTGGAAGAAGGGACAGTCACCGAAGCTGAAGAGCCTATGGGATGGGCATTACGCTGTGATGGACCGCCTGTCAGACGTAACGAACCGGATTCAGGGAGGCAGGAAGTCTCGCCCAAAGGTGGTACATGTAAATCTTCTGTGGCAGTATCAAGGGCAAGGACGGTACAGCTGCAAGGAATCGTGACCCCTGTAGCTGATGATGTTGAGGAGACCAAGGAGCTGAAGCACGAAAGAATGGTGACAGTTTCCCTGGGAAAGAAATGAACCCGGAAGAGGACCAAGTCATTACAGGAGGAGTGGATTGTGGAGAAGCAGAGAAATCGTCAGAAGTGGCATAGGAGAAGTCCTGGTAAGTTGAAGAATTATTTTGTGTATAATTAGATGTTTTGTTAGGGATTAAGGATCATGTTTGTAAATCTTGTGTAGCTTTGTCAGGACGACAAAGGACTAGGGAAGGGGTAGCGTTAAGAAGCTAGATTGCTAGTTAGTTAGTGCTGGAGAATTCTTGACGATTCTTGCATTTTTCTGTTACGAGTCAGAGTTCCCAGATAGCCTGCTGTTGTGAGTGGAGGTACTTTGAAAAGTTAGGCATTCATTCTTATTCTCTTTTTATTTTCTCTATAATGTTTTATTTACGTGGTGGTTAAATTATGTAATTTAATTTCATTTTGTAGGCTAAAGAATTTAGAGTACTACATCATGTAAGGAAACTGAAATATTTTGGATGTCTCCAGTTTGGTAACTGTTGTTACTGGAAGTAGGTATCAGCACGTCGTAGAATGTTGGAGAAGGAAGGAAGGTTATAAAAGGCTGGGGGGAGACAATAGAGGAGTTTCAATTTAATTTGACCTGTGGCCTTGAGAAGTTAGCATAGCTCCGAAGTTGTGAAGCAGACTGTAATTACTTGGTAAAATAAATACAGTGAACCTGAAGAGCCTGTGTTATTAAGACACATGAGATGATTTCGTGTACATTGAAAGGCTGACCCTATGAAGAACAATTCACTGGGCGACGTCCTTCCTATACTGAACTACTACTGTAGGAGTCTGTGGCATTGTGGGACAAAAATACAACAAATATATATATATATATATATATATATATATATATATATATATATATATATATATATATATATATATATGTATATTAACTATGTATATATATATAAACTAGTTCTGACCGAAAACTATCCGATCGTTTGCTGGTGAAAAAGAAATAGTTACTGAGTTAAGACTTTAATCTCCCTGAGAGTATGTCCCTTGGGTCCTTCCATTGCTGGAAACATTTAAAGTACGTATTTGGAATGCCAACAAGAGCTTTGTCACATTTGCAATGAGCTTATTTGAGTCTTCAAATCCCGACTTCAGTGGCTTGTAGTTAATGAAATAGCAAAAAGTAGTAGAGAGTCATGTCAGGAGAATTGCGAGTCCTGTGTTTGACCACAATATCCTGGATGAGATGGGATGAGCGGGCTGGAGCATTGTCGTGGTTAAACGGCCAGTCCTCTTCCTCCCACAACTCTCATCTTATGCAATGAACTGCATTCTGTGGGCGATGGAGAACTACCAGGTAGTACTCTTTATTAACAGTTTGGGCTTCTGGATCGTACTCGTCATGAGCAACACCTCGGTAGTCAAAAAAGAAAAAAAAAACTTTGTCATCATGAGCTTCACCTTGCATCAATCCTTAATTTGCAGAGCACCCACAGCTTCATCAATAAAAAATCTCTCGAATCTTCCTGATGGTTTCAGACTGAGTATCACTAGGAATCTGACAAATTTGCTTGATTTAACACTGCTCGATTCGCATGGTCACTGGCACACAAAAGGAAAATGCAGTGAACAAAAAGAACACGTCCTGAAACACACACTGCTCAGCTGTGGCTGGGCTGGGCAGCAGCGCTGAACACACTGAACATATCTGAGCATGCGCAAAACGATTCAAAGTCACGCTGCGCTGAGTCACATCCCCTTGTTCCTACTGGTTTACGAGAAAAAATATTGATTAATTACATTTCAGTCAGACCTCGTGTGTGTGTGTGTGTGTGTGTGTGTGTGTGTGTGTGTGTGTGTGTGTGTGTGTGTGTGTGTGTGTGTGTGTGTGTGTACATACGTGTAACTTGCAATACTTTGGTCATAGAAACTCCGTGTACAAACAGCTAGATAAGGAGTTTATTACAAGCTCACAGTAAAATAGTCTGCCCGTCTTGGCTGCCTGCTAAGAACTGATGCAATAACGCCTTCTTCCCAGGCTTCAGGTCCTGGGAAAGCGTGCTAAGTCAGCAAGTTTAGTGGGGGCATGTATGCATTGGGGGGGGACATATATACATCGGGGGTAGACATATTGTGGAGGGGGTACACTACTCCCCCGGGTAGCTGAGATGGTGTCGCCTGACACCAGGAGTTAAATGGGGTTTGATGATAGCAGTAAGGCAGGACCGGGCAGGTTTGTACAAGGGATAAGTATGATACAGGGGCAGTAGGGGAGACATGGCCATGTTGAGGGGAGGGAATGAGAAGGATATATACATATAAGATATACAAGGATTAATAGGTACGAGTCCAGTAAGGGTCGAAGGTATACATAGACATAATGGGAATTACACAATAATAGTTTGATACGTGATAAACAAGTAGATAAGAGAGAGCTATTGTTCTTCGTTCATTTTTTTTTCTCTCTCTCTTGTATTTTCTGTAGGATACACTGTCACTCAGTAATGCATTACAGAAATACCATCATTTTCTAGTAGGCAGAGTTCTGTTCACAGTTTGGTTAATTGTCAGATGGCATTGGTAGTCACTGAATGTGAGGGCATTAAGTACAGTACGGGGAGTTTCTACATCGTGTATAGGGCGTACTATGCCTGTAGCGACTCTGATTTCCTGGAGTCGACGTTCCATTTCTCTGACACAACAATGCACTGCACATATGATGAGTAGAAAACCCATGAAAGCGATAACCACAGGGGGAAACACAACTGTTGGAGGAACCCATGAACGGCTGAAGGCCAGAGAAAACTGATCCATAATGAAATCACTGTCATTTAGGAAGGTTAGCATGCGCAAGTTAGGGGAGGTGATGGTAATGTTGGGAGATGGTAGGGTTGAAGGCATGTCGATTGGTTGAAAGATGTCATAGGAGTGTTTACGGACAGCTTGGTGATAGCGAGTGGCGTAAGTGATGACGGACTCTGATGTGATGGTACAATAGTCAGGTGCTTTGTAGAGACCACTAGCGGGGACGGATCGAACCGAAGAACCAGGACACATGATTGTGACAGAGATGGGAACAGCAAAGAAGAAGTACAGGACATGGTTGAGGTGAGCATGGTGTACCGGGAGGTCAGGAGCTGGGACAAAAGAACAGGCCGAGTAGATGGAATGGTTGTAAACTAAAGCAGACTCACAGGGTGTAGCACTGCTAGGGAAGATAGTGAAAAGGTGGGCAGCACAGAGACGAGAGGTCAGAGTAAGGGAGGAACATTGCTGGAGGTCTGTGGAAGAAAGGAAGGCAACGGAAAGATGATCATGGGAGAGGAGGAAATATTCTGAAGGAACAGATACTTGTAACAAGGAGTTGTTGAGGCGGAAAGGGAAAGGAATGATGTGGAAAAGGTTAAAGGTTATGGCAGAACGGAGAGGAATATGGACGACGACGTATGTGGTGAGAAGAGTGGCTTCGAGAACAGGATAAAAATATTCAAGGGAGGAGTAGGAGAGGACTGGGGAGAGATCGAAGGTGGAGTGAGCCCATTCCAGGACAGAACGGAGAGCTGAGACAGGTACTAAGTCGGCAGTGACATGTCCATTGATAGCATCGACCAGGATACGAACCAAGGTAGAGACTTGAGACAGGAGAGAGTCAATGGCCAGTTGGAGATTATCCATGTTGAGTTTGAGGTAGAAGAACTGAGAGATAACGTTGAGATCTGAAAGGTGGCATTGTAAGATATCGGTGATATTGTTTAGAGTGGACGTGACTTCATTGAGATGGGTTGTGAGCTTCTGTAACATAGTGTGTTGGATTTTAATGACTCGGTGTTGTGATTCTAGGACTGAACCTAAATGAGTGAGATCAGATTTGAAGCCAGAAATGTCACGGGCTGTAGCAACGCCAAACAAGCCACTCAGAATCTCACTGCTGAAGTCGAAGAGACTCATTTCACACGAGAACGACCCACAGGTGTCTGAATGGAAAATGTGTCATTGAGCTCAGTGAATCTGTTACTTATGTATTGCAATTGCCAGGAGAGTGGTAGGAAAAGGTTATAGAGATACTCATTCGGGTTGCGTGTCCCCATGAGGGCCGTGAGATGGGTCCTGATTCTGCAGAGCTGGTGCGCGTAGGCAGGTAGGGCAATGGCTATGTCGGCCAGGGGCGCAAGATTGTAGCGCAAGGAGGCTACATCTTCGATAAGCATTACCTTGCCTCCCGAGCCGACCAAGGCCCCGGGACGTACTCCACCATCGTCCTGACCTGACCCAGACCCCAGGAGGGTCAGCACTGCCAGCAGGGAGATCGCTAACATCGTACCTAGAAAATCAGGGTAGAGTTAATGGGGGAGGTCGTGAAGAGGTTGATGGGCAGAGCGCAGTTTGGACCGATATTGATTGGTTGATGAATGAGCATGTGGAGGTGGAGAGGAAGGAGACTAAGGGATAGGTGGAGACAAGGTAGACTGAGGGATGTGTGGAGGGGAAGAGGGGACAGTCGGTTGTGTAAGTGACTCTTCCAACACGAGGCCAAGGGGTGCTCGCTTTAAGTCATCGACGTGGACTCATCTGGTGTCCCGAGTGGACAGGTCCTGGAGGTGAAATTTGTTGCCTTGTTGAGTGAGGACGCGGTTGGGCCCTGTAAATTTGTCATCCAACTTAGAGGAACGCGTATGGGAATGAGCAAAGACAAGATCGCCTACATTGATAATGATAGGAGAGGCAGACTTATGTTGGCGCTGCAGCATGTCCTCCTGAGAGGAAGCCAAAGTTGATTGGACACACTGGTGGATTGTCTGGAAGTTGGCCAATTTTAGTTTAACATAATTATCCATGTTGTAGACGGGTTCTGGCTTTGAGGATAAGAGAGAGTATGGGAGGTCCTCGTCAAAACCAAAGGGGACGAAGAAGGGAGATTCAGCAATGGATGCATTGATGGAGCTATTGATGGAGAATGCCACTTGGGGAATCCAGTCATCCCAGGACGAACTATGGGAGCCTAGATACCTGAGACACTCTAAGATTTTTCGGTTGTGGCGTTCTACAAGGCCATTGGAAGCCAGATGGTTAGGCACGACATTGCACTTACTGATATGAAAGTGGCGACAGATCTCATCTAGAAGGCTATTGTTGAACTCTGTACCGTTGTCAGTAAGAATGGTATGAGGGGTACTGAACAGGCAAATTACGTGATCTACAAAGGCACGTGCAACGCTCTTCGCGGTCTTGTCGGAGAGGGGTACAAGGACACAGTAGCGGGAGAAGTGGTCGACCGTACGAACAAGTACTCAGCACCAGACTCTGTGAGAGGCAGTTTTAAGAGATCGATTGAGACAGTTTCCCATGGTCGTGACGGGATTGGGTATTGTAAGAGAGGTGCTGGTAAGCCAGTTGATCCTTTGTGGCGGTGGCAGGAGAGGCAAGAGTCACAGTGGGCATTGATATTGCGGCGCATGGTTGGCCAATAGTATTTGAGACGTGCTTGGCGCAAGCATCGGTCTTTACCTGGATGGGAAGCTTGAGGAGTATTATGAACAATATGAAGAACCTTTGGTATCAGGGCAGTGGGGACAACAAGTTGGCATACTTCGCGATTGGGCATATCTTTGCCTGTTAGCAGTGTTTTCCTGTACAAGAGATCATCATCTAGCATGAACTCATCTAGTGATACTGGCAGAGTAGGTAAGGTCGAGGCATCGCCAGATTCTAGGAAATAAATGACTTTGGACCACATGGGGTCTTGGTGCTGAAAGTTTCGAACAACTTCTGACGTTAGTGTACTGTTTTCAGTTACTTCAGGCTGCAGTGATGTTATAGCTGCTGCTACGTGACGTGAGAGTGCATCTGCGACTACATTCAACTTATCTGGTACATATTGAAAAGTGGGATTAAAGTCCTGGATGATGACAGACCATCTACCTAGCCTACCTGTTAGGTTGCGATTCTTGAACAAATCACATAGTGGAAGGTGGTCTGTTTGGATATGCACTGGATAACCATAGACTATATCTCTGAAATGTTTCAAGGACCAGACTACCGCTAGCGCTTCGAGATCTGTGACACTGTAGTTACGTTCAGCGGTTGTAAGGGTGCGACTAGCATACGCTATTACGCGCTTCCTTGATGCTTCATCGAGTTGCATCAAAACGGCACCAAGTCCAGAACCTGATGCGTCTGTGCAGAGAAGGAAGGGTGTGGTATAATCAGGGAACGCTAGAACAGGGGCATTTACAAGAGCTGTCTTTAGCTTTTGGAAGGCCTGTGACTGGTCGTTAGTCCAAACAAAGGGCACATTCTGCTTAAGTAAGTGGGTCAGAGGAGCGGCGATCTTTGCATAATCCCGTATGAATCGACGATAATAGCCACTGAGGCCCAGAAAACTTCGTACAGCTTCGGTAGTGGTAGGTTCTGGGAAGTTAATGATCGCCTTAGTTTTATCCTCATTAGTATGAATGCCTTGTGCATCTACAACATGGCCTAGGAATTTGATTTTCTTTCGCAGGAAGTCACATTTACTGAGATTGATTTTCAGGCCTGCGAGCTGGAGGCGTTCAAAGACTTGCTAGAGTTTGGTAAAATGATCAGGGATGGATTTACTCACAACAATGATATCATCTAGGTAAGCAAAAAGAGAGTGTCCCATCATACCGCTGAAGACTGAATGGATAAGTCGCATGAACACGGAAGGGTCATTTCTCAGACCAAAAGGGAGTCTCTTAAACTGAAAATGTCTGGAAGGGGTGCTAAAGGCTGTAACTGGGCGAGAGGACTCTTCCATTTCGACCTGCCAGTACCAGCTGAGGATGTCTAAAGATGAAAAGACTACTTTATTGTCACCAAGGGATTCTAGCAAATCAGTGAGGACAGGTAATGGGAAACGGTCTGGAACGGTGACAGAATTGACCTTACGATAGTCAACTACTGGTCTAAAGTTGCCGTCCTTCTTTGGTACTAAGAAAAGTGGGCTATTCCATGGACTGACGGAGGGTTCAATAATGTCTTGGTCTAACATGTTCTGTACCATTTGATCTGTCTGCTTTCTCTGGCTGTGAGGAAATCGATACGCTGGTATGTAAATCGGCTGACTTCCTAGTAGTAGTTCAATCCTATGTTTGACAAGGTCTGTTCTACCCATTGGTTCACCGGGTAAGGCAACCACGTTTCTATACGAGGTCAGAAGGTCGAGGAGTTGAGGCGTATTTTCTGGGAAATCTGTGCAAGTGAGATGTGAGAGCAAATTGGGTGAATATGTCGGCGCAGATCCCGTAGAGTTAATAGTACATACACCGATTGGCGTACTGTCATCAGTCTGAATAGTAGGAATTGAGGAATCCTGGCACACCCTTACGGCCGCTGGGTATACTAGGAAGTCTCCAATTTTTACACCACTTTTAAGTTTTAGTGGAGCATTTGTGACATTGAGCAAGTACAGGTAGCATAAACTGTCCTCTAAGACTGTACACCACGCTGACTCATAAGTCAAGCCATTCACACAACACATCTCAGGTAGTGTTAGTACATCCACTCCTTCTTTCACACCGGCAACACAAACAGAGACTTTGGTGAACTCATGCGGTAACAAAATTGTGCACATATTCGTTACTGCACGTTTCGTCTCTGCGTGTTGGAGAAGATCATTCAGACTGTGTGAGGTAGGTAACTGAGACATGTCTGAGTCAGCGATAGTGTTGTCGGGAGAGGAGGTAAGAGCCATGTTCGAAGGCTGAGATGATGTATCAGGAGACATTGAGGAATTTATGTCCTTGCTCGCAGTCAGTAAAGGAATGATCTCTGTATTCTCAGTGTCAAGGTTTTTTTTATATCACGGTAATTTTGATATAAATGGTTAAATGTTATTTAATTTGATAATAATATTCAATAATATTGAAGAGCAGGGACAATGATTGTCTTACTAAATCAAACAACGATTACTTTACGCTGGCCTGCTTCGCACGATTCTCTCAGAACGAGAATTTACAAACTTTCTCAACAGTACACAGCAGAGACTAATTACTCACAATTGCTGAATTACTGTACTGTTAGCCTCTGGAGAAAGTTACATCACCCCTGACAATAAATAATACTAATAATAATAACATCAGGTTCTTGCTGATGCATTAACTCCTGGCACAACGGATTTTAAGTTAATACAAGACTGGTCTAAGTACCAGTTATGAAAGCAAACGTTTATGCAAGCTAGGAGCTGTATGGAAAATAAGCTTAATTATGGAGAAATGAAACAAGATTTTTACTCTACATTAAGCTCAAGAAATAGAACTGTTAAATTTATTAATCACAAAAATAAATTCAACATTACATTTCAAATCAAATCAATGAGACGCACTCGCTCACTCACACAGAAGCTAAATACTTACGCCTAGAAAAAAAATACCTTAACTAAGCTCTTAAAACTACAAAATACACAAAAAGAAATACCAGTCGATGAATACTATGTATCACCCGAGGAGTGGGGGGTGGGAGTACTGGGATTAACTGTACTAATGGAGCTTGGGGTGCTAGCTGACCTCTCCACTTCTGAGCACAGACCCTTTCTCCGTCACAGCAAACACAAGACTGAATTCAAATAATGTATGGGCAGGAAGCACGAGCCACCGGAAGAAGGCGTGGTTAACGGTTTATGCAAGCAGAGGCGAACGATAAAGAAACAATTGTATCGCTCAGTAGCGCACTTAGTGACGTGCATTAAATCGGTCACTTTTGAAAGTGACGAATGATTTGAAAAGTATACCCCGAAATGGAGAGAGAAACGGTTAACTGAGCGATACACAGTGAGTTTTCCACTAATAGTTCGTGGCTTCTCACAAAAAGGAAATGTCGCGAATTGATTCGTGACATTACGCCCCATGAAAATTAAATCTTTCTTCCTTCAGAAGAAAGATTTCAATATACATACATATAAATCCTAACTCAGTCACACAAGATTCACACTGTGGTGTGTGCGCTATCCTGCTACAGGAGAAAGTCGCAGTCGTCAGTGAGCGAAAAAAACTCGTATTTACGTTAATAGAAGCAAGCTTGAGGGAAAAACTCCGTGACGACGGTGAAAATCCTGTACTCAGGTCAAACTGAGCGAAAATTCGCTACATTTACACTGACAACTAATTGTTGTGTAGCGTGGTGTATGTAATACACAGTGTAGGTGTGACAGTTGTAGTGTAACTGTACCTACGTGTAAAATGACATAGTAAATAATAATATGGCGACGACGAAGGCAGAGGAGAAGAGGCGGCAGCGTGCGGCAGACGATCAGCTGGCCCGCACAGCTAAACTGCTACACCCATTGCTGAACCTGCAAAACCAATTGAGGTGGAGCATCAAAAGTGTCAATGGGACAAAAATTTTTTTATGTTACAATTACTCTCTGCCTAGCAGTCAGTGCTACGACGTACATTTGAGGTCGCCATTAATTATAGCACACGATTATGTTTTGACAAGTTGAGAATCCCTGTGCAAACTCGGGTCTTCCATAGCCTCGAACCGCACACGGGTCCTCAACCTGTGCCTCAACCTACAGTACTTATATTAATATCGGAGAGCTGAGAAACCTTGTGCAAACTTGGGTCTTCCATAGCCTCAAGTCGCCTCTGCAGAGTTCTCACTTCCCCCTTAACCTACAGTACTTATATTAGTATCGGGGAGCTGAGAATCCTTGTGCAAACTTGGGTCTTCCATAGCCTCAAGTCGCCTCTGCGGAGTTCTCTCTCTAACTTCCCCCTTAACCTACAATACAATACTTATATTAGTACCGGGAAGCTGAGAATCCTTGTGCAAACTTGGGTCTTCCATAGCCTCAAGTCGCCACTGCGGAGTTCTCTCTCGAACTTCCCCCTTAACCTACAATACTTATTAGTATCGGGGAGCTGAGAATCCTTGTGCAAACTCGGGTCTTGCATAGCCTCGAGTCGCCCCTCAACTTCCCCCTTAACCTACGGTACATATATTAGTACCGGGAAGCTGAGAATCCTTGTGCAAACTCGGGTCTTCCATAGCCTCAAGTCGCCTCTCAACTTCCCCCTTAACTTACAGTACATAATATGTATGTACAGGCCCTGGACATAATGTGTCCTGTGGGGCCAATGGGCGAGACGTCAGGTCTGCACCCACTTCACCACTACCCTGTCTCTCAACTGACTCAGAGATTACAGGTGTGGTTACAAATGGCACAGGAAGGGCATGTCCCTGATTAGTGGTGATACCTTGGCACACACTACAGGAACGGACAAAACTATCTATGTCTCGTCCCATCCCTGGCCAGAAAAAGTCAGCTCGGATACGGCCCTGGGTCTTCCTTTTGCCCATGTGACCTCCTGAGGCTGAACAATGACCCCATTGTAACACTGCTGGGCGGTACTTGGCGGGAACGACAAACTGCAGTCGAACCTCGCCCTCGGGTGTTCGTGACTCACGGTAGAGCCGTCCTTGTTTGCGAAGGAACTTGGCTCGACCTCCCCGTGAATACTTAATCACTCGACCCTTTTGTTTATTCCGCACGGCAGCAAGTGTCGGGTCAGAATGTTGTTCTTGTACAACAAGTTGACTGCACATCAGATCTTGCGGCGATTCAATGATCACTGGGGTGACACAGTCTGGAGCCTCAGTCATGGCTCGTGTCACCGCAGCAGCCGAAGTCTGAGTAGCGCCATCGGAGCAACTATCCTTGACTCCATTAATATTGCCTACTATTAAGTCAAATAGAGGCTCTGGCATGACAACTGCAAGTGTCATACCAGTATAAAATGGAGATGCCACCTGGATACATGCCTCAGGGAACAATCTCACTGATCCATCAATAAGGCTTACATGGATCTGTCGACCTGTATACTGCTCAGGCCGAACTAGACTCTGCTTGACAGAGCAACCTGAGGAACCATTGTCTCTCAGGACCTTCACAGGAATGTCTCCCACAAACCCTGGCTGAACAAGGAAGGTACTGTCACCTGTGGGAGGGCCTGTGGAGGAAGCAGCTAGCCACTCATGAGGCTGCTGAATTGATGTGGCAAACATTGTGCCTTGAGGGTTATATACTTGAGAAGATGGAACATTGGCCATCTGTGGAGGGGGGTTCACTGTCACTGTGGGACTAGTGAACTGTGGGGAAGTACCCATACTGATAGGGACGTGACCACCAGGCTGCTGCTGAGGAATGAAGGCTGCATTCGCTTCCTGCCTCCGATACACTAATTGACCTGACTGAGGGTTACGTGGCTTGTCCTTGTATTGCTGCTGATGCTTGGGAAACTGCTGCTGGTTGGGGTGCTTGTTGTACCGCTTCCACTCAGATTTCTGAGTGTTTTGCCCCTGGTCCTTCTGTGGTTTGCTTGGACCTTGACCATTACTCTGAGAACGGCCTTGGTGCTGGGATTCAGTCTGAGACGGCTTCCCAGACTTAGCAGTATCTTTTCTGCTCCAGGTGTTTTGCTTACGAGCTTGATACCCGTATGCAGTAAAGAATGCGTCAGCCTTCTCTGCCATTTGGCTGGCATCTTTCACCTGGCAGATCTTAAGCTGTGCTATGAGCTCAGCAGGCCACGACCTCTCTAGCTGTGTACGCAGCATAAGGTCAATTATCCCCTCACGCGTGGAAGGAGTTTCATCTTTTTCCATCCACTCATTTAAGTAAGCTGTGAGACGATCAAGGAACTGAACAGCTGTCTCCTTGTCTTGGAGACGAGCTCGCATGAACTGAACTTTGGCGTCGTCTACTGTGAGACCATACGCCTTAATGAGTGCAGCTTTCATCATCTCATATGTGAGATTGTCTCCACGAATTCTGTGGAGAATATCGAGGGCAGGGCCCTCAAATAAACTAAGGAATTGGATCCGCTTAGCTGCCTCATCCAGTTGATACATGTCTGCCATGTCCTCAAAACGAGCTATGTACGGCTCGATTCGCTCGCTTTCCTTGTATGAAGGAAGCTTGATGCGTGGGGTCGCCAGGACATGTGCAGGAAGAACGCTCGTGGAGCTTGGATCAACTGCACCAGACGTGTCTGAAGCCAAGGAATCTCGCTTGAGCTTCAGCACTTCAAGTTCATGTTCTCGTTCTTTGTCTCGTTGTTCACGCTCGTATTCGCGCTGTTCTCGCTCTTTTTCTAACTCGAGCTCGCGTTGTTTCTGCTCGTGTTCGCGCTGTTCTCGCTCGTATTCGCGCTGTTCTCGCTCGTATTCGCGCTCTTTCTCACGCTGCTCTTGTTCATATGCACGCTCTCTTTCACGTTCCTCACGCTGTTCTCGCTCGTATTCGCGCTGAATCCTACGCTCTTCACGAGCATCTTTCTCACGTTCTTGCTCGTAATTGAACCTTGAGAGAACGTAACTCTGTATTTTCTCTGGGTCTGTGAGACCCATATCTTTGGCTTCCTGTACAAATACAGCGGTAGCCATGGCGCTAATTTATTAAGCAACCCGAAATTGAGCACTGACTGTATAGCGACGAATACTAATAAACAAAAGTAAAGAGTACAGACACAAGCTAGTGGTGACCAGTCTTATCCAGTTAACTGGCAAAGAATAAATAAAAAATGTAAATGACTGGGAAGACTCAATAATAAACACAATGGGTACGGCGACTTCCCAGGAGCGAATAAAATTGTGTGGCGTTACCAAAAATAAACTAGAGTTAAGTATTCTATTGATTAATAAAGCAAAAACTCACTTGCTAAATTAACGGTAACCACAAGTAAACTTGTGCCTATAAACTTTAATAATAAATACCTAAATATGAATGAGTGAGCACTATCTCGTGAATAGCTTTAGAGCTAGGAGTTAATATCCTGGAATGAGGTCGCCAATTGTCAAGGTTTTTATAATATCACCGTTTTTTGTAATATATGGTTAAATGTTATTTAATTTGATAATAATATTCAATAATATTGAAGAGCAGGGACAATGATTGTCTTACTAAATCAAACAACGATTACTTTACGCTGGCCTGCTTCGCACGATTCTCTCAGAACGAGAATTTACAAACTTTCTCAACAGTACACAGCAGAGACTAATTACTCACAATTGCTGAATTACTGTACTGTTAGCCTCTGGAGAAAGTTACATCACCCCTGACAATAAATAATACTAATAATAATAACATCAGGTTCTTGCTGATGCATTAACTCCTGGCACAACGGATTTTAAGTTAATACAAGACTGGTCTAAGTACCAGTTATGAAAGCAAACGTTTATGCAAGCTAGGAGCTGTATGGAAAATAAGCTTAATTATGGAGAAATGAAACAAGATTTTTACTCTACATTAAGCTCAAGAAATAGAACTGTTAAATTTATTAATCACAAAAATAAATTCAACATTACATTTCAAATCAAATCAATGAGACGCACTCGCTCACTCACACAGAAGCTAAATACTTACGCCTAGAAAAAAAACACCTTAACTAAGCTCTTAAAACTACAAAATACACAAAAAGAAATACCAGTCGATGAATACTATGTATCACCCGAGGAGTGGGGGGTGGGAGTACTGGGATTAACTGTACTAATGGAGCTTGGGGTGCTAGCTGACCTCTCCACTTCTGAGCACAGACCCTTTCTCCGTCACAGCAAACACAAGACTGAATTCAAATAATGTATGGGCAGGAAGCACGAGCCACCGGAAGAAGGCGTGGTTAACGGTTTATGCAAGCAGAGGCGAACGATAAAGAAACAATTGTATCGCTCAGTAGCGCACTTAGTGACGTGCATTAAATCGGTCACTTTTGAAAGTGACGAATGATTTGAAAAGTATACCCCGAAATGGAGAGAGAAACGGTTAACTGAGCGATACACAGTGAGTTTTCCACTAATAGTTCGTGGCTTCTCACAAAAAGGAAATGTCGCGAATTGATTCGTGACACTCAGATGATGATAGTGGTGGTTTGGGCTGGTTTGGACCTTTTGGTAGTGATAGGGACAGAGGTAATTGAAGGGCTGATTTGATCGGAAGAACAGGACGGGGACATTCCATAGTGTAAACCGGGAATCCAGAAATGTCTATACTACCACAAGCAGGTAATAATGCAATGGAGTGTTGTGCCATGGTGGAGAAACCAATAAGGGCATCTGCGGGATACTGCAAATCATTAGTGACATGAAATTCAATGGGGATAGGGGGCAAATCTCCGTGTAGTTTGACTTCAAGGGTGACTCTTCCCTTAACCTTAAACTCTGAGCCGTTGACACCAGATAGGCGAATGTCTGGTGGTTCTAGGAAACTGACGTGGTTGTGATGTCGATGAATAATTTGTAAGGAATTTTCGGAGATGAGATTTACTATAGATCCTGTGTCCAAGAAGAATGACGTTGGTATGTCATGACTGCTTCCGAGAATGACTAAACCCGAGGATGTTATGGGACCTACATGGCGGATGGGGAGTTGGGTGTCTGGTTCTATGTGATATTGGTCCAATATGGGCGCGGCGCTTCCCCCGACTTGGCGGTTGTGGTAACGACATTCCTCAGTGGTGTGAGTCGTGCTTGATTTGTGGTATTTGCAGTGTGGACGACATGAGCGGGAAGGCGTATGCTGTCTGGTTTGGGAGTGAGGACGTCTGTGTGTACAGTCGCAATTGGATGCTCAATGTCCAGGATGACCACAGTGCCAGCAAAGAATCGAAGATTGTCTGTTCCGTCGGGCGCTAGATTGATCACGACCTGCGGTAGGAGAACGATGTGTGGCAGGTCTGCCGCGTGTGGTGGGACGGGAACGAGATTGGTCTGGGGCAGTGGAGGTATGACAGACTGAGGAGGCCAAGGGTTGGGTGGTGCCCTGACGCGTGTAGTTCGAACCTGTTCTTTCATGAATGGCTTTAGTGACCTAAATAATTTTATCTCCTGGATTGAAATCGATTTCCAAGGCTAGCTCTCGCTGCTTAGGAGTAAGCCAGTGAAGGAATCTCAGGTAACCAATTAAGTCAGCAAAGTTGGTGAGTGAAAGCATTGGAACGCCATTCTTGTCTTCCAACCATTTCATGCCTACCAGTAATTGGAGCATCTCACTACTAGTTGCTTTCATGGCGGCGGCAGCTTCGCGGAGCTTGGCATATTGCGCAGGGACTCGCAAGTCCTCATCTAGTTGGTTTAGGAGATTAATGAATCCCATGAGAGATGCGGTATTTGAATGCTGGCAACAAAGGCTGATGAGTTCCGTACGAAAATCAGCAAAGGTACGAATGCTATCGAAATGTCCTGTACAGATCGCGGATCTGATGTCCGATTTGCCGTGGTGCAAGCGACCCATGAGGTAGGCTACTTTGAGCGATTCATCGGTGATTTGTCTATTGTGGATTTCTGTTTCAACTTCTCTGAGGAAATCATAGACAAACCAAGTTGGGTCCTGGCCGGTAAATTTGGGACGATTGGCATCGTCAAGATAGAGAGACTGTGGAGGGTTGGCCATGGCTGGAAGTGCAGAAGTGGCGGCAGGAGAGGTGTGGGAGAGAGAGAAGGTAGTGGCAGGTAAGGGCGAGCAAAACGGGGTATGGAGGGAGGCAGGAGAGGGAACGACAGGGGAAGGAGTAGAGGAAGAAGAAGGGAGTGTAGAGGCAGGAGTAGAGGAGGAGGTATCTGGATTTACGAGTGTAGAATGGGTAGTAAGTGATCCTGCGGGAAGTGAAACGGAAGGCTCAGGTACAGGGCGGTGGTACTCTTTGCCACTTCGTAAATGAGTGATTGTGTTAGAGTCGGCAGACGGGGTATGATCAGGTGATATTTCCGGGTCGAGAGGGCTGGTGTTAAGCGGTTGACGTGGAAAGTATGACATTTAATGCGGCAATGGAAAATGAAAGGATGAAGATGGATACGTAGGTGCAAATGTATAAATAACAATGAGAGAATGGAATACACGAGTAGGCGTGAAAATGAATGAAGGTGCGGGGATGGATGGATTAAATAAAAGGCGAAGGATGAGATGGAGTATAAATAACGTAGGTGAAGATGAAAACGGGGTAATGGAAATGAGATGGAATATGTACAATAACCAATCTGTAGAGAAAATCGAGGATAATCTCTATAGAAAGGAAAGATATACTAGAGTTACACAGTAGAGACGGGAGTGTCGAGATGTATGACGTGCAGGGGTGGCTGGGCGTAGCTGGGCTGGGGCGGGGCGGGGCGGGGCAGGGCGGGACGGGGCGAGGCGGGGCGAGGCGGGGCGAGGCGGGGCGGCGGTGGAGAGACAGCTGGGTGGAGAGGAGAAGAGACGCTGCGATGAGTCACCGGCAGGGAGTGGAGGTCTTAGGAGGCTCATGTAATGCAGACCAGACGTGGCGGCGGCGGAGGCCGGTGGTGGGTGGTGAGGGCAGATGTTGGTTCAAGGCAGGTGTAGAGCTGTTGAGTTGCAAATGCAGAGAATGGTGGTGGGCAGGCAGTGGGCAGACAGTGATAAGTGGCACTGTGGGGGCAGGAGTTATGATGAGTGCAGAACAGGTGCTGGGAACAGGTGCAACAGGTGCGTAGGTCGGCAATGGTGACACTTGCGGTCATGAACAAGGCGTGTGGGTGGGGTTGTTTGAGAGGTGAGCACTGGTGAGAAAAATTGTACACTCAGAAGGCACAGCCAGGTATTACACCACTAGAGGCACTGAGGAGGTGCGAGGCTGGGAGATGCGAGACGTCGTGTATCTTTTGATGTCACTAAAAATTGGAGGAGGCGGTCAGAATCTGGTGGTTCAAAACACCGCTGCTACCAAATGTAACTTGCAATACTTTGGTGATAGAAACTTCGTGTACAAACAGCTAGATAAGGAGTTTATTACAAGCTCACAGTAAAATAGTCTGCCCATCTTGGCTGCCTGCTAAGAACTGATGCAATAACGCCTTCTTCCCAGGCTTCAGGTCCTGGGAAAGCGTGCTAAGTCAGCAAGTTTAGTGGGAGCATGTATGCATTGGGGGGGGGACATATATACATCGGGGGTAGACATATTGTGGAGGGGGTACATACGTAGACACACACACACACACACACACACACACACACACACATATATATATATATATATATATATATATGAGGGTGGTCCAAAATAACAAATAACAGGATAGCATGACAGACACAAGTTGCTTCTGTTCCCATCTATCTATCAAACGAACCTGCAAAATGTCAATTCTCTAACTTAATGTATAGAGGTCTCTACAGTTTTGACTTTTTGGTACCATCACATTATTGCCCTATAACACAGACGACATGAACACCGAACATAAAATAAAATTTTTTGTCCCTAAATGCTAAAACTAATAATGAAGATGCTATTCAATGAAACCCTCTTCGATCAGCACATAATATCATGCTGGTACTGCCTCACAACAGTCATTATTTACTGTTTCTGTCACTCGTCCTTCGTAAGGGTCGAGATGAATTTTGTCACAAGAGAAATTGCTCTTTCAGAGCAGGCATTGACAACCATCATCTTATCAAAGGCCACTTTGAACCGTTTGTAGATGGGGTCTTCACCCTATTCCTGGGGCATTTTCAGTAAAAGTTGGTCAGGTTCTTCATCTCCATATGGAAGGAGGGCTTCAAAAATGCTCATGGTCTTGGCTGTCACGAACTCACTCAGCGGCTGCTGCGAAAAGTTCTTGCCTTCAACTCACTTCAGAGTTTTTTCTTTGAAGACCTCTTCAGGTTCTGAATCATAACATTCTGCTTTGAGAAGTCAATCCGTTCGTCGAAAAAGGCAAAACCGATCATCTGAATCGGTAGAGAGGCGGCTTGCAGTCCTGATGGACCCAGGTTCGAATCCTGGCTGGGGCAGCGGACAGTTGAAGGTTTTGAATTTCATAAAAAAGCAGACTTTTCTGATCTACCAGATGACCCGCCGACATGTCGTAAAAATACCCACGCTAATACCAATACACTAGTCCAGTATGAAACAGCCCTAGCATGTATTCAATATGGACGGTGGGTGTAAGCGCCGAAGTGGTGACATGTGGAGGTGTAGGAGGACTACTGAGCCTTGGGATAGGCTACTGCCCCCAAGATATAGGTCCTGAAGCCTTTGCCCAGAGTCGGACACATAAAAAAAAAAAAACTGCGATAGCTCTTGCAAGCTGCAAGAGCTGTCTCAGCGAGGCTTTGCTCAGGCAGACCACTCTGGAGATGGCACATGAAGTCAAGATCATTTTGGAGAGCATATTTTGACATAGCTGAGTGCAACAAACGGCCGACACAGTGCATCACATGCTTTTCCTGAACAATATGCCAAACAGAGCCCTAAACAGGCATATATTCTACTTCCGATGGTGAAGAAGAAAGGAAATCAGTCTTTGCCGAATCGACTACCTTAGCCATAGCTTCCTTATCTCTATTAGATTTTTCTCTTCTCTTTTGCTTAGTCTCCATTCGGCTGTGTTTCATATCACAGGATTTCTGGAGCAGCTGATCGACTCCTGCCTTCGTCAATTGCATGCAGTCTTCCTGTTGACTGATTAGGAAAGCTGGGTCTCCTTGTTTATGATCTACAGCTGAGCATCTCTATTGGAGATATCAAGCAGTTCTTAAAGGTTTCTAAAAAAAGATGTCTTCCTTCATTCGACATGACTTTGAGTCCTTTAGTCTATTTTTCTTCAGCTTTTCATATTGCTCAACTAGTCCCAGAAGCTTCTTCTTGAAGTAGTAGACGCTCGAGGACTGAACATTGGTTGATACCCCCAAACAAAGAACAGTGTCAGTCACTGCAGACGCACTGTCAGACCTGGTTTTCTTCAGGATTATGTGGTGCTAAAAAAAAAGAAAATGCCTGAGCACTTAAACCTTAGATGGCAATTGACAAACAGTGATTGTCTCTTCAAGATGACTGATCAAGCAGACAGAAGCACTGATTAGCGTAGCAGCTGTCTTAAGAACTGTGCTTCTGTGCTTACACCCTGCTTAGGCAAACTCTTTCGCCCTTGTCTATCAACTTGTACCTGTCCTTCTTGCTGGAAGTTTGCTCTCATTCAGCCAATCTCAAAGAAGGGTGACCATTCCCAACCCTCTAACTATCGTCCAATTGCTTTAACATCCTGTATCTCAAAAGTTTTCTAGTCAATTCTTAATCGAAAAATTTTAAAGCATCTTTCCTATCACAACCTTCTTTTTGATCATCAGTATGGGTTCCGTCAGGGATACTCCACTGGCAATCTTCTCACCTACCTTTCAGACTCCTGGTTATCCTCCTTTCGGGACTTTGACGAAAGCTTTGCCATTGCACTTGACATCTCAAAGGCTTTCGATCGAGTCTGGCATAAATCTTTAATTTCCAAACTACCCTCTTACAGTTTCTATCCTTCTATCTGTGCCTTCATCTCTAGCCTCCTTTCTGGTTGTTCTATAGCAGCCGTTGTAGACGGCCATCGTTCTTCTCCTAGATCTATCAACAGTGGTGTTCCTCAGGGCTCTGTCCTATCAGCAACTCTCTTCCTTTTCTTCATCAATGACGTTCTATGCTGTACATCTAACCTTATCCACTCATACGCTGATGACTCCACCCTTCACCTTTCCATTCAGTTCCCGCAACGTCCATCTCAGCAGTTACTTCAATAAACAAGGGATGAAGGTATGGCACACCTAACGTCTGACTTGGCTCGTATCTCTGACTGGGGTAAAAATAATCTGGTTGTTTTTAATGCATCAAAGATTCAGTTTTTACAGCTATCAACCCAACAAAATCTTCCACAGGTATACCACTAACGTTTAATAATATTCAGCTTAATCTTACATCATCCTTGACCATACCTGGGGTTTCTATTACTCGGGACTTATCTTGGAAAGATCATATTACATCTCTTGTAAAATCTGCTTCCAAGAGATTAGGTGTGCTGAGCCGACTGCATTCCTTCTTTACCCCTGCACAACTGTTGACTCTATACAGGGGTTTTATCTGCCCCAGTGTGGAGTACAACTCTCATGTGTGGGGAGGCTCCCCACATACAGCTCTTCTCAATAGGGTGGAGTCAAAGGCTTTTTGTCTCATTAACTCTCCTCCTCTTACTGATTCTCTTCAACCTCTGTTTCTTCGCCACACTGTTGCATCTTTATCTCTTTTCTATCGCTACTTCAATGGTCACTGCTCCTCTCTACGATGGGCGTGTAGCACCCATCTAGCAGCAAACTCTCATCCCATTTCTGTCCAACTCTCTAATGCAAGAGTTAACCATTACTCCCAGTCCTTCATTTATGCAACATGTCAACTCTGGAACTGTAACCCTCTGTCTGTCTTTCCTGCTTCCTATGATCTCCTGTCTTTCAAACGCAGTGTGTCCAGGCATCTCGAAATGATCCGATCTTAAATTTGGCTGTCTCTTGTATTTTCTTTTTCTCTTGGAACAATAATAGCTGGCCCATGGGCTTTGGTTCCTTCTTCCTCACATAAAAAAAAAAAAAAAAGAGACTAGTCTTGAAATTTAGGAAAACATGCAAATTAGGTTGTATAAAAACACTACACACACACACACACACACACACACATTTTGTTCTCACAAGCGAACAGCACAATATACACAAATGCGCATTACACAACCAGCCACCGGCGCAGCAAGGTCACCAGCAAGTACTTATAGACTCATGGCCCAACTCCTCTAGAACATTCCATAATTTTCTCAAACCATGCAGAACCTTCTAGAACGTTCCAGAATATTCTATAACGTTGCTAAATGTCTCAACTCTTCTAGAACATTCTGCAGTCTCTCTTTCTCTCAAACAACAAGGAAAAGGTCAACATGCTTGAGAATGTAAAAGAAATTATAGAAGTAATAAAAGCTCATAGAGGTGGGCAGGTCATGTAGCAAGAATAAGTACGCAGCTGAATGACTCGACTCCGAGAAGCTGTAAGCATAACAGAAAAAGGCCAGGCAGGAAGTGGAACAATGAGATAGAGATAGAGTTGTCTGCAGGCAAAGCGTGGGAGAGTTGGCTCAGCCAAGGAATTCGTGGATGAGGTTTGGGGAGGCCTTTGTTCAGTAGTGGGCTTGCAGTCTCTCTCTCTCTCTCTCTCTCTCTCTCTCTCTCCTCATATATATACAGTATATTAGCCTCTCACTGGGGGGGAGGATGTCATGGGAGCTGACCCCCCATTCATTGTTGCCTAGTTTGGGAGGTCACGGTAGCCTTTCATGTGTCCAGGAATTGCTGACAATGAGACTCAACAACCTGGAACGGGAATTGCCATTGCTCCTCGTCCTTCATGATGACATGAATGAAGTCCTGCATTAGCACAACTCTTTGTGACTTTCATTGATTGGATGCATTGCTTGGCTTTCCTGTAGTCGTCTCGTTCCACCCACACGGATGGATTGACGTACAGGAACCTATTGGAGGAGCCAAGAAAGAACAGAAAGTGGCGAGTGGTGTTCGTAATGAAAGCAGGGAGGGCCTTTACTTGACTGACAACCACATCCAGCTCCAGGCTAGACGTCTCTCTCATTCTCCACAGCTGCAACCATGGCCCATGTCGTTTCCAAGTCGAGGAACTCGTCAAAGAACACCAGGCCAACCAGCTCCTCAGAGACACACAGTACCAGAGATAACAACTGAAGGCCTTCACAGCAGTGGATGAGACATCCATGTCAATGCAGTCCAGGATGTCTTGAAGGAACTTGAGGTCATTCCAAGAAGCAGATGCAGTGACTGGCACTGTGAACCAGTATGGTAAGTAGATTGTGACATCAAAGATGATGGACTGCTTCAGTGTGGCGATCTCTCCTACAGTGAGCTCAAACAGCCCATGGAAAAGGTAAATCTTGACTGAGTAGATGATTTTGGCTTGCTAGCGGGCAAGGTGGTGGGCGCCAGGCCGCGAAATGTGGAAACCACTAGGAGAAACCCCACCAAGGACAATCAGTCTGAGCTCAAGCTACTCCGGGTAGTCATTCACGTGGTTGTTTGGTGGCAAGTTGTAGACAAGAGAAGACGATAACCTTGTTGCAATGGGGAGGAAGGCTGGTGAGTGGTTCAGAGTGATCAGCTGTGATGGAGGTCCATCCCTGCTTGATGTGCTTGAAGAGAGGGATGTCTGACCTTGATGTGATGATACCAATGCGGACTGAGAAAACTTTTTGGATGATGATCTCGCTGATGTACTTTCTGCAGGCTATGTAAAGGAGTTCCTTCTCCAGCTTCTGCTGCAGAAGAGTACAGGTCCCAGAGCAAATTCCAATGTTGCTAGCAGTTGTCGAAGGCTGTGCTTCTCACTGAATCCACCAGGTCCCATTCTTGCAGGGTAGCGAAGATAGCCTCTGCCAAGGCAGCTACTATTCCTGATTGCAGCTTGGGGACCTTGAGCAGCTTTGCAATTCCCACTCCAGACAACAGGATGGGTAAACGTTCTAACTTTTGGCAAGGTCCATCAACAACAAAAATATTGTCCCAGTGAACAGTAAAAGGAACACAAGGCTTACAGAATGAATGCTGATCTACCATCTATTCACCACGGGCCTTTATTCCCCCCTGACAGATGCTCTGTCGGCTTAGAACCATCACTGAAGGATCTTTGTCATACGCGGATGTGGCAGCAGCCAATATGTGCACTGCATTGTGGATGCTGGTCTTCATGCTCTCCTGAACATTAGAAAACTGTGGAGTAGTGTTGAGTGCATGAGATCGGGATCATCTTTTGGCTGAAAATCCAGTAGCTGATGTGAATCGTCAGAGAACAAGTTCTTTGTCTTCTTCACCTTCTTCAGAGTCCTCCAATTCAATGGAAGCTTCCACTTTTGCTCGCCGCTGCTGTTCTTGTGGTTCCCAGACTTGGGAAGCTTCTTTTCTCTCTTACTTCTTCTCTTCAGAATCTGACAGCTTTCGGTCGATACCGAGTATGATGCCTTGGCGGCCTCCCTTCCTTGTGCCGTCAGAAACACGTCGTCCTCTTCATTCTTCAGCAGCTTCATGTTATCTATGTGCAACAAGTCAAAAAGGTTCTTCAGCTTCAGTTTGAAGTCAGCTTGCTTTCCTTCTTCCACCTCTGTCTTCCTGTCCTTCTGCTTGCCCACAGGGTGCCATTCTTCATACAGATTTTCCACTTTCAACAACATGTGCTTGCTCTGCGTCACTGGAATTCTGGGACGATACCAGAATCCAGCAACCTCAGAGTCCATGATCAATGCAGCATCCTGTAGGATCTGCATTTCCTTCTGCAGAAGATGGAACAGTTGCCAGAGGACCTCACTGTTAGATGGCAAGTTACCACCTGTGAGCTGGGCAAGGACCTATCCAAACCAGATCTTGGTCTTCTTCCTGGGTTCCTTCTCTTCCTTATGTATGTCGTGATCATCATTCTCATTGGAAGAAGGCTGTTCACCAACCATAGCCATTCCAATCAAACCTCGAGATTGATTCACCACCTGGAAAGAGTATGTAGAATACCTTTGTAATGCGCAACACAACTGTTCATTAAGCCAGTCAAAGGGGGAATGATGCATTACTAGTGGCCATGCTCCCTACTCCCTCACCCTACCCCCTCCCCCCTCGCCCAACCCCCTCCCACTCAGGCGCCACCACGTCTCCTTTCCCCAATCCTCGTCGTTTTCCCGTTCATCCCCCAGTGACAACGCTCTCTGCAGATTAGTGAGAGGCTCCTATGAATATGGTCCCATCCTTCGATATAGGGATGAACTTTAGGGCCATTGGGGCACCAGAATTTTTGACCGATGTAAACAACAATTTTACAAGCGCTGTTTCCAAGTCAGTGGCACAATACTACGGTGTGGCCCATGAAGATTTCCCATATTAATTTTTCATTATATACATAATGACCAACCTTATATATATATATATATATATATATATATATATATATATATAGAGAGAGAGAGAGAGAGAGAGAGAGAGACAGGTAGATATAGATAGATAGATAGATACCGGTATATATAGATATAGATAGATATATAGAGAGATAGGAGGTTGGTGAAAGATGTTAAAGTTATAGGAACCTAAGAGTGAGTACAGCAACACAAATTACCAATATCATGGTGCTCCATGGGTGGGTGGTGAATCTGAGGACCTATGTACCCAGGAAGAAAATACTCGTATAGAAGTTAAAGAATCAAGAAGTAAGAGATTCCTCCTATGGAGAAGAGTAGAGCTGTGGCTAAACAGGAACCTGTTTGGCAGAGACGTTACTGAACAGTGCAGGTTCTCTGGAACAGTCTCCTGAGAATCACTGATTCAGTGTGTGGATGGACAAGGGGGTCTCCAAGACATAAGGTAATATGGTGGTGGGATGAGGATGTAGAATCCGCATTTAGAGAGAAAAGAAGTCTTTTCTGGGAATGGGAAACGGATGGTGTACAGTTGCCTCCTAAAGGTTCTTTCGCCATGTTGCACCTCCCTGCAAGATGTGTTGCGGTAGTAACGTCACCGTCGCGTATATGATGACAGACGCGAGTGGCGGGTGTATATGCCAGACATCATAATAGTAAATAAATACAGGAGTAATGAACACATAACCAAAGTTAACAATAATGTTAATATGTATTCATTAATATAAAATAGCAATAGGAATGTAAATACAAGCATAATGATATCAAAAATATATCATGAAAGTTGTTGCAGGTATAGTTATCATACCTTAGCCACCCTTACTAGACCTTAATGTAAAATCTGGGGTGTTAAGTCTGTTTCTGGATCTCGCTGTGGGACAGCTCGGAAACCTTTCTGAATAGTAAAACATATGGAAACGTGATGATACGCATATAATACTAATATATCACCACTGCAATAGAACATGAAAGGGGAATAAATAACTCTGTATGGGTAGGAATATATTGATCACAGACTACTGGAGGGTTATCACATCGGAGCAAAATAGTTCGAAACACTGTCCGACATTTCCATTGTGACGAAAGGTAAGTGAGCCATGAGGCTTCAGATACCACTCGATAGGACACATTAAAGCAGTAATAATATTATGGGATACGTACTGTAACAAGGGATATAATAATGGAAATATATGCATACAGGAGGAAGCATTAATAACTCAGCCAAGCAGGAGGAATTTGAAGTGAACTAAGAAGCCTATCTATATGGTCTGTGATTCATAAGAGGTCCCGAGCGAGATCCATGAGACAGACTTAACACCCCAAACTTCACATTTAATACGGGTTGGTGAGGGTGGCTGAGGTATGATTACTATACCTGCGACAACCTTCATGATATATTTCTATTCTGATTTTACATTAACATTCCTATTGGTATTATATACTAAACAATACATACTATCATTATTATCACTGGTTATGTGTCTATTACTCCAGTATTTATTTAGTTATGTCCGGCATAAACACCCACCACTCACGTTTGTCATTCTAGTACGAATTATCTTTCATTCATAGATATGTGTTTACGCTACTACTGCGACGGTGCCACATCTGATGGGAACCATTTTTAGGAGAAAGAAACTTTGGGAGGCAACTGTACCAGAGAGGAAAACTTGGCTGCCATGCGTAGGGCTAGAAAGTAGGTTTACAAGGCACAATCTAAGTCTTAGAGACTTTTGCTTTATAACCTAAATAGCGTTCAGAAGGAAGAAAATGATATGAAAGGTGGCAAATCAGATGAAGAGGGGAAACAGGGATGTCGTAAGTGAGCACAGTATTGAAAATTATGAAGGAAATTCAGTGGTGGACAGAGATGACATTAATGATGCCTGGAGAATGCATTATAAACAGTTGCTGAATGCAGAGTTTGACTAGAACAGGGAAGCTTTGGAGTCAGCAGATCCTGTGTTTAACCCTTAGTCATTGGTTAATGCTGCTATTGTCAGCAGGGCAATAGGCAATATGTATTTAGGGATGGTGGTGGGTGTGTCTGGGCTGACTGTTCAAATGCTGAAGGCCTCAGGAGATACAGAAGTGGGTAGTTACTGATCTGATAAACACGATTATATATGAGTGTCTTGTTCCACATGACTGGATGAAGAGTATGTTTGTAAATGTGTACAGTGGGAAGGTGATGCCCTGAAAAGAGGAAATTATAGAGGCAAAAAAACTTTCGGGCTAGATAATGCAGGAAAGAGTCCTAGAAGGTATGATTAGGGAAAGAATGAATATTGATGAGGTGCAGTTTGGGCTTGTGCATGCAAAGGGACCACTGATGCCATATTCATTGTCCGACAGCTTCAGGAAAAATATATAGGAGAGAAGAGTGACCTGTACTTTGCTTTTGGTGATTTGGAGAAGACCTTTGACAGAGTCCTTAGAGAGGTGGTGACGCAGGCAATGAAAAAGATTGGGATTGAGAGTGGCTGCTTAGAGTAGTTATGGCTATTTAAATGGGTCCTTCCACCCAGGTGAGAGTGAATGGAGATTTGAGTGATGAGCGTTCCGTGAATGTTGGCATGCATCAGGGATCAATCTTGAGCCCCTTATTGTTTGTCACGGTGTCTGAAGTTCTTTCACGTGACTTTTGAAATGGTCTCCCATGGGAAATGTATGCTGAAGACTTGATGATGACTATAGAGAATGAAGGGGAGATGGAGAGATAATTTAGTAAAGGTAAAACGGAATGGGGCACAAGGGTTTGGGAGTAAATGCAGATAAAACAAAACCGATGATAACTAGGGCTGGTGGCAGTACTGCCAAAGCAAAGGGAGTGTGGCCATATGCAGTTTGCCACGAAGGTGTGGGAAGTAACTCCATTTGGTGCAATATTTGTGATAAGCGAAAGTAAAAGAGATATAGTGGTACTAGACATAGATTGTGAAATAATGTTGATTTCGTGTGTGTGGTGTGTGGCGGAGTGCATATCGAGATTGTCAGGCATAAAAGGATTAATTTTGCTTGTGAGCCTCTTGGGTGTGTGGAAGAGTTTTGTTATTTGGGTGACATGTAATGTGCTGGAGGTGGGGCAGGAGCTAGCCTTGTGGCTAGGAAAAGGAGTGGGTGAAGGAAGTTCAGGGGGCTATTGCCTCTCCTGACACTGAAAGGGCTCTCCCTGCATGCTAATGGGTCTTTATATGTGGTATGTGTTAGGAGTGTAGTGTTGTATGGTACAAAGGCCTGGGCAGTAAGGGAAGAGGATATTCAAAGGCTCAGATTTACAGAAATGAGAATGTTTAGATGGATGTACCTGAATCTTTGAATGCGAGGCCTAGGAGGCTAGGATTACGACTGAACAGTTGAGAGGAAGGATGGGAGTGGAATATATTGGTGTCGTGATGAGGAGTAGGCTGGGATGGTTTGGGCCAGTTGAGAGGATGGGGGATGACAGGGGGCTACGAGAGGTGAGAATTGTGAATGTCAGGGGTAAGGCTGTGAGAGGCAGACCTGGGACGAGGGCATGGAGTGTGATCTTAGGGATAAGGGACTGAATAGGAAGGCTGCCAGAGATCGAGCACCATGGACACAGGTGACCAAGATGGACGCATGCAGGCATGTTGGACTCTTTATAAATAATACAATACAATGATATACACATATATGTATGTATGCATTTATGTTTGTATATATGTTTCTTCATATAATTCTGTATGACATATACATTAGGGTGGTCCATATTACTTGGTCAAAAATGAAATGATGGAATTCCTCTGCTTGCTTCCCCTTAGTAGTTTCACTTAATATAAAAACAGAAAACTATTAGTTTGGTTCCAATCAGCCTTCGTTTAGTGGTCGCCCTCGACTGGCAAAGAGGATGACCTTCATAAAACAGCCCTTACTGCATATTATGGGGACAAAGCAAACTAAGAAGAGCAAAAACTACTTTATTTGGATTTTACTCGATATAGTAAGCACTAATCACAATAGATACACATGAATCAGCATAGGCATAAAAGGTGTAGGGTCTGTGGGGACAGCATCATAATATTCATTGATCGATGATCACTTCTTGAGCAAGTCAGACTTCATCAGAACGGGGTGACTCTGGCGGTGGTCTGCAAAAACTTGAAGCAGGAACTGGAGCTGCTGTCCACCCCCCCCATCAGGTTTTAAACCCGTGGCGTCCCGTCGACATTCTTTAATGTCCACACGTTTTGTCACTGCCAATCCGGTCGACGTACTTTAATGTGCCGCAATTGCAAAGTCCATAATTTGCACAATTTTCAATATTCGCGTGAGATATTCGATTCGCCCGCCTAGGCAAGCCTCCCCTAACTGCCACCAGGCGGGCAGCTTCCCAGACCCCATGTGACCCCGTGCGCGTTTTTGTCTCGGTCACTCACCTGTTAGCAGTGACCCAGGTCAGACATGGCGCGTAAAGGTCCCTCAGAGGACGAAATACAATCCGCCCTGGATGCCTTCATTGGAGATAGTGATTCTCCACTGGATGACGATGTGGAGGATAGGGATTATGTGCAGCCTGAGGAGGAAACAACCAGCAGTGATGAGGAGGTCCCTTTGCCAAGGAAAAAGCGATATGTTACGTACCGTAAGGTGAGGGAAGGCCAGCCTAGACCCCATACACATGGACGGACCTCTCTCCAGCCCCTAGAGCAGTGATTTTCAACCAGTGTGCCGTGGCACACTGGTGTGCCGTGAAGCAACTGCAGGTGTGCCGTGGGAATTGGGGAAGGAAGATTGATTCTGGGGGGCATATCACACTGTATGTACGAACTGGTAACCGTTATTCCGCCGGGCCTCCGAGCTAACGGATTTTCTCAGCCATACGGGCCTTCACCACAGCGGCACTTGGACGCGCTGTCCAGCGCCCCTCTTCCTTGTATACGTCTTAAAAGTAAAGATCAGGAGATGTAATTATGAAACGAACGTTAGAAGATGAGGGCAGTGAAGCTAGTGTGGCCGGAACTAGTTCTGGAAGCAAGACAATTAGGACAGACAGTATTACTTCCAAATCAGTTGTGCGACTGTATAAAGAAGACTACTTGTCCTTCGGATTCACTTCATCTGGAGAAGAGGAACCACGTCCTGTCTGTGTTGTCTGTGGCGAAAGACTAGCGAATCAAGCGATGGGTCCAAGTAAACTTAAAAGACATCTTCAGACAAAGCACTCTCATTTATGTGAGAAATCAACTGAATATTTTAAAAGGCTTATCACTGACCAAACACGTCAGTCTCAACAAATCACCAGTATCACGACTGTATCTGCCAAAGCTCAAGAAGCAAGTTATGCTGTTGCAGAAATGGTTGCCAAAAAAATGAAAGCACATACAATTGCAGAGTCAGTAAAATTACCAGCATGTAGCAAAATTGTGAACATTATATTTGGTGAAAAATGTAAAAAAGAGATTTTGAAAATCCCAATGTCAGATAACACCATCAGTCGTCGTATTTCTGATATGTCTCAAGACGTTGAGTCACAAATCATAGCTCGTATCAAAGAAGTGAGAATTTTTGCCATCCAGTTGGATGAGCCAACTGACATCACTGGAAAAGCTCAACTTTTACCATTTATCAGGCTTGTTTGTAATGAAGACATAACTGAACAATTTTTATTTTGCAAACCACTTCCAGAAACAACACGAGGTCAAGATATTTTTTGAGGTGGTTGACAGCTATTTCAGCTCAAATGATTTGTCATGGAAATCATGCATGAGTATCTGCACAGATGGTGCCCCTTCCATGTCAGGGAGAATAAAAGGATTCATTGCACTTGCAAAACAGAAAAACCCTGGCATTGTTTTTACACATTGTTTCCTGCATAGAGAGACCCTTATTTCAAAATCATTAGTTCCTGAGTTGCAGCAAGTATTAGATGAGACAATCAGAATAGTTAACTATATCAAAAGTAGACCATTAAAATCAAGGCTTTTTTCAAGTATTTGTTCTGCCATGGAATGTGCTCACACACAACTGCTACTGCACACAGAAGTGAGGTGGCTATCTCGAGGGCGAGTTCTTTCAAGGTTTTATGAACTAAGAGGATCTTCTTATATTTTTAACTTCAGAAGGGTCTCAACTGCCTGACCTACTTAGTGATGAAACCTGGTGAAATAAAGTGGCATTCCTAGCTGACATTTTTCAAGCACTGAACACTCTCAATAAGAGTATGCAGGGAAAGAACGAAAACATTCTTACTTGTACAGATAAAATTTATGCATATAAGGAAAAACTAACGTTGAGGGGATCCAGAATAAAAAAAGAGAACAAAGTTGAAGTGTTTGAATTAACAAAAGATTGCAGACTGGACAAAAATCTTCTTACGTTGATTCTACAAAGCTTGTCGCTACTGAGTAAGAACATTGAAAAGTATTTTCCATCACTTGAGATATCGTGCTTGGACTGGGTAAGACATCCGTTTGTGGCAAGTACGTACGAGTCAGCAGAGCTAACAGTTACCGAAGAGGATGAGCTGACAGCAATCAGGAATGACAGAGCACTAAAACTAAAGCATGGATCCACAAACATGACTACTTTCTGGTTGTCCCTTCGAGATGAATACCCTACCATTACTAAGAATGCAGTTGGAGCTCTTCTTCCTTTCTCAACTTCCTATCTGTGTGAGACTGGCTTCTCTGAAATGAACAGAGTAAAAAACAAGAACAGGTCGCGGCTTCAGACACTGGAGGAGGACTTGAGGGTATGCCTCTCCACTATTCGACCTCGGATGAGGCACATTATGAAACAACACCAAGGTCAAATTTCCGATTGATATCTGTATGTATGGAGAAGGCTTTTATTTTTAGTCATGTTTTTACTGAAATGAAATCAATATCTTCAGTTTTAAATTTTCATGTACATTTCTAATGGCTACTAACTTTATCAAGGACATCATGTTTCATTTCCCACTGATATTTCTGTTTCAATTGGCCTTTTATTTTTTATGGTTATTGTGCTCGAATAAAATTAGTATCTTTAGTTTCAAATCTTCATATTATTTCTAATGGCTAGTAACTTTATCAAGGACATCATGTTTCATTTCCCAATGGTATTTGTGTCCATGAAAAGGCCATTTATTTTTACACATGCTTATTCGTAGGACATCATATTTCACTGTAATTGTGGAGTAATAAATATGCAGACGAAAGTAATATTGTGAAAACCATGATAATCCATAAAAAATAATAAATAATTAACAGTAATTAACATGCTTGACGTATGAAGGTCATTAGTTCTACTTTGAAATACTGATGGTGTGCCTCGCCCATTTTACGCCTGGCTTGGTGTGCCGTGAGAGAAAAAAGGTTGAAAACCACTGCCCTAGAGAGAGATTCTGATGAGGACGAGGACGAGGACGAGGATGGCGGCGTAGGACGTGATGTAACCTCATGGTTGGGGAGGGAGAAAATTTCACCTCGAGGATCAGAAGGTGCGGCGAGAAGGCAAATCAGTTATGGTCCTTCTTTATTGTCTGGAGAAGGCGAAAGTGGTGTGGTGGAAGTGAGGGGTGAAAGGGAAAGTAGTCTGGCAGAAGTGCGGGGTGAAAGGGAAAGCGGTGTGGCGGGAGTGAGCGGTGAAAGGAAAAGTGGTGTGCGGGAGGCAGCACGAGCACGGGGTGTATGTGGGCATCAGGGAGGCGAGGTGGAGCCGCTCCCTAGCACGTCTTTCGCCCCACAATATTCCCTCACTTCCTCCCCATAGCCCCATGATGTGGGGAAAGGAAGGAAAGGGAAGAGAAAGGGGAAAGGAAAAGGGAGAGGAAAGAGAAGTGCAAGTGACGAAGGGCGCCACTCTCCACCTCCCCAACCTCCCCCACCACCCTCCCCTCCCCACCCTGACGAAGGCAACAATGGGGATGAGGCTGGAGACGATAGTGTGTAGTGGAACTGGGAAGATGGGAGTAATTTTACTCCCATCATTCACCCTTTCATTGAGGAGTGGCGATTTGGTTGCACGGCTCGAGGTGTGCATGCGAGCTCCATTAGGGTGCATTTCTTCCACCTGTTCTTTGGAGAGGAGTTTGTGGGCCGCATAGGGAACAGACGAACCTCTTTCCAAGAAGCCAGTGCCGTGCAAGTGAACGTCTAGGTATTAGAAGCAGGCACTCCCAGCAATATGACTATCCTGTAACCCTAGCTGAGATGTTCTTATTTTTTGCCCTGGTCCTCTTGATGGGTGTTGTAAGAAAAAATCAAATTCCTGCATACTGGACCACGGACCCAATGATCAGCACACTTTTCTTTGGAAAGGTAATGGGTCATAATCGATTCCAGCAGATTCTCAGCCTCCTCCACTTTTATGATGCAGACGACCCTGCTAATGCCAATAACACAGATAAAATGAGGAGAATTAGGCTTGTCTTTGATCACCTACGAGAAATGTTCCGCTCGTCATTTTATCCTTACAGAAACCTCGTCATAGTCGAGAGTCTTGTGTTGTGGAGAGGCAATATTTCTTTTCGCCAGTTCATACCCAACAAGAGACACCGTTTTGGGTTAAAAGATCTTTGTTATGTGTGACTGTAAGACTGGTTATGTGCAAGACATAGTCTTGTACACAGGCGCACAGGCAAACATAACAGAAGATCCTAGTATTGGACTCTCAGCGGCCGTGGTGAAGACAATGATAGAGGAGTACCTTCATCGTGGTCATGTGTTGTACCTGGACAACTGGTACACTAGCCCTCTTCTCGCTCGGTTCCTCCAACAACACGACACCAGAGTCTGTGGTACTGTAAAGAGAAACCGTCGCCATATGGTCAAGGTAGGGAGGAAACATGACAAGAACGAAGTGGTTCTCTTCCAGGCAAATAACATCCTTGCCACCCTGTGGAACCGCAACAGGGAAGTTTGCCTCCTGTCGACTGTACACAGTCCCCTGATGCACAGCACAGACTCCGTTGATCACCGCAGCGAGAGGAGGCGCCACGTCTGGAAACCTGAGTCGGTACTGGACTACAATCTCAACATGATGCAAGTGGATCAGACAGACTCCATGATTTCCAGTGTGGACTGTGCCAATACCACGATGAAGTGGTACAAAAAGCTCTTCTTCCACTTGCTCGACATCACGGTCCTCAACACACACTACCTCCACGCCATGAAATGGCAATCTCTGAGACCTTTGAGGGGTTTGTGAGGGAGCTGTCTCATGAAATTATCGCCAGGTACGCACAGAACAGGTCCCCACACCGCACCCGCACCCCCATGGCTGCCCAGCCTCCCCTACGCCTCGCAGGACGCCACTACCCAAGCACTATTCCTTCCCAACCAAACCATCGTAAACCCCAGCGACGCTCCCACGTATGCAAGCACTCGACAGTAAGACCAGCCACTCAGAGAAAAGACACAAGGTACGAGTGTGCAGAGTGCAATGTTGTATTGTGCCTTCAGCCCTGTTTCAATGAATATCACAACTACCTACACTACAGAAACTGTGTGTGATAGCGATAATATGATGCTCACTGTATAAGTAAGGCTTGTACATACTGTGTGCAATAATATGACGCTCGGTATAGTGGTAAGGCCAGTAAGTATGTGATAAGAGTTATATAAAGTTGAAACATGTGTAATGTTAGTGGTAAAATATTATATAAGTTGAGAAATAGTGTAAGTTGAAACAAGTGATATCACATGTACACCCACTGTGTAAATCTGCGAAAATATGACGCTCAGTAGAACAGTCGGGTCTGTAAATATGTGATAGCAATGATATAAAGTGGAAACGGGTATAATGTTAGTGGGAAAATAATTTATAAGTTGAAAAATAGTGTAAGTTGAAACAAATGATATCGCGATCACACTCACTATGTAAATGTGCGATAATATGACACTCAGTAGAATAGTAAGGTCTCCAAACATGTGATAGCAATGATATAAAGTGGAAACATGTGTCATGTTAGTGAAGAAGTATTATATGAGTACAAAAATTGGTTGTAAGTTGAAACAATAGTCATAGCGACTTCACCTGCTGTGTAATTATGCGCTATTATTACGCTAAATATTATCATGAGGCCTGAAACTATCTGAAAACAGTTCTCTAAAGTGGAAAAGGGTATAATGTTATTGGAAAAGTATTATGTAGGTTGAAAAAAGAGAATGCGAGTTGAAACAACAGTCACAGCGAGTTCACTCACTACGTAAATATGCGCTAACATAACACTAAATATTATCGAAAGGCCTGTAAATACGTAAAAACAGTTCTCTAAAGTGGAAAAGGATAGAATGTTATAGGAGATGTATTATGTAAGTTGAAAAAATGATATGTATGATGAATCAGCAATGTTAGCGATTCATCAGCGAACAGTTTGGACAATTTCGCTAGGTTCGCCTGATAGAACAATGCTTATTTCACCTCTATTTTTGTATAAAATCCAATATACTCTTGTACCACATGTTCTTTTGTTTGTAATAAATACATATCTACCTACTTTTATTGGTTTCCCAGACTTATACTACCATAGAAAATGTGAGAGCCACAGACCACCTCCACAGAACATGGCACCAGGTGTAACGAAGGTATACCTGTTTAGGCCACTTATGGACCCCGGTGAACACTTTCTTTGTGATTGGCCATTGTTTCTCACCAAGCGCGGAAGTTTGAGCCAAAAAAATTTTGGTCCAAAAATGGTCAGGATTGGGGGGTGTCAGTGGTGGAAAAGTGGTCGGGACGGGGCGGGTTAATGAGCTCCTGAACGACAGCCACTGCCCAGTCATTCACGCAGAGACAGCTGCAACGATGGCCTTGGCCTTCAAAAACTCACTGTTGGATGACCAAGTGTATGGTGGCTGGGTCAGGAACCCCAGTGGCAGACACAGTTTAGTGAAGAATTCTTTTGTATTCTTCGTCATATGTTGATGTAGCCCATCGGCAGTGAGGAACGTTGACTCAGGAAGCCTAGGATACTTGGGTGGTCTATCAGTGGCCTTGTCTTCTAGCATCTTTACCATGCAGTTCTTCACATCCATCGAAATACACTCATCAAAGAAAGCAAAACCAACTGCATCTTTGGACAGGTACCATAGGTGGGTAGATAGCTTATTCTTTGTTGCCTCAGTGATCTCCGTGTTCAGGTATTGCATCAACGTCCTCATCAGAGTCCGGTCATTCAGCAGGGCTTTGATGGGATGTGATGGGATGTCCAAGCCTCCATGTAGATGAGGACAAAAGAGAGAGAAAGATCTCGAATCCCTTGTTCCTTAGGCTTTGTCATCTTGAACTGGCTTCAGAAAAGCCACATCTTGATAGAATACTCCATTTTGGCCATCCATCGAGCTCGATTCATGGCACCTGGCACACGGAACTTCAGGCCTTTGTCGGGAAAACCTCTGATAAAGATGATGGATGGACAGATTCAAAAGTTCTTTATAGTCATCCTGTATCTTAAGCATCTGAGATCTTGCAAAATGAGTCAGTTCAGTCACGGACTGAGAAATTGCTTTTTTGGTGGTCTCATCTGTCTCACCTGGTTGGAACTGGTTTTGGTCAATGAAGGCCCATTGGTTTCGAAAAAGCTTGAAGAGCACCACCTGTGGGCCAGGTGAGGCAAATCCCACTACTGCTTCGAGGGCAGCTGCTAAAATCAAGTCTATAACATGGTGTCTGCACATCAAGTACAAGAGGTTACATCCCAGTCTTGTCTCAATGAGAGCACAGGCTCCTCCACATTGACCCGTGTTTGATGCTGTTGTGTCAAAACATTTTGCCTTCACCCGCTCTGTAATCTCCCTCTCATTGAGGCACTCCATGATAGCTTGAGCTTGTGCTTATCCAGTTGAGGATGGAATCTTGGGGACTCCATACAGCTGCTCGGCACCAGGTCCCAACACAATCACTGGGAGTTGGTCTATGTTTTTTTTTTTTTTTTTTACGTGTCCGACTCTGGGCAAAGGCTTCAGGGCCTATTTCTCGGGGGCAGTGACCTACCCCAAGGCCCAGTAGTCCTCCTACACCTCCACATGTCACCTCTTTGGTGCTAACATCCACCATCCATGCTGAATACATGATAGAGCTGTCTCATACAGGATTGGTGTATTGGTATTAACGGGGGTACTTTTACGACATGTCGGCGGGTCATCTGGTAAATCAGGAAAGTCTGCTTTTAGGAACTTCAAATCCTGAACCTGTTCCCTGCCCCAGCCGGGATTCGATCCTGGGTCTGTTAGGGCCGCAGGCCGCCTCTCTACCGATTCAGCCACCGCCTCCCTCACTTGCTTGAAAGAGGTGAGGTCTTCCATCATATTACCGTCCTGGTGGACTGTCAAAGGACATTCTCCTTGGACATGTTCCTTCAATTCCTGAACACAGCAAGCTCGATTCTCTCTTCAAAGATGGTGAATAGAACTCCGATCGATGTTGTACTTAGAGACATCCAAACCGAAGCTTGCAACTGCCTCGGCCAGGACAAATGTTGCTTTCCTGGAGGACATTTGGGTCTGGTCCAAGGCATTGGAGAGCTTTCTCTTGGGTGGAGATAGGACTCCTCCAATGGCTAAATTGGGCGGCTCCTCATCCTCATCCTGGCTGGAGGATGAAGAAGCCTGGACAACTCTATTATCTGTGGCCTCCATCACATCCACGTCTCTTCCTCTCTACTTCATATTCCTTCTGCTTGGCATTGTTCTCTGTGTGACGAAGATGGATGGTGTCCACACTACACATTGAGCCAAGACAACCCTTCTGTCTCTCCAATTGAAGGAATTCCCAGTCCTCACGACAGGCTTTTTGGAATCTCCATGTGCAGTGTCGAAGAGATCTTCCAATCGCTCTACAAATTCAGCCTCCTTGGTTTTATGGCTCTCACTGGTAGCCTACTGGAGAAGTGCTTCTTCAAGCATGACCATTCGCTAAAGATAGCCTCCAGCTTCTTCATGGTAGGGGCTCCTGCTGAGTGGGAATGTTTGCTTTGTCCCACTGAGCTACCGTGGCCCGATCAGACTGATGGAGATCCTCATGGACTGCCAGCTTCTTCTGTCGGTGGAGGTAGCCTACTGTTCATGAAGCAACCAAAATCTTGCCGATATGAGGGCAGCTTTGAGCCTTTGATATCATCCATTACTGATCCGAGTAAACTGAAGGACTTCCTTGTATCCATCTGCAGAAAAAAGATAATATATAAATAGTTATATGGAAAGTAATGCCAGATATGTACTACAGCATGTAGGATTATGAATTTTGGAAAAGGGAGCAATCTGTAAATATTATTCAGTCCAAAATATTTTTCATATCTGACGTTTTATTTATTTTGTTACCAATGGAACAAATTCACGGGGCACAAGCAAGGAAATTCTACGCTTCAAAATAATTACCACCCTACTACACATATATTTATGTGTTTAGACAGATAGATAGTTATATAGGTAGATACACATGATACAGAGATATCTAAATAATAAACTCAAGCTGAGTATGTGTGTGTGTCTGTCTGTGTTTGTCCGTTTCACGAGAACTGTAATATATATCGACTTAATTCATTTTCCATTACCTCAGGGCAAGTCTAGGGAGTGTTAGAAGAATACCAAACAAAAGTTTTGGCGGTCGGACGCGACGCTATGGAGCGAAATTTGGAAATCGCGGCATGAAGAAAATGCAAATATATATATATATATATATATATATATATATATATATATATATATATATATATATATGATATTTTTTGAGAACATGGTCAGAATAGGTAATCGTGTACCCAGTAACGGTAAAGGAAACTAAGATAGCGGTATTTGTACACATTTTGTGATGGAAAGGCCATTTCTTCGTCCCTAATATTTTTGCGGGCAAACATTACTGTAGATATAACCTGCCGTTCTTCTGTATTGGGGTGGAGGGGGACTTGCTGAGTTATTGTGCTGCTGCTGAGTGGGTAGGTATGTGAGTTGGCGGGAAGATGGGTGGGTGAAATGGGTGGATAATGAGAACAGATCCATTGCAGAATAGGTTGGTATGGCAAATTGATGCATGGTTGGAGTAAGTTGATATGGGAAACAAGGTTCATGGGGAAATACGTCTCTGGGTAATTGGGTCCATGTGGGAAGTCCAGTGAGTCCCATGGGGGAATGAGGTCCATGGAAGAAATTGGCCCATCTGGATATTCGGTGATTCCCAAGTGGAAAAACTGATCCATGAATAAAATAGGTCTAAGCGGAAAGTAGCCCTAAGATTCATGCAGGGAAAATAGTTCTATTCGGAAAATGCGGTCATGGCAAACGGGTCTATAGTAAACAACAGGTTCATTGGGAAATGAGATCCAGGGGGAAACTATGAACATAAAAAAAATAAAATAAATAGGCACAGTATTGATTCATGAGGAAAATAAATCCATGTGCAGATATGTTCATCGGGAATAATAGGTTCAAGGAGAATTTTTGTCAGGAAGGCATATACGTCGATTAGAAAAAGAACATTAGGAGAATAGATCTATAAGAGAAAAACAAGCTCACTAGTGGAAGACTGGTCAATGCGGGAATGGGTCCCTGGGGAAAAATTTGTGGGTGGTGGGTTGAACCCCAGGAGATGAAGCCGGAGAAGTAGGCCTAAATATTATTGTAACTCGCCTTCTTTTCAGTTCTTGGCGTCCACTTCTTCCTTCACATCATACGTGACCACAGAAACATACAGTTCTTAATATTTCCGCACAAGTGTTAAGGACTTTTTATTTGGGATGATGTGCTAGTATATAGCAGTCCAATTCACCTCCAATTGAATTCCAGAAAACCGTTTCTCACACCTCACACATGACAGAAGGAACACACAGTTCTTATTGCTGAAAGAAAATTCATTGATTTTGTGTTCTTATTCGCTGAGGCAGTTTACTGATAGATCTAACTGTTATCTATAATTTGAATTTCTGGACCATACTCAGCCTATATAATAGTGGGGTCAGGTTTTAATGGTAATGATGATAATCAAAAGGATTGTAATACTAGAATATGTGATCCATACTAGAAACCACCATCATTCATTTTCCCCCAAGGCAAAAACAAAGCTAATGACTGGTCAAATTCACTGAGACAGCAACAACCATGTATGACAGGAACTCAAGTCCCCCCTTGCCAACACATTCTAAGCCAGCATAGTGTGGATACAACTTGCTCTGTCCTCTCGATCATCATCTTCAGTCTTCCATAACACGATCCAGTGTTATCATTCACACACTCTTTTTCGTACAGAACCATTACACTACCCAGCACACCATCCAAGATAACCAGTCGCCTAATTCTTTAAAAAGTCACACCTCATGTCCCCCTTGCCCCCTCAAAACACAGCTGTAGAGTATCCTACTGCATTATGCAAGCACCTTTCTAACCAGCCTCACACAACACACATTTGACGGCATCAACTCCACGTAATTCTGACAGTCCTCACACAACACGCATATGACGGCATCAGCTCCGCACAATCCTCACAATGTACAGTCAGGGAAAGTTCCGCATTACCCACTGTTCGGAGCACTGATGGTCAACGAACGCTCACGAAGCAGGTGCCAGACCCAATTTGTCTGGTAACTGTGGGTGGGAGGGAAGGTGGCCGAGGGTGGGAGGGTTTGGGGAGTTGCTCACGTCACAGTATCAATAGCCAATGATAATGCGTCCGACGTATTCTCAAAGTGTAAAAGCGGTATATTGTATGTAAGGTATTACACTGTCCTCTGTGTCTGTCAATAAAACTGCGTATATAATACATGTTTACTGTCAAAAGTATGCTTCTTTGCCTTCGTTTTTTAATGTTCGATAGGAATTATAGTTACAAATACTGATCTTATAATTATGACTTCCCACATCATTTTGTCTAAAGGAAAACGGAACGTCTGTTCGTCGCTCATATTGATTGTTTTTTATTATTATTATTATTATTATTATTATTATTATTGCACGCTACCCTAGATGAATAATTACCAGAATATCACTGGAAATTTTTGCAGGCGGATGTTTATGGTGGGATGACAGAGGATAAATAATGAAACAAATTTATAAGAATTGATATATATACTGTATATATAAATAGATAGATAGATATAGATACATAGATAGATACACACACACACACACACACACACACACACACACACACACACACACACACACACACACACAGACTGTTTTTAGTCAACACAAAATATGAATATATGTTATACGTTACGATATCTCCTGAGGAAACGCCTCATGTTAAGATCAACAGGGAATGAAAACATTCAAACCTCTGTCCGAATCCAGCAAATTTCCATGACATTCCTGACAACACAGTTAACTCTATGGACATCTACGTAATTTTTTAAAATAAAATGCTATCATCATGATTATCATATATCCTTACTAAGTTAATTCAAACACACCGGCCTAGTCATACACTGCAGACTTACAAGTGATTCCCAATCTATCACCAAACCCTCCTCTGCCCCCAATCCCCCGCCTCCCCCTCCTTCACACTCACAGTTACCAGACACATGAGGTCTGGCTGCTTCTTCACATTCAACCGTCTCACACCAGTGTTTCGCGAGGTGGGTAATGCGGAACTTTCCCTGACTGTACACTTTAGGCAACATTAGACATTAGTAAAGCTTTTGATGCCATCCCCAGTGAAAACTAATCACCAAATTTTGCAACACAAGCTTCCTGACTACTTATATGGTACATAGGAACATGTTATGCTCCAGAGCATCAAACCTTTCCTAACGGAATTCCACAGGGCTCTGTTCTTCCTTCTAAATTCTTCAGCTTATACATACAGGACATTTTCATATCTCCACAGCCCACATCATTGCCTCATATGCACATGACATGGCTATAACCTCACACCACATCGCATACACAGCCACTACACTGGAACAGGACTGCCACAACACACTTCAGGCAGGGATGGACAGCATGCTAACGATCCAGTCAGATCACCACTGTATTCATCACTAGCAGTAATCATGAGCTCAGGTACTCCCCTTACATATCACTTAAAAATTTGTCTTTCCATCACACCCCGACCACTGAGATCCTTGTAATGACACATGGCACAGGATCCATCTTAAAGGATCACAAACAAGACATCAAGAGGCAAGGCATTCCCAGTCTCAGTGCACTCAGGACATTTCCAGGAACAGATTTTGGGCAACAAAAAGATAAATTCTCCCTACTGTACAAACAATCCAACACACATAATGGATCACAGCACAGTTCATGCCACACTCAGACGCAGACGTATCATCAACAGTGTAAGGATCCTATGATAGGATGACCCCATAGGGTCAGTAGCTTACCAACAGTCGACGAGTCTGCTCCGTCAGGGGGACTGGGGTTAAGCAAGCAGTACCAGCAACATCCCACTCATCGTTCAGGAACCCTTTTTCTCAGTCGTGTGTTATTACTAATTCACTTTGTGCTTCCCTTCCGGAGCGCCAGTTTCGTCATCAAATGAATGGTTAAAACTTAAAATTATTATCTAAATAACAACACTTCTCTATTAAACCCATAAGGCTTATTATGTACGATCGACTAATCTGAAACTGGCAACAAATGCCACACCAAACTGTCCAGCCTTACTACCTTAAAGCCTGCCACCAAGGAACTTTGTGTGTGTGTGTGTGTGTGTGTGTGTGTGAAATTTGGCTGAAGGTCGGAGTAAGCATATATCTTCCCACCGTTCCTAGTAAAGAGTAGTCGAATAGGTAATAGAAAACGCCCGATCCTGGCAACTGTGGCAACGACGGACACTAAGGACAACGTGTTACAGAAGGCAAACAATTTGAAGATCTCTGGTGGTAGTTACAGTAGGATTTACATCATGAAAGACGTCCCTCCTAGTGTTAGAATGGAGTGGAAGCGGCTGCGAAGCCTGGAAGCAACAGAGAAAGAACGTCAGAAAAATTGATGTTCGCTGTGTGATCCCTTTTGATACAAGGGAGAGAAAACTGTACCGTGACGATGTTGTCACAGAAGCCTGGAATCCACAGTTTTTCTGGTAAGACATCAGAAAGAACAAACTCTGGAAGATCTACTGTGAAATATTAATGGACTTAAGAAAAATTACGATATAATCAGGTCTAAAGTCTACTTCTACAATAATGTATAATAATCTCAAATGAAGTAAGAACCCCATTAGCGATATCTTTCCCACGCTAAGTCCCGCAAGTGGAGGTGATTCTCATTAAAAATGCAGTTGCCAACACAATCACCAGTGTTGATACTGATATTGAGGAGTAAGCTTGGATAGTGTTCAGTATCACCTCCGGAATATTATTCGGTTTTTGTTGTGCTCCCCAGCTGTCTTTCATTACTTTACTCACACAATAATCGCATCAGTTAAGGAAAAGATACAGTCGTTCATAAAATAAGCGATATCTCTTTAGCACACCCCTTCTCGTTTTACATAGTAGCACCGTAAACTTTACAATGTCGCGTGACTCGGGTTGTCTTCTGAGTTCCTATGCCTGAGTGAAAACCGGGTTCGAAATTAGTATCACAGGCTGCTGCGGCCCGGTCCCCCAGGTTTCCGGCCTTTGCCCCATCCGGCTTTCAAAGAAATCTGCTGGTTGATCACAACTCGTGCAACTTTATCATGTGATATTTTCAGTATAGAGTCACTACAGTTATTAATATATCGGTATTCTTTCACATTATTCTTTTTTTTACTGTTCACCAAAACAAGATGGTGAGAATTGTTCCTGTTGTAGAAAATGATGCTTCTTAGACTGGGGTTCACATACAGACACTTACTCATAAGTTCAGACCACCCCCCGAACCATATGAAATTGTAAGGCTTACAGTGTTCCCTCATCAAAAGCGAGGGACTAACTGGCTGGGGAAGGGCCATGACTTTTATGTGTGTCCGCACAGACCACACCATTCGTTAAAGCATAGTGTAGTGCGGAAGACATAAGTGCAAGGTTCGGTTATTTTTTGCGGCCCCTGCCAAAGCTTGTAGAGTTGCCGGATACTAATTTGTACTTATATTCATCAGAACCGGATCCTGTTTTTATTATTGTGTGTAAGGAACCCTGTAAGTTAATCTTCAGTAATTAAAAAACACAATGAAAGCATTTTTGTCAGCGATAAAACATCGTAAAGGACATGAGTGGATGTTGGAATTGGACACTTGTTCATCTTGATTAAGTTTGTGATTTCTATCTAATAAGGAATGATCCAGTACCAAGTGATCGTGTCCCTATTTATTTGACAGTGACATAGTTTGAATATGAAACAGCTGGAGTGTAGAGCTGAGCAATTAGGTGGACAAGTTGCATTAAATGGACAGGTGGTTCTGCACATAGTCACGGCCATAAAGCCAGTTAATATGAAGAATATTGATGCACAGTTGTTCGAAGTTTACTGTGAGAAAGAGGCCTGTTGTAAGTCCAACTATTCGTACTGATGAAAGCGTGACACAGGTATTAGAATTATCATATAGTTGTGTAAAGAATGTACAGTGTTTTACCTTTGAGGAGGATGAAGATGTCAACCTAGAGAGATGAGAGAGAATGTAATATTATAAAGATGACTTGAGACTATGGAAAGATGTACATTGGAGGGGCAAGTATGAAGCACGAAACAAACAGTTATCGGCCATCACAGCAAAAATTCAAAACAGTTTTTTAAAGCATGGTAAATCTCCCAGTCTGGAGTCTCCTGATATAGTAAATGACGTCACTGTACCTTTATTGGATGAACCTTTAAAGGAGTATGAGGTGTCTAGAGACAAGAAAAAATGAGCTCGGGTAAGGCATGTGCAGTGGACGAACGCACTCTTGGAATATAATGTTTTGGGGTCTCAGTTACTGCTGCTTACCACGCTTTTTAATAATACTGTTTCTTCAGACAATTTTGTTTATCAAAGCTTATTGCTGTATAGCGTGATATTATGTTCCCGATTAAGAATACAGAGAACAGTATGATGCACAGGAGAAACTAGGGGGTACAGAACATAACGTGACGGCAAAAAAAAAAAAAAAAAAAAAAAAAAAAAAAGATAAAAACCATTTGCGACCTTGTAAGACTGAGTTTCGAGACACGTGTATTCCCAGTGCTACGCCTCCTTGGGTGCGGCGCGATCACTGGTTGCTGTACAGGTATATCCAGTTTGTCAGAATGTCATTGGTTGGGGATCGGTTACAGCAGCACTGGGAGTACGTAAGGCGTCACCCACACCATGCTTGCTCTTCTTTATTATTTTTGTCAATGATCTTACCAAGATGACTTAGAGAGGCGTGGAAATAGATGGATTTTTTGCTTGGATGCACATTCTCGTACTTAAGGACAATACAGTACTTTTGGCTACAGCTATAATCTTATGGCGAAAAAGATGCAGATCCTTCGAAAAACATTGCATAACACATGGGCTGAAGGTAAATGAGTAAAATAAAATGTACTGAATGACGGTGAGGGAGAACCAGACCCACTCGATGTTGACAGGTCGGTATAGTGGTGCAGCGGTGTGACAAGTACAGTACTTGTCTTAGGGTTCACTATTCACTGCAGATGGTTCCGCATCGTCTGCTGTTGAGGTTCATGCTCTTGCTGAGATGTCCCTTGTCTTAAGTTTTTATCATGTATCTAAAAAAAATTATGACTCTCCTTTCACTGAAAGCGATGTGTTTTTGATTCGGCGCTAATGCCGTCACTCATAATTATACAGTTGTGAGTCTTAGACTAGGACAGCCTATGGCTAAATCATACAACTGATGTCTCAAAGAAGTGTTAGGTGTAAGAAGAACAACGTGTAACGACGACTGTTACTTCGAAGCAGGCTACCTCTCCTTACAATTATTTAAACAATATATCACTTGAGAATGAAGCCCTCCTTGTACTTATAATAAATTAATTGACTGGCAATAAGACTCGTACAAGAACATCAAGGCTTGTCGGAGTAATTATAGCGAGGTAAGTCATAGATATACATAGTAGTACAAAGCGATATGTCGTGGCTAAGGATCTACAGATTATACAACTCGTTTTTTCTGTACATTATTTATATAATAACGGCAGACATTCAATTACTGAAACACACAGAATGTCCTTTACACGTTTTAGTATAAGTGGTCTCACCCAGGAGTGTGAGACTGTACGGTGGAACAAGCGGGGACGAGGCCGCTTGCCATTACGTACACGTGTGAGCCAGTGTGAGCTGGTATGGACAGATATACATGTTTTTCAACATTGTCTAACAACACGTCATATAACACAATCCTACATGCAAAATATATAATGGAATTTTATCTACCTGGGCTGCAAGAAGTATAACACTTGTCTCACCTGCTGTATATTAGCACATTGATCATTACGTGTAAACATGTCCATAGGAATGATGTGAGTAAATTAACTACATGTTACTGGGTTTGTGGGGATGACCATATGATATGAAGTACGTGATACTTTGTGAAGATATCTAGACATTAAGGTACTGTGGCAGTGAATTAAGGTGAAATTACGATAATTGCAGTTTTGTTGAACTACAATCATTTAACAATGAAATCTACGTTATGAGCACCTTAGTGTAACAATAAAACAGACGCAAAAAGATAAACAACACTGCATTGATGTGGTCAATAAATGACCCCTTCATTTATCGATCTACCTGTATCTATCATTTGCTATCTGTCTACCTGCAATCACTTATTTGTGCACCTACTCATTGCCCCTTGCACTCTGTTTCATCAAGCTGTGTTTATCTCACATTATGTATTACACACTCATTTACTAGCAATAGGACGTATCTACTCGTTCATTTACTAACTATTAATTGTCTCATATGATTCTACTTTCTCATTTAATCCCCCACTTCTTACTCACTCCCAAACACCCACACAGTCTCTCATACTCTCTTTAGCATCAGCCACTAATTAGACGGCATTAAGTTGAATGTATTAAACCATTCACTCTGATGACTTGTCTCATTTTAATCTTGCTTCATTCAGACGAAGTTCTGCAGCTTAGGAGACATTTATTGAACACGGGGAGTTAGCTATAGACGTCATGAATCTCTTCACAATTGAAGGTCTGTCCTAAGTTGAAGAAATAAACTATAAAAAGACGTCTTCGGCAGGGGTTAATGGAGACTGGTAAATCAAGCGTAGGCTATAGGAATTTTAAGAAAGGCACCAGCTGCCGAGTTGGGAACCCGGTTAGGGACTTCTGTGAGTTAGAGGAATATTCCCATGTGGAGGTGGAAATTGAATCCAGGATACTCATTGTTTCAACAAGACTCGAAATCACTGGTGAGGTAAACTTCCGTGAGTGGCTATACCGTGAAAGATGGAATTATTGGTTGACTAGAATGGACAAGGCTGTTAATTCCAAGCTTTCTAATGGAGCAACAGGAGAATAAGAACGCATCCCAATCCAGAACTTGCCATTTACAGCATACGAAGAAAAAGGCTTCACTGACCAAAAATTGTTAAATATCAGTGTCTTATAGTTTGCCCCTCACCTTGCACAAAAAACAAGTTTCCTCTCAACACCCTCTCCCAGAAATACTGGCCTGAGTGGAGGAGACTTTTCCCAGTCTGTGATGAGCTGAACTTGTTTCTAGATGGTTGTTTTATCTTGTCATTTTCAGGGTTGTTTTTCGTCAAAGGCAAAGTTTAAAGGGGGAAACCTGTATGATGAGAGTCAGGAGGAAGATATGTGTGTGTGTGTGTGTGTGTGTGTGTGTGTGTGTGTGTGTGTGTGTGTGTGTGTGTGTATCAGATCTATGTATGTGGGTGTACGAGAATGTGCGAGCAATACTACGTAAATGCTGCTTTTTATGAAGCCATAAATATATGCTTTTACTTTGGTGGGGGCCCCTACCATCCACTCAGTGTATAGCTAATTTTACAGTGCAGGTACCTGACGTTATGGCAGTCCAATTAGCCTCCTGTAACCCAGAAAACCAGTTAGTAGATTGGTTGGTTGGTTGGTGTTTGTTTAATTAAGGCACTCTGGCTGGATTTACCCATAGACTAAGGGTATAATTTGGAGGGATGGATCGATTACATTTTTACATAGGCAAATGACGCTCGGGAACGGATGACTGGTCTCTCTCCTCTCATATATCGGGTGTAATATGCGTTGCTATTCATACGCTTTTGTTGGTTCATTAAAATACTGGATGGTTAATAGTCGGATCAGGATTATTGACCTCGTATTTTTCCTTTTTATTCGTGTATAGGGGGCACCTGGTCCGACCTAAAAAGGTGTGTTCATTGGCAGCGCCATAAAATAATGTTAGTGCATGCTACGTCTCTCATACTCACGTCACCACACTAAGATAGCGCCTGCCCACAATTTTTTTTTTTTTTTTTTTGTAACTGGGGAATATCATATAGAAAACTTTTTGACAACAGAAACGACATTATTATGATGGCATGGTTGAATAAAAGTAATGAAAACCAATAACAATACAGTAATATCCCCAGAAAAATTACTTATTCGTTTATGTGGTTGGGATGTGGGATGGGTGGGTAGAGAGCAGTGGGAGGCTGAGGGTGGAGTGATTTGTGTGGGGGGAATAGTTTTGAGTAGGGGTTGTATGGGGAATGTTGAAGAGCCGAGGGTATGTGTGGGTGGAAAGGGGTGCGCATGTGCAGGCGGGCGCTGGCGTGTGTGTTCTTACCTAATTATTCTTACCTAATTGTATCTTTACAGGAATGAGTCAAGCTCGTACTGTCCCGTGTCTTAAACCATATTTATCGTACATATCCTTAAATTTGTGAACTGTTTTGGCACACACTATTTCATTCGGTAGTGCATTCCATTGATCAATTGCTCTGTTTGGGAAACTGAATTTCCTTAAGTCTTTATCACCTCTCTTCTTATGCAATTTTTTGCAGTGTCCTCATGCTGATGCTTCTCCATATGTTAAGTAATCATTTATGTCTATTTTCTCCTTTCCTGATATGCATTTATATAGCATTATCATGTCACCTCTTTTCCTTCTCTCCTGTAGTGTTGGTAGATTCAGTTTATTTGGTCTTTCTTCGTAGCTTAGGTCCCTTAAGCTTGGTATCCATCTTGTAGCGGCCCTTTGAACATTTTCAATCTTGTCTATGTGCTTTTTGAGATGAGGACTCCAGACTACTGATGCATATTCCAGGGTTGGTCTAATGAATGATGTTATTATCCTTCTTAGCATGTCTTCATTTATGTATATGAATGCTATTCTCATATTTGCAAGCAGTGTATACATGTTCCGTACCTTCTCGCTGATGTGGTCAGCCGGAGATAGTCTGTTATTGATAATCACACCTAGGTCTTTCTCTCTTTCTGATGTGTATAGGGTTTTATTTCCTAACTTATAATCCCAATCAGGTCTTTTTCCACTTTTACCAAACTTGATTACATGACACTTGTCCACATTGAATTCCATTTGCCATGTACTACCCCATTCATGAAGTTTATTTAATTCTTCTTGTAGCTCTTTACAAGAGTCTGTGTTAGTAATAATTCTCCTTTGTATTTTTGCATCATCTGCAAACATATTCAGATAGCTCTCATTTCCAGTGTTACTGTTTATGTCATTTATATACACTAAAAACATGATTGGTGCCAGCACTGAACCCTGTGGTACTCCACTAGTCACTTCTTTCCATGATGAGTAGTTTCCTCTTAGTACTGTCCTCATTTCTCTTTTTATGAGAAAGTCTTGCATCCAACAAAACAGTTTGCCTCGAATTCCTCCTTGATGATACAGTTTCCATATAAGTCTTTGGTGTGGTACTGTGTCAAAAGCTTTCTTGAAATCTAAATAGATACTGTCCACCCATCCTTCTCTTTCCTGTATTGTGTTGGTTACTCTGTCATAGTAGCTCAACAGATTAGTAACACATGATTTTCCTTTTCTGAAACCAAACTGTCTTTCTGTTATCATACTGTGTTCTTCTAGATGATTTACCCAAGCTTTTCTTATAAGTTTTTCTAATACCTTGCTTACAATACTGGTCAGTGATACTGGTCGGTAGTTGAGTGGATTTTGTCTATTTCCTTTCTTGAATAAGGGGACAATATTTGCTTTTTCCAAATATCAGGTAGTTTCCCTTGACTCAAGGATTTCTTGAAAATTAAAAATAATGGTTTACTTAACTCCTTTGCACATTCTCGTAATACCCAACATGAAATTTCATCAGGACCACTTGCTTTTCCTCTGTCTAATCTACTTAACTACTCCTGTATTACTTTTTCTGCTATTTGTATATCTGGTAGTATGTGTGGACATGCGTGTTCCACATAGTCCCTCTCAAAATTTTTTCTTCTGTAAAAACTAATTGGAAATTCTTATTTAGTGCTTCACAAATATCTTTCTCTTGTGTATAAGTGATTCCCTCGTCCATAATGGATTGTATTATATCTTTTACTTTAGTTTTGCTTCTGATATAGCTGTAAAACAGCTTTGGTTGATCACTACTTTTATTTATTATATCCTCCTCAAACTGTTTTTGGGCTTCCCTCCTTATTCTTGTATAGTCGTTTCTTGCCTGTTTGTAATTATTATATGCCCTTTCACTATTGTGTCTTCTGTATCTATTCCACAACAAATCTCTTCTTTCTTTTGATTTTTTACATTCTGTATTGAACCATTTCTGTATTTTCTTATCTGCTTCTTTGTGCTGTGGGATGTACTTCTGGACTCCTATTTCATAAAATTCACAAATTTTATTATATACAGCATTTAAATCTTGTCCTCTAAGCTCATTTTCCCAATCAGCTTCTAAGAAATACTTCTTTAGGTCTTGATAATTTCCCTTTTTATAGTTTAGGCTCTTTTTGTAACTATCATTGCTGTTTACTATGTCATATGCTATCCTGAAGTTATAATTTAGTACTGCATGATCGCTTTTGCCGAGTGGAGGGTGATATATTAAACTGTCAATATCATTTTCTTGCCTTGTAAATATTAGATCTAGCACTGAAGGTACATCAAGTCCTCTTTTTCTGGTGGTTTCCCTCACATGTTGTGTTGAGAAAAACTTTTGTACGAGATCCAGGAGCTTTTGGTCCCAACAGCTTTCTTGGCTATTTATATCTAGAGTATTCCAATTTATATTTGTATTGAAGTCCCCAGTTAGTATAATTCTTTCCGATTTCTCTTCCATTTTATGTAGCAATGATCTTACACTCTGAATTGTACTCTCTGCCAGGTCCTCATATTCGTCTCTTTCCCATGTGTTTGATCTGGGTGGCATGTACAAATTGGCTACAATTACTTTACCTTCAGATGTGTCGATCTCTACTGCAATCAGTTCTACTTGTGATGGTATATCTAGTTTTATTTCCTTGACTTTTAGATTTTTCTTAGTTAATATTATAATTCCTCCTCCTTTTTTTAAATATCTGTCTCTTCTCCATATATTGTATTCCTCTAAGTTTAGTATGTCATTTGATATCCTAGGTATTAATTTTGTTTCAGTTAGGCATATTATTTGTGGTTCATTTTCTCTGACATAATCATTCATCTCTAGTAATTTAGATACCATTCCATCCACATTTGAGTACATCAACTTTATCATCTTGTTTATATACTTGTCATGACATGGTTCTACTACCTTCCTCCTTTTTCTTCCATCCTGTTTGTGTACCACTTTCTTACCTGCAATCCTATTACTTTGTAAAAAAAATTTCTTCTTCTGTTCTGATCTTCCCTCATTTTTTGGTTTTGCTTCGTCCCTTTTCTCTTTCAGTAATTCCAGTTCCTCTTGTGTTAGGCATCTTTTTATCCATACATTTTTGTACTCCTCTTTTTCCTTAAGATTCTTTGCATTTTTTAGTATCTCTTCCACAGTGTTTACACTCTGGAAAGTCACCTTTAGAGGTCTTGTCTTGCTTTTCTCGTATTTCCCTAACCTTTTGTGTTCCTCTATGTCTTTACTACAGATTTCCTCTGATACTTCTTTCAGTAAGCTCATTACATTTGCCATCTCCTTTTTGTCTCTTGTGATCTTGTTTTTAACTTCTTCCTCTTCTATACCAGTGATTACAATTGATTTGTTTATCTCTACTGAATCTCTGACTAACTTTGGATTGTTTTGGATTATTCTTTTCACCTCCTTTTTAATGCTTTTTTCCTCCACCCTTGTTTCTAAGTCTTTCTTTACTTTCACCATTTCAGCATACGTGGTTTCTACATCATTTTTGTAGCTTTGCACAGCTTCATTCACTTAATTGTGTTATCTTCTCCTCAATATCACTGCTCTGGTCAATAAGAAACTAACTTGCCTAATTGTCTCTGTGTCATTTTTGAACTCTTCCATAACACTCTCGTGATTGACTACTGTACTTGCCATTTCATTCATTTTCTTTCTAAGTGTACTCAATTCCACTGTTAGTTCACTGATGGTTGTGTCTTTCTTATTGGCCTCCCTTCCTAGTTTTTCTATTTCTTCCTTTTGCAAGTGCATCTGCTTCTTTATTTCATCAATTTCATTTGTGAAAGCCATTTCTAGTTTGTTTACACGTTCAACCAGTCTATTGTGGGTCTCTACTTCAACCAGTTCTTGGTAGAAATCATCATTTTGCTTTTTACCTTTATCCCTTTTCTTTTCCAAATTTGTTTTACTGAAGTATGTATCCATTTTGCAATACTCAAAGTGCAAAGCATGTACTTACAAACTCCGTGTTGTTGTAGTCTAAACAAACCTCTGGGATGACTCAGCGTATTCTTTCGTCTTGGTTCTATTTCCTGTTTGTACAAGTCTTGTTTAAACTTATTATTTTTTTCCTTTTAATAATGAACAATCATTTAGTCTAACCTGGTACTGAGCTTGACTCAGTGTGTGTGTGTGTGTGTGTGTGTGTGTGTGTGTGTGTGTGTGTGTGTGAAAAACAACTTAAGTTGTTTTTTATCTGGCCTTAATCAAACTTGGGTGAAGATTTGAGGGTTTAGAGAATGATTTTTTTCCTTAATATCATGTCAAACGTTAAAGTCACAAGGCTAGCTCAGATGCTGACTTGGCAATGTCAGCTTAAACAGTTTTTATCCACTTTACACCAAACTGTGGGGGATGGTCGAGGGGAAGAAAGAATGACGTGACTTAATTCTTAGTATATTCAGACAAATGTCAAGGACACTGGGCAAGATCGAAGTTCCCGCGTGTGTGTTTGTTAACAAAATAAGTCAAAGAGTTTTTAATCCTATTTACAGCAGACTTGGTGGGTGGGGTAAGGGTCCCCCAAGGAATATACCTTTGGTTTATGAGAAAAATATGTCAAAGATCTAGGTTACTGATGAAGGTCAGCTTAATCAATATGTATCCAATATAGATCAGACACAGGAAAGGTTATTCATAAAAAAGATTAATTATATTAATAATTCGATTTTGAGAACAAACGCCAAACTCATAGGAAAAGATCGTCTTCAATAGTTTTGTCGTGGATTTCGGGTTTAAATATTCCCGCCCACGACAGCACATTTTTTGTAAATAGTTTTCTGTACTTTATAATTAGGTAAAATATTATTTATCACTAGAGATAAATCTGGTCATGGAGAAAACAACGGGTTTAGTTATATTGATTCAGGATGTTAAGTTTCATTTGATTTAAATCGTGCACGAAGCTGCTCGAAGCTGATTAGTTCTCTCCTTGCCACCAGACTAGATAGTTCTCTCCCTGCTGCCAGAGTGTAGTTCTCTCCTTGCCACCATCTAGTACAGACGTGCCTTCAGCATTCTCCAAGAATTATCCATCTCACTCTGCATTTATTACCGTCAACACCACAGCTAAGTACTCAGGATATTTATTAGGCCTAGCATATTTATACTGAGTACTGATTAAAACGCCATATTCACATACCGTATATTATAATGGTGAGTTGTTGTTTTGCTTTATGTTAGTTTACAATTAAAACCCCCTACAGTGATAATAACTAACATAAATTTGGTGCCGTGACCAGGATTATATCTAGTGATAAATAATAGGGGGTTGCGGGTGTGAGGGCCGAGCATTGTTTGTGCTGTGTCGGCAAACAACCATATGTTGCGTGGGGCATTAATATGTCCGGAGATTCCCGCTAGATCGTCCGGTGCAGTTTCCAGATGATGCTTCAGCCTTTTATGTCCGCAAGTTTGGCGAGCCTGGATACACAGGCAACAAAAGGGTGTTCGATGGCCTTCTGAGAAGAGCGTGTTGCTTTCTTGGGCAGTAAGCTCCTTGTGAGGGGGTTTAAGGTTTGATCTCCTGGACTGCCTAACATACTACCCTCACAGGGGCTTGACAAATTGTCAAAATTTTAATATCGAAATCTGGCTTAGTTTTAATTCATTTTATTTTTATTTGGATTCGCCCAAGAAAGACTACATTCAATTTGAAATTCCGCAATGTTGTCATCTGCTTTCACTTAATTGCCTATAATTAAAATGGATAAGATAAAATCATTAAAGAGGCTTAGAGCTGCCAAAAAGGGAGCAGTCACAAAACTGACCGCTAACTTAACAGAATTTATAGAACATGCCGCAACCGTTCACATCAAAAGTATGAAAGTGACGGTTGAGAAAATTCTCACTGAGATCGAGTCTTACAATCAGGAGTTGTATGAATTATATCCTGATGAAGACCTAGAAGAAGTGGTCAGTGATACGGAATATGCTGATAGGGTCAACAGACACTTGACAGAATTAGAGTGCTCTCGAGTCTCGAATTACCCGCCAAGGACTCGGTAGTACAAGAACGGGCAGAGAGTCGGAAAGCAATAGGAATTAAATTACCGTCTCTGAAATTGCCAGTATTTGAAGGTGATCCCATTCAGTGGCCGGGTTTTTGGGAGCTATTTGACTGTAGTGTGCACTCCTGAACAGATCTGACAGACATCCAGAAATTTACATATCTTAAGGGACAATTAAGTGGTGAAGCACTCCGAATTATTAGTGGATTCAGTTTGGTAGCAGTTAGTTATGAATCAGCAGTCACAGTTTTAAAGAATACCTACGGTCAAGAAGATCGCATAAAGGCTGCTCACATTGCTAAATTATGTAATTTACCTCCTCCACCTCATGAAGTGAATGAACTAAAAGACTTTTCTGCATCATTTGAATGTGCGTTAGAATCACTACGTACAATGGAAGTGACTGTGAGTGAAATTTGTGCTGTTTTACTCCATAATAAACTCCCTGGTACACTTTCGGAAGTGATCAAACGTTAACTTAGAGAAGTGGGTGGATGTAAATGATTATGTTCGTGTGTTAACGACGGAGATATGTAACATCGAAAGTAGACAAAATCCCTTAAACATTTGGGTGAGACCGCTACGGCAGCATATGCAGTGAAGCAAGTGAAACACGCTGAACCTATGCAGAGGAATGGATGTAAATTGTGTTTTAAACCAGGACATTTTTGGGCTAAGTGTACAAGGTATAAAGTGTAAGGGGCAAAATTAAAGAGAGCAAGGCAATTGAAGCTGTGTGTCGGATGTTTGTCGGCAGATCATGGTAGTCAGGGTTGTATAAATCCCAAAGTAAGGCCATGTCGATATTGCCAGCAGAAACACTACAACTATTTGTGTCTGACTGCTCGTTCTGAACTCCATGAACTAACAGTAACCCAAGAACCAACAGTGACAATGGCTGTGGCTTAGAGTCATAATGCAGTGTCGTTGCCAACGATTCAGATTCCATTGGTTACTCAAACGGGCCAGCAGAACAAGGTTAGGGCTCTATTAGATCAATGCTCACAACGTACCTTTGTTCTAAGATCAAGTTTAGCAAACTTGAAGGTAAACAAGATGAGAAAGGAACGTTTACAACTGCAAGGATTTACTGGCTCTAGGGGTAGTGATGAGTATGAGGTAGTGGAGTTGTTTTACCGCCATCGTAGAAAGGAGTGCAAGTTGAGGGCGGTGGTTGTAGACGAACTACCTAACTATAAGCCAGGGAAGGGGCTGCAACATAATGTGCGGGACCTGAAGGCTCGGTAGGACATCCTGTACACTATCTAGCTCATCATGGTGCCACTAAAGATAGCTTAACAACACCAATTAGAGTAGTGTTTGATTGTTCTGCTAGAGAGCATGAGAGGGCATATAGTCTGAATGACTGCTTACATGCAGGCCCATCTTTGGTTAATGACCTCACGCAGATATAGTTGCGCTTTCGATGTCATCGTTTTGCCTGGGTGAGTGACATCGAGAAGGCATTTCTTATGGTGGGGTTATCTGAAAGGGATAGGGATGCCACTAGATTTCTTTGGCCTGTTGAACCTTTAAATCTAAATAGCCCTTACGTGATATATAGGTTCAAGGCAGTATTGTTTGGAGCCACTTGTTCCCAATTCCTCTTGAATGCCACCATACAAAAATATTTATCAGTGGTTCAGGAGGATAAAGCCTTGATTAATAAATTAAGGAAAGGGTTGTATATTAACAATTTGCAAGGAACTAAGGAAGATGAGGATGCATTACAACAATTGTGTTGGGATGCCCTAAGAGTATTTTCAAGTGCCAATTTGTTCTTAAGAGAGTGGGTAACAAACAGTGTGAAATTGCGGAAGCTACTCCACCTAAAGGGTTTGGCTTCTGAAGTTCAGGACAAGGTAAAAGTGCTTGGCACTATTTGGCTAACTGATGTGGATATGTTACAGGTTAAGCGACACGAAAGTAGACCCATAGTATTGACGAAACGTGAGGTGTTGAGCATAACTGCACGTGTGTTTGACCCTCTGGGAGTATTATTGCCAGTGACCGTGCAAGAAAATTTGTACAAGATCTATGGCTTATAGAATGTGGGTGGGATGTTCCTATACTGGAAGATAAGGAGGCTGAATGGCAGGGGATATATGAGGATATGATTAACAGTACCAGTATTGTATTTCCCTGCAAAGTCGCAGATAGTATAAAGGTCAGGCTGCATCTATTTAGTGACGCAAGCAACACTCCTTATGGTGTAGCAGCCTACTTAGTGAGGGAAGTAGTAGATTAGCTATGGCAAAGGCCAAAGTAGCACCCATTAAACCCCTCACTATACCAAAATTAGAACTAACTGCTGTCATGCTAGCAGCTCATCTCACAAAGTATATTTCTGAGGTCTATGCAGACGAGTTAAGCATAGAAAAAATATACCTCTGGACGGACAGCCAGATAACCCTATACTGGTTGTATAGTAAAAAACTGCTGCCTGTATATGTTCAGAATAGAATTGACAAAATAAAGGCATTAGTCCCTGATGCTGAATATCGTTATGTGTCTAGAAAGGACAACCCCAGTGATATGGTTTCCAGAGGGAAGTCACATGCGTCCTTAATAACCTCTTCTTTGTGGTGGGGAGGGCCCACATGGCTACCTCACCAAAAAATGTGACCGGTAAATGGTCCATTTGAGGAAGTTGGGGACATCACCACGGGTTGTCTCCTCGAAGAGACCCTGTCATTGCCAGTATCGGTAACCCTTCTTGCCATATTGAATTGGGACCGATATGGTTCTTATGTGAAGACAAGACATGTGATGGCGTGGGTATTGAGATTTATCAAGACACTGAAAGATAGGAGACAAAGAACACATGAGGCAATGCCGGCTTATTTGACAGTGCCGGAAATAAGGACAGCAGAATCAGTAATGACTTAGTTAGCTCAAATGGAAGAGTACCCCGAGGATTACCATTATTTATCCACTGGAAAGGGCACACCAAGTAATGTTGTGAAGCAGTTAGGCCTCTATATGGAAGGTGGGCTGTTGCGTGGTAAAGGTAGGTTACAGTTGTCTGACTTAAAGGAGGAAGCAAAGTACCCTATCCTAATACCTAGTAAATATAGGTTAGCAGCTCTCCTTTCTGAGTACTGCCACAAGGTGTGGAGTAAGTTATGTTGTAAGTTACATAAGACAAAGATTTTGGATTCCTAGGATCAGACAAATTGTAAAGAAGGTTTTAAGGAAATGTATAACCTGTAAAAGGTTACAAGGTGCCCCATATAGTGCTGTACAGGCTCCGCCGTTACCCTACTTTAGGGTTCAGGAAGTGAACCCATTTCAAGTAACAGGAGTAGACAACACAGGTGCTCTACCCATTAAAGAAAAGGGTATCGTAGGAAAATTATATGTAGTCTTGTTTACCTGTGCAGTTACTAGGGCTATACACATTGAGACAGTGTCAAACCTCTCTTGTGAGTCCTTCATTCATGCCTTCCGTCGGTTCTTTAGCAGGAGAGGCTTCCCTGTACTCATAATTAGTGATAATGCCACTACATTTATAAGTGGAGCCAGTGTGTTGAGGGAGTTAGAAAATGATCCAAGGTTACAGAGTGAATTAGTAAAGGTAACTTGTGAGTGGCGGTTCATACCAGCCAGGGCGCCATGGTTCAATGCCATCTGGGAAAGAGTGATAGGTATCCTAAAGGCTGGCCTGAGAAAGGTATTAGGTCGAGCTTTAGTAACCCGTGAAGAACTGGATACTGTATTATTGGAACTTGAGGCCACAGTCAATGACCGTCCACTTGGATATACATACGGTGACCTTGAAGAGCCACTCCCTATCACTCCTTCACAACTTATTAATGGGAGGCGTCTTAGATAGTTCCCGAAACAGGAAGTCAGGGATGATGATCTCACGGACATCACTTGGCGGACTAATTCGAGGATTAACAAACGTCTCCTATATGTGACGAAGATTTCACGAGATCTGTGGAGGAGATGGACCACTGACTACCTAATATCTCTCAGGGAGCAACACCGTCAATCGACATACAAGAGGAGGATGGCAGCACCACAAGTTGGGGATGTCGTGCTGATACACGACGATGGACCTCGACTTCTCTGGTGACTAGGTTGGGTTACCAAATTGTTATATGGTCCCGATCAAGAATGTAGGGTAGTACAGCTAAGGACAAGTGCCGGTTTGACCACGAGACCAGTGGTTAAGCTGTATCCCTTAGAAATTGATATACAAAGGGAAGAAGATGACAGCCAAACCGGCGCTACCCAACACCTCCCTACACCGGTAAATGACCGATGTGATGCCCCGTTGAGGACATAACGTCGGACCGCCTTAAGTTCCTCTCAGCTATGGCGTACCCTGATTGGGACGGGACAATTGTAAATATTGTATATACAGTATTTTTTTGGGGGGAGTATGTCGTGGATTTCGGGTTTAAATATTCCCGCCCACGACAGCACATTTTTGTAAATAGTTTTCTGTACTTTATAATTGGGTAAAATATTATTTATCACTAGAGATAAATCTGGTCATGGAGAAAACAACGTGTTTAGTTATATTGATTCAGTATGTTAAGTTTCATTTGATTTAATTCGTGCACGAAGCTGCTCGAAGCTGATTAGTTCTCTCCTTGCCACCAGACTAGATAGTTCTCTCCCTGCTACCAGAGAGTGTAGTTCTCTCCTTGCCACCAGCTAGTACAGACGTGCCTTCAGCATTCTCCAAGAATTATCCATCTCTCTCAGCATTTATTACCGTCAACACCACAGCTAAGTACTCAGGATATTTATTAGGCCTAGCATATTTATACTGAGTACTGATTAAAACGCCATATTCACATACCGTATATTATAATGGTGAGTTGTTGTTTTGCTTTGTTAGTTTACAATTAAAACCCCCTACAGTGATAATAACTAACAAGTTTTGATCTAATTTAAACTATCTTTGGAAGGATTAAGGATCAGGCAAAAATGAAGATATCCTGTTTTGAGAACAATGATCCAAAGGTTAAGGTTGAATGGCAATAGTCAACGTTCGACCCGTGTGTCTGTGTGTGAAAAGAAAAAGCAAAATAATTTTTAACTGATATGAATCAAACTTAGTGGATGAGTTGAGGATCAGCCAGGAGGTTAATGTATTTTTTGTAGAACAATAGATCAAAGATCAAGGTCACATGACAAGTTCATCTTAAGCACTTTCGTCCGATGAAGACTACACTTTGTAGAAGGGTTCAAGTTAATGTAAGGAGTTAGGTTCAATTTTGGAACAAATATTCAAAGATCAAGGTCACAAGGAGTGGTCAAAGGTCAGGCCAGTGGGCTGTCAACTCGGACAATTCTGATTTGATTTCAACCAGAGTTGGTGGAACGGTTAAAGATTAGACAACAATGAAGTAATTCCAGTTTTAATATTAATGTGTCGAAAGTCAAGGTTATAGGATAAAGGCAAAAATTCGGGCATCGACCAGCTGCTGGTCACAGGCGTTAAGCTCTTTGAGTGTACGTTCATTTTTTTTATCAGGTCCCTGTGTTGACTGAACATAACTATTACTCAGGTTTTATTAGTATGACAGGTCATCTTCCTGTATTAGTCTATGTAAGTGGACACTGGCTGCAAATTTTGTGAAAATCACTAGTAGTTTGTTCTTCCTTATTTACGTAGCACCTGAAGTGTTGTGTTAGCCAAAGAGAGTGGCTAGCGAGTTACCACAGTGTATGCCATGAGTCCTTCCACTAGGCTCAGATTTCAGTGGACTTGGATGTGTTGCACTGTACCTTGTTGTCAACTGCGTCACAGCTGTCTTTGTCGTGCAACTCAGGCTATCGATTCCTGCAGACCGTGCTATTACCAAAACACGTTCCTCGCCACTAGCTCGGGTTCAGCTGTAAATCCGCGTGGGAGGTGGCACAGGAAGTTTTGTAGCATATCCTTCTGAGTGAAAGAAATCGAGTTAACAGTATGCCTGGGAAACCCAGAAGCATTCAAAGAAAGCATTAAGTAATATGAATGTCTTCCTTTTTCAGTTGCAATTCACAGAAAATTTCACAATCATTTCCATGCCTATGCTTATGTAGTTGGAGGTGACACTGGTGAGCCATTCTGTCATCGTGAACCATTATCAGACTGATAGACAAACCATGTCAGCTTACCAGGCTTTTCTTCAGCCCTGGCTTCCACTCCCCTTGAGTCAGGGAGATTAATGGAATTAGGGATTGCAATAGTCTGTGTAAGTGTGTGGATTACTCTGTAACTATTAATGGGGTAGAAAGAGTGTAAATATAAAAAATAAAATACAACAAAAATAAAAACTGATATAAAACCTCAAAGAAGTCTGAGCGAGTCATTAACCCATTATTCCTTTTTTTAATCTTTAGGCAATCTTATTTAGATGAGGGAGTAGTTTTATGAGTGGAAAGGTTTGACATATCCTTCACTAACCTGTCACTACTAAGATGCCTCCTAACCCCTTAACTGCAGGGTGTCACTTTCGTGATGCTCGAGAGCAATGGCTCATACTGTGGGGCGTCACTTTTGTTATTCTGTGTTATTTTGAATTCGCCCGGACTTTTAAGTGGTGACTTGTATCATCTATCAGTACTGCCAGTGTCCAACAATAGTCAGCGCTGCTAATGTCATCTGTACTCCCATCCATTGTTGACAATTTAGCCATTTTTCCCCATTCTTTACTCCCATCCCTACATCCCCTCCATTACCCTCTCCTCTCGCCTGCCCGGCTGCGTTGCGCTACGCAAATCTTCCTTGGATTTTTCCACTGATTTCATGCATTGAAATGAGCCCTATGCCCTCTTCTTATACAAAATAATATATATAAAACAGAAAAAAGGTAATTGATAGTGCCATACACCTGGAATTGGCTAATTATCACTTGGCAACACCCCACGTGCACTCGTTCGTTAATTTTCCCTGCTTATTTCCCCTTGCAATACGCCGTATGACCTGTTAAAGTAATAAAAATATATATAAGAAAGGAAGGGAGAAGCCTAAGTGATATTTACATTCACCTGGAACTACCTAATTTATTATGTATTGCCTAGATTTCCTGCCAATCATTTCACAGCATATAAATTAGTAGCTGTCACCACGCTGACATTGTCAACCCTTCCCTGCCCATATACGTCATCTGTACTCCCATCCATTGTTGACAGTTTTGCCATTTTCCCCTGTCCTTGACTCCCTTCCTTACCTCCTCTCCATTACCCTCTTCTCCCGCCTGCCCGGCCGCGCTGCACTACGCAAATCCTGCTCGAATTAACCATTCATTTCATCAGTTGAAGTGTGCCCTATGCCCTATTCTTAAACAAAATATATATTAAAAAAGAGAAAAGATAATTGATACTGCCATACACCTGGAATGGGCTAATTATCACCTGGCAACACCCCACGTGCACTCATTCGCTAATTTTCCCTGTTTATTTACCCTTGAAATATGCCGTATGACCTGTTCTTGTAATAAAAATATATATAAGAAAGGAAGGGAGAAGCCTAAGTGATATTTACATTCACCTAATTTAATATGTATTGTCTAGATTTCCTGCCAATCATTTCATAGCATATAAATTAGCAGCTGTAACCACACTGACATTGTCAACCCTTGCTTGCCCATATACGCCACGTCATTCAGTTCAGTGTAGTCTTTCGAGGTGAAACCATGTCGCACTCGCGCCCCTCCATTTCCGCTGCATCTGCGCCCATTGCAAAGGGCCCTGTGTCCTTTACCCTACTAAACCTCATGTGGGAAGGGGTAAAGGACTAAATGACTGTGCTGTGGAACGTGAACTGGCTGCTTTATCGATGATAATGATTGATAGAGACTTTGATCTTTCAGGTGAATCGTGTGATAAGCCTGGGGAGGAAATCGTGACAGAAACTGACAGTACGAGTGCTTCAGTGTCCCAGGTTCGTCCTGGCTCCAAAGGATAGGAGTCCTTAGTGCAGCAAGGGAAGGAATTTGGGAAGGGAGTTAAGAGGAGGTGGGTTAGCCCCGGGACAATGGCCCCGCATGACCCAGCCCGCCATGAGTCCCAAGGTGAATCACCTCCCCGGTCTCCCAGCCCCACTTCACTAATATCTTCCACCTCTTCAGCGGAAATTTCTCCCGAGTCTTCGTCGTTGGAGTCTCCACCAGCACCTACAGTGAAGGCAGGCCGTAGGGGACGAGGTAAATCCCTTACTCGTCGTAAAAGTAGAGTAGCCTCTAGATTAAGGGCTGCTAGTGGTACACGGCAACCTTGGGTCAGTCGGAGTGACCTTAAAATGGCCAAGTCTGCCTCACAGCAACCCTCATCCACCCTCAACCAGCCTACACCGCCACGAGAGGGAACCCTGGACGCCTTCGTGTGAATGGAAGGTTCCGATTTCATCCCGGAACAACTCCACTTCGACCAGAGTTCCTCTGGGATACAGCCTGCCTTCGCTCTTGACGAGGATGCTGTGTGTGTGTGGACTACCTTTTGGCCTTCCTTGATGACGAAATCATGCAGCACATATGTGATGAGACCAACAGGTAAGAGTTACAACGTGATGCAAGTGGTGCAGGTGCAGCGAAAATGCAACAGTGGACTGTGCTTGGAGTGCAGGAACTGTGTGTTCTTCGCCCTCATGCTTCTCATGCCCCATTCAAGGAAGCATGAATTGGAAGATTACTGGTCCGTGGACCCCTTATTACCCTCACCCACCTTCAATAAGTACATGGCCAGAGATTGCATCTGTAACATCATGGGAAACCTGCACTTCACCAACAACGATGTACAGTTGCGGACATATCAAACAGAAACACCCTGTCCAAAAGCGAACTGGTGTAATGGTTTCTGCATCTGGTAACACTGATAGGTACGGAATTTTACTAGGTTTCGTTCGGTCGCTAGGATGAAACGAACACTGGTCGTTGCCGCTCTGCTCAGTTATTGATGGTAATAATAATATATAAACAATGTTCCGCCAGTTAATATACTGATAACAGCATGTCATGATTATGGTAAGTTTTTTTAAAATTACGACACGGATTTCAGGAGTGGTTTTTGTTTCGAGTCATGAACCATGCAGCAGTTCATCATAAAAGTCACAGTTATCAGCTTCCCCACAACCACCAATGGATAAAGAATTATCGTGACCTCCATCCTCCTAACCGTGAACATGGCATTTGTAGATCTTTGAAATCGAAGGAAGTTCACTACTTACAGAAGGTGGCACCACAGGGGGCGGCAGGGTGGGGGCGGGGGACCTGGGAGTGAGGAGGAGAGAGGCGGGTGAGGAAGGGGGCAATAATGGTTGAACTGAGGGCTAGAGGAGAGGGTTGATGGGGTAGGATACTTTGTTACACGACAAGAGCTACAGTGGGAGGGATAGATTACAAGGTGGTGACGGCCAAATCATTGTTTGATGAGGAATATGGAATTTTACAGTCAGACCATGAAACGCCATGTTGACGTTGCCACGTGTTGTAATTGACCGACATAGTTTGTAACAATTCACGACTCACTTTCCACTGGGTGGATCAATACACCTGTATTATAAGTATAATGACTATTTGTTAATGTGCATTTACATGACACGTCCCTACAGTTTGTCAGATGTTACATCTGTTTTCATATTAATTGGGAATTACTCTTGTAGCCAATTACGTAGTATCATCCTGGATGAGGACTGATATCGCAGACAGAGCAGGGATAGGCCTATGTAGATTTTTCTTTTAGCGCCAATAAACACAAAAAGTCTGACAGTAATGATGGTCCCCCATCAATATCTGTTTGGCACAAATGTAAAATAAAGGTGGATTGACTTAACCCAGGTTTATGTTACCGTTTTCTGTATGCCATGTTTGGCAGTTGATTTTACACATTACTAGTGGTTATTAGTTATATTTAGGTTCATATTGAGCAACTGTCATATGGCCCAAGCATTCCTTCACAGATCCTAGAGCCAATAATGGTGGAACAAGCTTGTAATGTCTGCAGTTATCCAGTCTGAGCACGTGCATATTACATCAACTATGCCAATAACTACAGAAATCGCTTGTATTAAATGCAGACACACACTTTATCTGTAGTGTGTTTCATTATGGTAAACAACCAAGTAGCGTTCACACTGCGTGAAACTGACAGGATAAAGATAAATACGTGAGCCATTGCCCAGTTCATGAGACCAACTACTGAGCCACACATCTCAGCAGTGTCCGAACATGGAGCTGTTGCCCTGGCTGAGTGACGGTGTATATTGCAATCCATTAAAGAAGACACGAATCACTGTCGTTGATGTATAAACATGTGATCTCCTGTTCATGGTGTAGCAGTCAATACGACCATCTCTCCTCCCCGTCATTCCCCAGTTCTGAGGGCACGCAGTTATCGTGAAGAGGGAGGGGCAGACAGTCAACTGGATACCGAGGGTGTGAATCAGACAGCTTAACAGTTCCACGTCCTTACCACGATTTACTCTACCAGTATAGGGTTAACAGTAATCAGACATAAAGATCATGTTTCATTCATTCATTCATTGCCAGACGCCATGTATCCCAAACGGGGTGGCCAACGGCTTAGAGTTAATTGTTTTACAGGGAGGGGCACTAATCCTCCACCAACCCCACTTGACACGTAGGGATGAAATGTGGGATGTGGGCCTGTAGATTTACCATCATGTAATACAGCTAATAAGGCCTCTCTCTACATACATATTAGGCCATCCCAGTTTTGCCACCCATGTCCTGGGACC